>NC_081189.1:119941090-120284971 GCF_902713425.1 Acipenser ruthenus | reverse complement strand
ACCCTAACCCTAACCCTAACCCTAACCCTAACCCTAACCCTAACCCTAACCCTAACCCTAACCCTAACCCTAACCCTAACCCTAACCCTAACCCTAACCCTAACCCTAACCCTAACCCTAACCCTAACCCTAACCCTAACCCTAACCCTAACCCTAACCCTAACCCTAACCCTAACCCTAACCCTAACCCTAACCCTAACCCTAACCCTAACCCTAACCCTAACCCTAACCCTAACCCTAACCCTAACCCTAACCCTAACCCTAACCCTAACCCTAACCCTAACCCTAACCCTAACCCTAACCCTAACCCTAACCCTAACCCTAACCCTAACCCTAACCCTAACCCTAACCCTAACCCTAACCCTAACCCTAACCCTAACCCTAACCCTAACCCTAACCCTAACCCTAACCCTAACCCTAACCCTAACCCTAACCCTAACCCTAACCCTAACCCTAACCCTAACCCTAACCCTAACCCTAACCCTAACCCTAACCCTAACCCTAACCCTAACCCTAACCCTAACCCTAACCCTAACCCTAACCCTAACCCTAACCCTAACCCTAACCCTAACCCTAACCCTAACCCTAACCCTAACCCTAACCCTAACCCTAACCCTAACCCTAACCCTAACCCTAACCCTAACCCTAACCCTAACCCTAACCCTAACCCTAACCCTAACCCTAACCCTAACCCTAACCCTAACCCTAACCCTAACCCTAACCCTAACCCTAACCCTAACCCTAACCCTAACCCTAACCCTAACCCTAACCCTAACCCTAACCCTAACCCTAACCCTAACCCTAACCCTAACCCTAACCCTAACCCTAACCCTAACCCTAACCCTAACCCTAACCCTAACCCTAACCCTAACCCTAACCCTAACCCTAACCCTAACCCTAACCCTAACCCTAACCCTAACCCTAACCCTAACCCTAACCCTAACCCTAACCCTAACCCTAACCCTAACCCTAACCCTAACCCTAACCCTAACCCTAACCCTAACCCTAACCCTAACCCTAACCCTAACCCTAACCCTAACCCTAACCCTAACCCTAACCCTAACCCTAACCCTAACCCTAACCCTAACCCTAACCCTAACCCTAACCCTAACCCTAACCCTAACCCTAACCCTAACCCTAACCCTAACCCTAACCCTAACCCTAACCCTAACCCTAACCCTAACCCTAACCCTAACCCTAACCCTAACCCTAACCCTAACCCTAACCCTAACCCTAACCCTAACCCTAACCCTAACCCTAACCCTAACCCTAACCCTAACCCTAACCCTAACCCTAACCCTAACCCTAACCCTAACCCTAACCCTAACCCTAACCCTAACCCTAACCCTAACCCTAACCCTAACCCTAACCCTAACCCTAACCCTAACCCTAACCCTAACCCTAACCCTAACCCTAACCCTAACCCTAACCCTAACCCTAACCCTAACCCTAACCCTAACCCTAACCCTAACCCTAACCCTAACCCTAACCCTAACCCTAACCCTAACCCTAACCCTAACCCTAACCCTAACCCTAACCCTAACCCTAACCCTAACCCTAACCCTAACCCTAACCCTAACCCTAACCCTAACCCTAACCCTAACCCTAACCCTAACCCTAACCCTAACCCTAACCCTAACCCTAACCCTAACCCTAACCCTAACCCTAACCCTAACCCTAACCCTAACCCTAACCCTAACCCTAACCCTAACCCTAACCCTAACCCTAACCCTAACCCTAACCCTAACCCTAACCCTAACCCTAACCCTAACCCTAACCCTAACCCTAACCCTAACCCTAACCCTAACCCTAACCCTAACCCTAACCCTAACCCTAACCCTAACCCTAACCCTAACCCTAACCCTAACCCTAACCCTAACCCTAACCCTAACCCTAACCCTAACCCTAACCCTAACCCTAACCCTAACCCTAACCCTAACCCTAACCCTAACCCTAACCCTAACCCTAACCCTAACCCTAACCCTAACCCTAACCCTAACCCTAACCCTAACCCTAACCCTAACCCTAACCCTAACCCTAACCCTAACCCTAACCCTAACCCTAACCCTAACCCTAACCCTAACCCTAACCCTAACCCTAACCCTAACCCTAACCCTAACCCTAACCCTAACCCTAACCCTAACCCTAACCCTAACCCTAACCCTAACCCTAACCCTAACCCTAACCCTAACCCTAACCCTAACCCTAACCCTAACCCTAACCCTAACCCTAACCCTAACCCTAACCCTAACCCTAACCCTAACCCTAACCCTAACCCTAACCCTAACCCTAACCCTAACCCTAACCCTAACCCTAACCCTAACCCTAACCCTAACCCTAACCCTAACCCTAACCCTAACCCTAACCCTAACCCTAACCCTAACCCTAACCCTAACCCTAACCCTAACCCTAACCCTAACCCTAACCCTAACCCTAACCCTAACCCTAACCCTAACCCTAACCCTAACCCTAACCCTAACCCTAACCCTAACCCTAACCCTAACCCTAACCCTAACCCTAACCCTAACCCTAACCCTAACCCTAACCGCTAACCCTAACCCTAACCCTAACCCTAACCCTAACCCTAACCCTAACCCTAACCCTAACCCTAACCCTAACCCTAACCCTAACCCTAACCCTAACCCTAACCCTAACCCTAACCCTAACCCTAACCCTAACCCTAACCCTAACCCTAACCCTAACCCTAACCCTAACCCTAACCCTAACCCTAACCCTAACCCTAACCCTAACCCTAACCCTAACCCTAACCCTAACCCTAACCCTAACCCTAACCCTAACCCTAACCCTAACCCTAACCCTAACCCTAACCCTAACCCTAACCCTAACCCTAACCCTAACCCTAACCCTAACCCTAACCCTAACCCTAACCCTAACCCTAACCCTAACCCTAACCCTAACCCTAACCCTAACCCTAACCCTAACCCTAACCCTAACCCTAACCCTAACCCTAACCCTAACCCTAACCCTAACCCTAACCCTAACCCTAACCCTAACCCTAACCCTAACCCTAACCCTAACCCTAACCCTAACCCTAACCCTAACCCTAACCCTAACCCTAACCCTAACCCTAACCCTAACCCTAACCCTAACCCTAACCCTAACCCTAACCCTAACCCTAACCCTAACCCTAACCCTAACCCTAACCCTAACCCTAACCCTAACCCTAACCCTAACCCTAACCCTAACCCTAACCCTAACCCTAACCCTAACCCTAACCCTAACCCTAACCCTAACCCTAACCCTAACCCTAACCCTAACCCTAACCCTAACCCTAACCCTAACCCTAACCCTAACCCTAACCCTAACCCTAACCCTAACCCTAACCCTAACCCTAACCCTAACCCTAACCCTAACCCTAACCCTAACCCTAACCCTAACCCTAACCCTAACCCTAACCCTAACCCTAACCCTAACCCTAACCCTAACCCTAACCCTAACCCTAACCCTAACCCTAACCCTAACCCTAACCCTAACCCTAACCCTAACCCTAACCCTAACCCTAACCCTAACCCTAACCCTAACCCTAACCCTAACCCTAACCCTAACCCTAACCCTAACCCTAACCCTAACCCTAACCCTAACCCTAACCCTAACCCTAACCCTAACCCTAACCCTAACCCTAACCCTAACCCTAACCCTAACCCTAACCCTAACCCTAACCCTAACCCTAACCCTAACCCTAACCCTAACCCTAACCCTAACCCTAACCCTAACCCTAACCCTAACCCTAACCCTAACCCTAACCCTAACCCTAACCCTAACCCTAACCCTAACCCTAACCCTAACCCTAACCCTAACCCTAACCCTAACCCTAACCCTAACCCTAACCCTAACCCTAACCCTAACCCTAACCCTAACCCTAACCCTAACCCTAACCCTAACCCTAACCCTAACCCTAACCCTAACCCTAACCCTAACCCTAACCCTAACCCTAACCCTAACCCTAACCCTAACCCTAACCCTAACCCTAACCCTAACCCTAACCCTAACCCTAACCCTAACCCTAACCCTAACCCTAACCCTAACCCTAACCCTAACCCTAACCCTAACCCTAACCCTAACCCTAACCCTAACCCTAACCCTAACCCTAACCCTAACCCTAACCCTAACCCTAACCCTAACCCTAACCCTAACCCTAACCCTAACCCTAACCCTAACCCTAACCCTAACCCTAACCCTAACCCTAACCCTAACCCTAACCCTAACCCTAACCCTAACCCTAACCCTAACCCTAACCCTAACCCTAACCCTAACCCTAACCCTAACCCTAACCCTAACCCTAACCCTAACCCTAACCCTAACCCTAACCCTAACCCTAACCCTAACCCTAACCCTAACCCTAACCCTAACCCTAACCCTAACCCTAACCCTAACCCTAACCCTAACCCTAACCCTAACCCTAACCCTAACCCTAACCCTAACCCTAACCCTAACCCTAACCCTAACCCTAACCCTAACCCTAACCCTAACCCTAACCCTAACCCTAACCCTAACCCTAACCCTAACCCTAACCCTAACCCTAACCCTAACCCTAACCCTAACCCTAACCCTAACCCTAACCCTAACCCTAACCCTAACCCTAACCCTAACCCTAACCCTAACCCTAACCCTAACCCTAACCCTAACCCTAACCCTAACCCTAACCCTAACCCTAACCCTAACCCTAACCCTAACCCTAACCCTAACCCTAACCCTAACCCTAACCCTAACCCTAACCCTAACCCTAACCCTAACCCTAACCCTAACCCTAACCCTAACCCTAACCCTAACCCTAACCCTAACCCTAACCCTAACCCTAACCCTAACCCTAACCCTAACCCTAACCCTAACCCTAACCCTAACCCTAACCCTAACCCTAACCCTAACCCTAACCCTAACCCTAACCCTAACCCTAACCCTAACCCTAACCCTAACCCTAACCCTAACCCTAACCCTAACCCTAACCCTAACCCTAACCCTAACCCTAACCCTAACCCTAACCCTAACCCTAACCCTAACCCTAACCCTAACCCTAACCCTAACCCTAACCCTAACCCTAACCCTAACCCTAACCCTAACCCTAACCCTAACCCTAACCCTAACCCTAACCCTAACCCTAACCCTAACCCTAACCCTAACCCTAACCCTAACCCTAACCCTAACCCTAACCCTAACCCTAACCCTAACCCTAACCCTAACCCTAACCCTAACCCTAACCCTAACCCTAACCCTAACCCTAACCCTAACCCTAACCCTAACCCTAACCCTAACCCTAACCCTAACCCTAACCCTAACCCTAACCCTAACCCTAACCCTAACCCTAACCCTAACCCTAACCCTAACCCTAACCCTAACCCTAACCCTAACCCTAACCCTAACCCTAACCCTAACCCTAACCCTAACCCTAACCCTAACCCTAACCCTAACCCTAACCCTAACCCTAACCCTAACCCTAACCCTAACCCTAACCCTAACCCTAACCCTAACCCTAACCCTAACCCTAACCCTAACCCTAACCCTAACCCTAACCCTAACCCTAACCCTAACCCTAACCCTAACCCTAACCCTAACCCTAACCCTAACCCTAACCCTAACCCTAACCCTAACCCTAACCCTAACCCTAACCCTAACCCTAACCCTAACCCTAACCCTAACCCTAACCCTAACCCTAACCCTAACCCTAACCCTAACCCTAACCCTAACCCTAACCCTAACCCTAACCCTAACCCTAACCCTAACCCTAACCCTAACCCTAACCCTAACCCTAACCCTAACCCTAACCCTAACCCTAACCCTAACCCTAACCCTAACCCTAACCCTAACCCTAACCCTAACCCTAACCCTAACCCTAACCCTAACCCTAACCCTAACCCTAACCCTAACCCTAACCCTAACCCTAACCCTAACCCTAACCCTAACCCTAACCCTAACCCTAACCCTAACCCTAACCCTAACCCTAACCCTAACCCTAACCCTAACCCTAACCCTAACCCTAACCCTAACCCTAACCCTAACCCTAACCCTAACCCTAACCCTAACCCTAACCCTAACCCTAACCCTAACCCTAACCCTAACCCTAACCCTAACCCTAACCCTAACCCTAACCCTAACCCTAACCCTAACCCTAACCCTAACCCTAACCCTAACCCTAACCCTAACCCTAACCCTAACCCTAACCCTAACCCTAACCCTAACCCTAACCCTAACCCTAACCCTAACCCTAACCCTAACCCTAACCCTAACCCTAACCCTAACCCTAACCCTAACCCTAACCCTAACCCTAACCCTAACCCTAACCCTAACCCTAACCCTAACCCTAACCCTAACCCTAACCCTAACCCTAACCCTAACCCTAACCCTAACCCTAACCCTAACCCTAACCCTAACCCTAACCCTAACCCTAACCCTAACCCTAACCCTAACCCTAACCCTAACCCTAACCCTAACCCTAACCCTAACCCTAACCCTAACCCTAACCCTAACCCTAACCCTAACCCTAACCCTAACCCTAACCCTAACCCTAACCCTAACCCTAACCCTAACCCTAACCCTAACCCTAACCCTAACCCTAACCCTAACCCTAACCCTAACCCTAACCCTAACCCTAACCCTAACCCTAACCCTAACCCTAACCCTAACCCTAACCCTAACCCTAACCCTAACCCTAACCCTAACCCTAACCCTAACCCTAACCCTAACCCTAACCCTAACCCTAACCCTAACCCTAACCCTAACCCTAACCCTAACCCTAACCCTAACCCTAACCCTAACCCTAACCCTAACCCTAACCCTAACCCTAACCCTAACCCTAACCCTAACCCTAACCCTAACCCTAACCCTAACCCTAACCCTAACCCTAACCCTAACCCTAACCCTAACCCTAACCCTAACCCTAACCCTAACCCTAACCCTAACCCTAACCCTAACCCTAACCCTAACCCTAACCCTAACCCTAACCCTAACCCTAACCCTAACCCTAACCCTAACCCTAACCCTAACCCTAACCCTAACCCTAACCCTAACCCTAACCCTAACCCTAACCCTAACCCTAACCCTAACCCTAACCCTAACCCTAACCCTAACCCTAACCCTAACCCTAACCCTAACCCTAACCCTAACCCTAACCCTAACCCTAACCCTAACCCTAACCCTAACCCTAACCCTAACCCTAACCCTAACCCTAACCCTAACCCTAACCCTAACCCTAACCCTAACCCTAACCCTAACCCTAACCCTAACCCTAACCCTAACCCTAACCCTAACCCTAACCCTAACCCTAACCCTAACCCTAACCCTAACCCTAACCCTAACCCTAACCCTAACCCTAACCCTAACCCTAACCCTAACCCTAACCCTAACCCTAACCCTAACCCTAACCCTAACCCTAACCCTAACCCTAACCCTAACCCTAACCCTAACCCTAACCCTAACCCTAACCCTAACCCTAACCCTAACCCTAACCCTAACCCTAACCCTAACCCTAACCCTAACCCTAACCCTAACCCTAACCCTAACCCTAACCCTAACCCTAACCCTAACCCTAACCCTAACCCTAACCCTAACCCTAACCCTAACCCTAACCCTAACCCTAACCCTAACCCTAACCCTAACCCTAACCCTAACCCTAACCCTAACCCTAACCCTAACCCTAACCCTAACCCTAACCCTAACCCTAACCCTAACCCTAACCCTAACCCTAACCCTAACCCTAACCCTAACCCTAACCCTAACCCTAACCCTAACCCTAACCCTAACCCTAACCCTAACCCTAACCCTAACCCTAACCCTAACCCTAACCCTAACCCTAACCCTAACCCTAACCCTAACCCTAACCCTAACCCTAACCCTAACCCTAACCCTAACCCTAACCCTAACCCTAACCCTAACCCTAACCCTAACCCTAACCCTAACCCTAACCCTAACCCTAACCCTAACCCTAACCCTAACCCTAACCCTAACCCTAACCCTAACCCTAACCCTAACCCTAACCCTAACCCTAACCCTAACCCTAACCCTAACCCTAACCCTAACCCTAACCCTAACCCTAACCCTAACCCTAACCCTAACCCTAACCCTAACCCTAACCCTAACCCTAACCCTAACCCTAACCCTAACCCTAACCCTAACCCTAACCCTAACCCTAACCCTAACCCTAACCCTAACCCTAACCCTAACCCTAACCCTAACCCTAACCCTAACCCTAACCCTAACCCTAACCCTAACCCTAACCCTAACCCTAACCCTAACCCTAACCCTAACCCTAACCCTAACCCTAACCCTAACCCTAACCCTAACCCTAACCCTAACCCTAACCCTAACCCTAACCCTAACCCTAACCCTAACCCTAACCCTAACCCTAACCCTAACCCTAACCCTAACCCTAACCCTAACCCTAACCCTAACCCTAACCCTAACCCTAACCCTAACCCTAACCCTAACCCTAACCCTAACCCTAACCCTAACCCTAACCCTAACCCTAACCCTAACCCTAACCCTAACCCTAACCCTAACCCTAACCCTAACCCTAACCCTAACCCTAACCCTAACCCTAACCCTAACCCTAACCCTAACCCTAACCCTAACCCTAACCCTAACCCTAACCCTAACCCTAACCCTAACCCTAACCCTAACCCTAACCCTAACCCTAACCCTAACCCTAACCCTAACCCTAACCCTAACCCTAACCCTAACCCTAACCCTAACCCTAACCCTAACCCTAACCCTAACCCTAACCCTAACCCTAACCCTAACCCTAACCCTAACCCTAACCCTAACCCTAACCCTAACCCTAACCCTAACCCTAACCCTAACCCTAACCCTAACCCTAACCCTAACCCTAACCCTAACCCTAACCCTAACCCTAACCCTAACCCTAACCCTAACCCTAACCCTAACCCTAACCCTAACCCTAACCCTAACCCTAACCCTAACCCTAACCCTAACCCTAACCCTAACCCTAACCCTAACCCTAACCCTAACCCTAACCCTAACCCTAACCCTAACCCTAACCCTAACCCTAACCCTAACCCTAACCCTAACCCTAACCCTAACCCTAACCCTAACCCTAACCCTAACCCTAACCCTAACCCTAACCCTAACCCTAACCCTAACCCTAACCCTAACCCTAACCCTAACCCTAACCCTAACCCTAACCCTAACCCTAACCCTAACCCTAACCCTAACCCTAACCCTAACCCTAACCCTAACCCTAACCCTAACCCTAACCCTAACCCTAACCCTAACCCTAACCCTAACCCTAACCCTAACCCTAACCCTAACCCTAACCCTAACCCTAACCCTAACCCTAACCCTAACTCTAAACCAGAGTCACACTTTTGATGGGCCACAGCTGGAGCTGCGTGCCTGCAACGGAGAGTGGGAGAGCTGGAGAGTGGGAGAGCTTGGGAGTGGGACTGCACTTGCATCCCAGCCGGATGCTGGGCTTTGGGATGCTCCATCCTTTTCACCGGCCATGGATGCGGCCAGGGCAGGGGCATGGATGCCTGGGACACAAGCCCAGTGCGGGAGTGCAAGCCCAGGGGTCATAGCTAGGAACATGCGACCAATGAAAACAGCCAAGGTTTTGAGTCTAAAGCACTTTATTAAAATCAGACAGATCCTGAGACGGTGCATTTAAACAGGTGTCCTCTGTGGAGGCAGAGTGAGCGACCAGGGGCGGCAGGCTGTCGGTAAGCTCCAGGCTCTCCCCGATGAGGCGTCTTGCTCGTTGGTGGTCAGCCGGGGCTTGGTCATGGACGTAGAAGCTCTCCTGTGTTCTCAGGCTGTGCGCCATGTGTCTCGAAACTGCAGTTTTGTTAACTTCGTTATGAGTTGCCCAAGTCTAGGGAGTAAAGAAAAATGAGTCAGGTTAGTGAAGTTGCCTTTACGTGCTGCAAACACCACTGGGCAGTGGTCAAGTCCTTCTTACATAGGTGACCACCGCAGAGCGAATCATGCCTGTGGTAATGTCGTCTCCCAGCCCCCAGTACTTCCAAGCTTTCGAAATGGCTCTTCTGATCTTCTTGATAGGGTTGCCCTTGTTGGTAAAGAAAAACGTGGTTGGTTTGTAGCTGTATCCCGGGAGTTTGTGTCTCATTGCGGCATACCGCAAGAGCCATTGATGCTCCAGGGTGCTCACCACCAACACCGCTTTCCCGAAGGTCCCTGCCGTTTTGTGGTTACTCACCTGTTGGGAGGGGGTAAAGAAAAGGAGACATTATAAAAAAAGGTCCCACTGTATTGTATATCAAAATAGAGAGCTGAAATACACAGCAAACCATATATAATATATATATATATATATATATATATATATATATATATATAATTTCCCCCAATGTCATACTTATTTTACACCAGTAGATAGCAGCAGCCCCCAAGAAGTGTAGTCGACAAACATTAAAATTGTTACACACGCTGATGTGGAACTCCCCCGTGTAGGCTTTGGCACCGTCAAAGTCAAGCAGACTCATATTCATTACGACCCCCCTACGGTGACCATTGTGCAACAACAGCCTCCCGCACAGAAGGCCGACCAGGGTGCAGGCGTTGGAAGGTGCCGACTCGCAGAGATCTGTAAAGACAAGGGGAGCAGGCAGTCAGCTGTGAGCGCCCAGACGACAGGCGAGTACGTGTGCATTGCAAGGCTTACCAAGTAGTTCAGGTATCGCCGTCTCGCATTGCTGGTTAAAGCACTGGAGCTTGTTTTTTAGGGATGAGCCGCTCTGCGAAACAGACATGAATGCACACATGAGCCGATACTATAAAATACACAAAAAGACAAACAACAAGAACATCGCAGAAATATCTTGCCCATGGTCTTGTACCAATTGACGGTGCAGCGAGAGTTGCCTTTTCCCCTGCTTTCTGAACGATTTGAGGAGGAACATTAACGAGCGTATGTTCCGTTCAGAAAGTTTTACGTGGCTTAAGTCAGCCTCATGCAGGTACCGCAGGAAAGAAAGTACGTCCTGTAGGTAACTGTGGACCGTGGTAGGTTTCAATCCTGATCTCATCAACTCATCGAACCACCTGTAATGAAAGAAGGACATGGGACGTTCAGTGGTTTGTCTAAACAGACGGGGTCGATGGAGCTTGTACTTTACGAGTATTACTCACGACTGGCTCCGTGAGGCATGGCGCAAGAACCGCAAGTCGTTCCTGACTGGCCCCTCTGGTAACCTGGCCATGTGTTGCAAGAATAGTCGGATATGCTGAACCGCCTGTTTCGTGTTGTCCCGGCCCTTTGCAGTGGGTAGCGGTCCTGACAGAAACGCTCGGTACAGCTGAAGCGCTTTGGCTGAAAGGCACAGGAAAATAAAAAACGGGTTACACACACACACACACACACACACACATACAGAGTCTGAACTCATGGTCACGTTGGCTTCTTGGCTCGGGGCTTGAAGGTCCATGCTCTGTATAGGAGGAGGAGGAGGAGGAGGAGGAATCATCATCTTCAGATGTTGAGGACGGCGACAGGTATGTGCCGCTACAAGATGTGCTACTCTCTGGGCGTACCGAGCCAGTCCCAGTAGCTGCCGAGGTGTCCTCTGTGGCTCGTAGCTGTCGTCGCAGCCCTGTGACAGTCGGCAGCGTTTTTGTACATGCTGGCTCCCTTCCCGAGGGCATTAAAGTCAGCGGAGCCGACTCTTGGTGAACACCCGGGTCTGAACTGAGAGTATGCATTTTCTCGGTCGACTTATGTCTTTCCTCCGGCTCCTCCTGCATCCAATTATCAGTGACATTGCTTGTGGACCTTCGGTCAACTGTAGCTTTAGCCTTGGACATGAGTGCAGCATACTCTGGGTTGACTATCTGAATATCGTGAATCCTGTGCAAGTGTCGATCCAGTCGGGCAATATTTCTGGCAGGGCAGCCCTCCAATGGACAATTTAACTTTACGGGTGTTCTATAAAAAGGAAAAAAAACAACAGAAAAAACACTCAATTAAAACACAAAATCTAACTTTAAAAATAAATTAAGAAATAAACGTAAAAAGGTATTTAACAAACAGAAAGAAAGTTACAATACATTAACACGCTTACTTATCTGTGGTATGCTGGCGAACAGAGCAGTTTTTTTTCCGTGTCCATCACTGACTCAGGCTCTAGCCTGATGAAAGAGTAAATGACTGTCTGACGATCCGGCTTTATATCCTTATGGACGAGTCCACTGTTAATTGGACACGACCATTTTCCAGTGCTTGCTTAATTAGAAGTTGGACGGGATTACCCGCAGCTGCGGCCAACAAGGAGGCTGTTTTTTCTGCTGCGTGGGATCGACGAAAATAGCAGAGAATTAAGCTCACCCCACCCCCGAGTCTTCGGAAGACTTCGGCAACGTCACGGGCAGCTGCACGGCGGTTAGCCGTGGTCCCGTGTCCCTGGAGAAAAGCGATTAATTAATTAAATGCACGTCCCCCCCCCCCCCCCCGGGTGCACGAGTGTTATGAGGCCGGGCTGCAGTTCCGCGAGCTCGGGGTGAACACCTGCTCGTCCCCCCCGGGGAGCTGCACGGCGGGACAGCGATTAATTAATTAAATGCACGTCCCGTGTTCCCCCGGGAGCACGGGTGTTATGGGTCCGGGGCGGCGGGAGCTGTCCCCGGGGCCGTGGAACCCAAGCTGGGGCAGTAGGAGCAGAGGCCAGGGTGGTGGGAGCCAGCCCGGGGAGGCTGGAGCTGTCCCCGGGGCCGTGGAACCCTGCCCGGGGAAGTGGGAGCAGAGGCCGGGTTGCAGTTCCGCGATCTCGGGCTGAACACCTGCTCGTCCCCCCCCCGGGAGCACGGGTGTTATGAGGCCGGGCTGGAGTTCCGCGAGCTCGGCTGAACACCTGCACAAGCGCCGCTGCGGAGACCCGTTAGAAGCAGCCCCGGAGGCCAGCGAAAATAGCCGAGAGTTAAGCCCCCTCCCCGCCGTGGCTTCGGCTGCCTTCCGCCGCGTCACGTCAGACGGGACTCTGGTCATGTGATTTGCGACATGACCAGAGTCCCGTCCGTCTTGAAGCGGCGAGAGGCTGCCGAAGCCACGCTAGGGAGGGGGCTTAACTCTCGGGCTATTTTCAAACTCGGCGGGAAGGCAGCAGGGGGCTCCATTCACGGCTAACTCCCCGCGATCCCCGCTGACCGATCGGAGCCGGTTTAGCGCTCCAGGCAATCGGATACTTTAGCGCCTCAGCAGCGGGGGCGACGACCTCTAACATTCCCCGGGGAGCTGCCCGAGTGTAAGGCCGGGACCCGTCTGCTGGGGGAAAAAAATACCTGCACGTCCCCCCCGGGTGCACGGGTGTTATGAGGCCGGGTTGCAGTTCCGCGAGCTCGGGCTGAACACTTGCTCGTCCCCCCCGCCCCCGGGGAGCTGCACGGCGGGACAGCGATTAATTAATTAAATGCACGTCCCCCCCGGGTGCACGGGTGTTATGAGGCCGGGTTGCAGTTCCGCGAGCTCGGGGTGAACACCTGCACAAGCGCTGCGGAGGCCCCCCTGTCCTTAACCCTTTCAGACCTGGTGTCCATTACAATGTACATCACCTGTTTGAGCGTTTTTCGATTGTTTTCGAATTCCTGCAGAAATCTGATTTTTTTTAGCAATTCAAATAAGAGTAACAGCATTTGCGTTGGGTTCCCCGATGTCATAAATATTTTCCACCAGTAGATGGCAGCAGCCCCTAAGAAGTGGAGTCGATAACCATTCAAATACTTGAAAAAGTACATTTGGAAGAGTTTTGAAGCCATGCAACCAGGTAGAAACACCATTTCAAGGGCTGTAGTATCAGACTGACAGACTGTAACTGAGCCCAGTGTTTTTAGAGCGATTCCTGCAAAATTCAGCTTTTTTCCCATTCAACTAAGGCGACCGCTGCTTTAAGCCTATGGGGCATTTGGAACAATTTTGGCAGGCTCTCAAAGAATCAGCGAATGTGGTAGGTGGCTGAAAATTGCTACAGAGTACCTGTAGGACATGCAGATAAGTGGTGGAAAAGCACAGGTTGCTGGGCCTTTTGGTTCCGACGCTGCCCCTGTCCTTAAATGCCACTTCTAAGTGCATTGCAGGCCCCTTGAAAAAGTACATTTGGAAGAGTTTTGAAGCCATGCAACCAGGTAGAAACACCATTTCAAGGGCTGTAGTATCAGACTAACAACCTGTAACTGAGCCCAGTGTTTTTAGAGCGATTCCTGCAAAATTCAGCTTTTTTCCCATTCAACTAAGGCGAAAACTGCTTTAAGCCTATGGGGCATTGTGGCAGGAATGGCTGAGGGTCTGACGTCACGGCAGAAGAAGGGACAACCAAAACAAAAAGGTAGGATGCAGTGGCGCGGGCGCCGTTTTATTTAAAGCAACCAAAAATAAAATAAATATTTAAACAAAAGAACACTTGCTCACAGAGCAAAATAAAAGGGTAAACAAAAACAAATCACGAACACAAAATCCAAAATAAATAAACCATACAGGTCAGGCTGGGCAGTCGCTGTCACTGTTCCTGTATGCTATGATTTATTTAGTTTCGTTTTGTAACTCCGTCTCCTCTCACACACTCTCTCCTTCTGACACCCACCCCGAGTTGGAGATCTGCAGGCTTTTTATAACAGGTGACCATCTCCCGATTAGCAACAAATTAAATCACCTAATTAATTCGGGAGATGGCCACCTTCTGCACGAGTTTTAATTATTACTCCTGGCAGAGGACGAGCACCGATCTCGCCTCTGCCAGGACACGTTTTAAAAATAAACAAAACAACAACACGGCGCTACGCCGTCATAAATACAATACAATAAAACATACGGCGCTCGCCGACATAAATACAATAAATCATAATAAACAAAAACAATACTCTGCACAGGGGCGGAGGGGGAGACCCCGATCTAAAAATAAACAATGTACAGGGCTGCTCGCCCTGTTACAGGCATTAAAAACAATTTTGGCAGGCTCTCAAAGAATCAGCGAATGTGGTAGGTGGCTGAAAATTGCTACAGAGTACCGAAATTATATGCAGATAATAAATGTAGAAGCACAGGTTTATGGGGCTTTTGGTTGAAATGCAGCAGCTTGCCTTAGATTGACTCATACCGAAAGATTGCAGCATATTTGATAAGCACCTTTTTAAGTGTTTCTCGGCTGTGCGACCAGATAGAAGCTCCATTTAAATGGCTGTAGTATCAGAGAATTAGTCTCTAACAGTATTCAGTGGCCTTGTAATGAATCCTGCAAAAACTGATTTATAAGAAAAAAAAAAAGATTACTGGCAGATGCAAATTCACTTCTTTTTTTTTTATTTCTCTGGAACAGTATGTGCTAGAGAAACCATTCAAACAGTTCCTGCATCAGGGTAATAGGTAGCAATTGTGTACCAAATTTGAGACCAATCCGTTAAAAAACAGAGTTTTTATTCAAAAAAAGCAATTGTGTTTTGTGGATTTCAATGTTATCCTATGGGTTGTCTTCAAGTTGCGGTTTGGTGCAAAATTCTTATTTTCCCTATAAATACGAAACGCCAGGTGCTATCGTTTCAGGTAGGGCATTGTTATACAGATAAGGGTGTAATCTACACAACGAGACCGTTCCTGGGTTGTAATTCCACACCTGCACTAAATGGCACGTGTTATTGTGTCTTTTTTTACGGTTTTGGTGAAAACGCCTATACGTTTCAATGGGAATCACATTAAAATTAATATTTCAATAACCCCTGGTGCTACCACCTCATACGAGGTATCGTTGGATAGGTATGATTGCAAGCTACAAAACAACACCACACTCGAGTTCTATTCTATTCGACTGCTACACTAAATAACGACCTTAAATAGGTTTCGTTTACATTTGGCGAAACAACGTTCAGGTTTTTTTTTTTTTTTTTTTTTAATATTTAAATAACCACAGGTGGTATCAATTGAATCAAGGTATGCCTGGAAAGGTATTACTGCGAGCTACAAAACAAGACCTTTAGCACGGAAACGAGTGTGACCCTAACCCTAAACCCTAACCCTAACCCTAACCCTAACCCTAACCCCAAACCCAAATCTAACCGCAACCCTAACCCCAAACCCAAATCTAACCGCAACCCTAACCGCACGTCTATCCCCAACCCCTACCCCCGCTGCACCCCCACCCTTAACCCTAACCCACACCACACCCCGACCCAGACACTACCAGAGAACCGACGACTCAGCAACAGTCCAGCAACACTGCCCAGGAGAACCTACCAGGTTCACAGACACATTAACACGGACAAAAATAACATAGACTGGAGCCTGCAAACTAATAAGAACATTCTCATCATTGGGGACTCCAATCTCCACAGAATCCTTGACCACACGCACAGCCAAATACAGATTGAAAGCTACCCCGGAGCAAAATTCCTACATGCAGCCAACCTTCTGGACAAAGCCAAAACAGAAAGAGGAGTGACCAAAGTGATCCTATCATTCGGAATCAACAACAAGGACCAGAAAGTCAAAGAGACAGCGATCAAAAACCTACAAAGGATGTACAGGTCAGCAAAGACAACCTTCCCAACTGCAGAAATCAAAGTGCCACTGGTGAACTTCTCACGAGCACTAGACATGCAGGCCCAACGGAACTTGGAAGAACTAAACGGATTCATCTCAGCCAACCTACCACACATACCGCTATTACCAACTGAGAAATTTCAAGTAGGCGGAGACAACATCCACTGGACAATTTACCTTGATTCTGCTCAGGAAATTAACAGAATAATACAAACACTAACAGACCACAAAATAATTACTAGAAAACAGGCACACTATCTCAAGGGGGCAGACACACCCAGAGCACGCATTTTTTACATGCTACCAAAAATACACAAATCACCAGACACATGGACTATCCCACACACCATACCACCAGGCAGACCGATAGTATCGGATTGCAACAGTGAATCATATAGAATTGCAGAATACATAGACCACTTTTTAAACCCCCTATCCACCAAACACACTAGCTACCTTAAAGACACATATGACTTCATAGACAAAATTAAAACACTCAAACTACCAGAAACAGCTTTTCTCTTCACAATAGATATAGACAGCTTGTACACAAACATAGAGACCAACGCAGGCATTGCAGCTATCAGGAAATGTCTAAATCTAAATCCGGATCCAACCAGACCAGACGAGGAACTGATCAAACTCCTGGAAATCAGCTTAACGAAAAACGACTTTGAATTCGACAACCAATTCTACCTCCAAACCAAAGGAACAGCAATGGGGAAACGCATGGCCGATTGGGAAGAAACAATCCTCCCCAGATGCCCACACAGACCAACTCACTATTTCAGGTACCTAGATGACATTTGGGGCACTTGGACACATAGCATGGAGGAATTTACACATTTCATCTCGTTACTTAACACACACCACCAGTCCATCAAGGTAAAATACACCACACATAACAGCAAAGTAAACTTTTTAGACACCACCACTTACAAAGGACCACATTTTTCACAAACACACCAACTAGACACAAAAGTATATTTTAAAGAAACTGACACACACACTCTACTACACAAAACCAGCTATCACCCTAAACACACATTTAGAGGTTTAATAAAATCACAACTACTCAGATTCCACAGAATTTGCACACAACATACTGACTTCCAGGCAGCTACCAAAGTCTTATTCACAGCACTCAAGCAAAGGGGGTACTCCCGATCCTTCCTCAGAGGAATAAGGAAAACCTTCTTAGAACAAAAGCCTAGAGACAACAAAAAGATTATTCCACTTATAACTACCTACTCACATTTTAGTGTGGCAGCTAATTCACAGATAAAACAAAACCTAACCAACAAATTACAAGACACCAACCTTCTTACAGGACACAAGATCATCTCAGCCTACAGAAAAAACAAAAACTTGACCAACTATTTAGTGTCCAGTAAACTGCCTTCACTTAATCGCAAACCAACAAAAGCATCACGACACTTCAAGCAACTTTCCACCCTCCGGAGCCAATCCACAGGCATCACATACAACATTCCACAAACCTTTACACAAAACAGCAGAAACTGCATCTACGCAATACAATGCGATACATGCAAACTCATTTACATTGGAGAAACAGGCAACACTATCCAAGTAAGACTAATGCAACACATCTTTAATATCAAACACAAAAAAGAATCACAAACACCTCTAGTAGCACACTTCCTACAACACAACTTGGAATCTCTGAAAATTACAGGGCTGGAGAGGAACCAGAACTGGACAATTGGAGAAAGGAAATGGAGAGAAAAAGACTGGATCAACAAACTACAAACAACTTTCCTGCTAGGCCTGAACATTAGAAACTCCACGATAGACCTACACTAGAAAAGGAGATCCAAAACAAAATAACAAAGAAATAAATCCAAAAAGAGCCAGATGGCCAGCGCATCTTTCTTTCCCTGAAAAACCAACCAAGTGTGGAGTTCTTACGGAAACAAAGTTCCTACCTCACCCTAACCCTAACCCTAACCCTAAATCCTAACCCTAACCCCTAACCCCTAACCCTAACCGGCTTTTGTTTGTTTTCTGTGCTGCGGGCTCCGCCCTTCCCTGTGTCTTATAACAGCGGCTAATTTGAATCAGCTGCTCCGAGTTTCATATCATTATCAGAAAAAGTCACACCCCTGTTAGACTTTAAGATGCAGTGTTTTCTTATTAAAGCAATTAAAGATGTAATTTCTCCTCACTGCTTCTAACTGCTCTGTACTTGTCCACTTGTACTTCTCCCACGCTGTCGCCTTAGGATTTTGTCAAAAGCTTTCTGGAAATCTAAATAAACCTTGTCATATGCTTTGCAATTATCCATTGTCGATGATGCATCCTCAAATAAATCAAGCAGGTTAGTTAGACATGAACTTCATTTCCTAAAACCATGCTGACTGTCTCCCAGGATACCGTTACCATATAGGTAATTTTCAATTTTGGATCTTATTGTAGTTTCCATAAGTTTACATATAATAGAAGTCATGCTTATTGGTCTGTATTATTATTATTATTATTATTATTATTATTATTATTATTATTATTATTCATTTTTAGCAGATGCGCTTACACAGGGAGATTTACAGTTGTAATATAAAAAACATTTCAAGAATCACAGTACAAGTATTAATACAATTAACAGCAAGATAAAATACAATGACTTCAGTTCTATTAACTACAAGTATATGACAAAATACAATTCAATATCAGAGCAGATAACAGTGTCAGTGACAGTTACATCACGATACAACAGATTGAATAACACTTGTGGCAGATTACAGTACACTACTCTGTAAAGTACAGGATTAAATGCAGTAAAATAGGGAGCAGATAAGTGCAAGTAAAGTGCATTAAGGAAGAATGATAAAGTGTCCAGAGGGAAAAGTTCTACAGGTGCTGTCTGAAGATGTGAGTCTTGAGGAGGTGCCAGAAGGTGGTCAGGGACTGGGCAGTCCTGACATCTGTATGAAGGTCATTTCACCACTGTTGGGTGAGGGTGGAGAAGGAGTGGGCTCTGGAGGCAGGGGAGCATAGAGGAGCTACAGCCAGTCTTCTAGTGCAGGAGGGGCGGAGAGGTCAAGTGGGGGTGTAGGGAGAGATGAGGGTCTGAGAGAGCGGAGCAGTGGAGTTGCGTTGGAGAACCGAGGCAGAGAGAACACCAGGCGAGCAGCGGGGTTCTGGATGAGCTGGAGCGGATAGGTGGTGAATGTAGGGAGGCCAGCCAGGAGGGCATTGCAGCAGTCTAGGCAGAGGAGTACCAGGGCCTGGACCAGGAGCTGGGTGGCCTAGTTGGTGAGAAAGGGTCGGATTCTTCTTATGTTCCTCAGGAAGAATTGGCAAGTGTTTGCCAGAGTGGAGATGTGCTGGGAATACAAGAGGAAGGGGTCCAGGGTGACTCTGAGTTTAGTGAGTTAGTGACAGACAGGCGGGCGGTTTCAGTGGAGTGAGCAGAGCGGAAGCCAGATTGGAGAGGGTCGAGCAGAGTGGTTGGACAGGAAAGCAGAGAGCTGGCAGTGTACTGCCCGCTCAAGGGTTTTGGAGAGAAAGGGTAGGAAGGAGACAGGACGGTAGCTCTGGAGGGAGGTGGGGTCGAGGGTAGGTTTTTTGAAGAGGGGAGTGATGGAGGCTTGTTTGAAGGCAGAGGGAAATAGACCAGAAAGGAGAGAGGTGTCGAGTATGGAGGAGATGAAGGGAAGTAGAGCAGGAGCAGCAGTTTGAAAGAGGTCAGTGAGGAGGGGGTCCAGGGCACACGTGATGAGTTTGTGGCCCTGGAGCAGGGAGGAGAGGTCAGAGTCTGAGAGGGGAGAGAAGATGGAGAAGGAGGGTGAGTTAGTAGGGGATGCAGTGGGTATAGGGGTTGGAGCTGGAGGGGGTGGGGGGAGGGAGAGGTGTTAAGGAGTTTGCGGATATCTTAGATTTTAGAAGACAAGAAAGAGGCAAAGTATTCAGAGATAGAGGAGGGAGGAGGAGGGGGAGGGTTTAGGAGGGAGGAGAAGGTAGAGAATGGTTTACGTGGGTTGTTAGTGGAGTCTTGGATTATAGATTGGAAATAAGAACATTTACCAGAGGAGAGAGTAGAGGAGAAGGAGGAGATTAGGGAGCAGTAGAGGTCTAGGGTAGGAGGGAGTTTGGTTCTCTTCCATTTCTTTTCAGCAGATCGCAGTGTGGTTCTTGCTGAGCAGAGCACAGAGGAGAGCCAGGGTTGGGGAGGGGAGGGGCAAGCAGGTCGGGAGGTGAGGGGACAGAGGGAGTCAAGGGAGGAGGAGAAGCGGGTGGAGGTAGTAGAATCTACAGAGAGTTGGGAGAAGGAGTCGATAGGAGGGAGGTGAGAGACAGTGGTGGAGGCAAGGACAGAGGGGGAGAGCGGAAGTTAAGGCGAGAGGTGACAGTGGGGGTAGGAGGAGCAGGGAGAGAGGGGAGAGACAGAGAAAAAGAGATGAAATAGTGATCAGAGAGGTCCAGGGGTGTGACAGAGAGTGGAGGGGCAGCAGGTTCAGGGGAAGTTGAGGCCCAGTTGACGGACAGCTTTGTGGGTATGAGGGGATGGAGAGAGACAGAAGTTGAAGGAGTGAAGGAGAGGGAGAAATCCAACAGAGTGGCTGGGTTGGAGAGATGGATATTGAAATCACCTAAAAGGACAGTTGGGGTAGACAAAGAGGAGAGGGAGGAGAGTAGATAGTCGAGTTCATCGAGAAAGTGAGCAAGTGATCCAGGGGCATGGTACAGTACAATTAGCAGGAGTTGACAGGAAGAGGTTAGTTGAACAGCATGAAATTCAAAGCTGTGAACAGAGAGTGAGGAGAGGTCAGAGGGGACAGAAAAGAGTAAGGAGGGAGAGAGGAGAAGACCAGTCCCACCTCCCCGTCCAGTGAGACGCGGAGTATGGGACAGGAGGTAGAGAGAGGACAGGGCAGCAGGAGTTACAGTGTTATCAGGGGACAGCTAGGTTTCAGTGAGAGCAAGTTAATTGAGAGAGAGGTGGGAGGCAAAGGCAGAGATTAAATCAGCTTTGTTAGCAGAAGAGTGACAGTTCCAGAGTGCACCAGAGAGAGTGCAAGGGGGAGAGTGACAGGTGGGAGAGGCAGAGGGATGAGGTTAGAGTGGTTGGAAGAGCAGTGGCAGAGAGAGGACAGAGGACGAGTGAAAGGACAGAATGACAGGGATGTTAGAGACATCTGTAGTTACCTGGTTCGTTTTTTTCTCCCTTTTTGTGGATCGGTATTACGTTTGCAATTCTCCAGTCTGTCGGTACAACACCTGTGTCAAGAGACTGTTGCATGATCTTGATTAGTGGTTTGTAAATAACTTCTTTCATTTCTTTGAGTACTATTGGGAGGATCTCATCTGGCCTAGGGGATTTGTTTATTTTAAGAGCGCCTAGTCCCTTTAACACTTCTGCCTCTGTTATGCTAATGTTATTTAAACTGGATAGGAACAGGTCGACATGTCGGGCATGTTGTCCGTATCCTCCTTTGTAAAAACTTGTGAAAAGTAATCATTTAATATATTTGCAATTTTTTTCTCTTCATTTACGATTTGCCATTTGTATTTCTTAGACATTTAACCTCCTCTTTGAATTTTCTCTTGCTGTTATAATAGTGGAAAACCATTTTCAAATTAGTTTACACAGCTATAGCAGTGTCCCCCAGTGGTACACAGTATCTTTGTAAGTAACTTATGTTGTTTGCTTGTTCAACTTAATTGGCATTGCTGTCCCTGTAGCAATAAAAAATACTATTAGTTTATACTGGGAGAAAGCATTAGCAGAAAACATGTTTAGAAAAAACTGGGAACTACTAAAATACAAAATCAGAAGATTTACCATGAAAAGTGGCACAGAACTAGCTGAATCTAGACAAAAGGAGGAAACTCATGTCTTTCTACCATTATATATATATATATATATATGAATCTAAGATCTCTTTGGATTCAATAGAATACACTTCCTCAACAGTGCGGAACACAAAGGCATACAGAGCTAATAACAGGCAGCAGCGGTTGGAGTTCAAGACCAGTTCTCAGAGCCGACTATAGCACTGTGTTTATTAGTTTAATTATTTACGTGATCAGGAGGCTGTGTGGTCCAGTGATTAAAGAAAAGTGCTTGTAACCAGGAGGTACCCGGTTCAAATCCCACCTCAGCCACTGACTCATTGTGTAACCCTGAGCAAGTCACATAACCTCCTTGTGCTCCGTCTTTCGGGTGAGACGTAGTTGTAAGTGACTGCAGCTGATGATGTAAGTCGCCTTGGATAAAGGCGCCTGCTAAATAAACAAATGATGATCAATCACTGAGTCCATTGTAGACAGATGATGATCATATACCCAAGTGCATATGAACTGGAGTGAGAGAGTGTAAAGCTCTGAGTGCAGAATAATTGGGAGGTATGTGAGGTTGAATTATGAAAATCGACAACACCTTCAGTACAAGATGAAGCATTCCAAACCCAGCTTTATTAAAGCAACTCCAGCACAATGCATTGAGAATCCGTCCAGCAGAGGGCGACAGAATCAAACATTTCTACAGGATCCAGAAGTGTCCTCTATTTGCATACAATACATTTAACTCAAGCAATGTGTTTACCTTTCATTGCACATCTACAGAAGAATAAAAGGGTAAGAATTCCACAAACAAATTGAAAAGAAGGACAGTTCAGAGAACATCAAAACGGCTGTGTGCAACCCCGGCAGATCTAACACATAAAAGAGAAAGTAAGAAGCGAAAGGACCTCACAGCTACTGCAAAGTAAACCAAACACCTGTCCAAAAAACCAAGGACCTTCCTGCCCCAGCATCACTACAGCACTTTAAACAAGGACCTTCCTGCCCCAACATCACTACAGCCATTTAAACAAGGACCTTCCTGCCCCAACATCACTACAGCCATTTAAACAAGGACCTTCCTGCCCCAGCATGACTACAGCCATTTAAACAAGGACCTTCCTGCCCCAGCATCACTACAGCCATTTAAACAAGGACCGTCCTGCCCCAGCATCACTACAGCACTTTAAACAAGGACCTTCCTTCCCCAACATCACTACAGCCATTTAAACAAGGACCTTCCTGCCCCAGCATCACTACAGCCATTTAAACAAAGACCTTCCTGCTCCAACATCACTACAGCCATTTAAAGCACTTCAGTGACTGATCTGTACAGTATTGTGCAAATGGGCTTGCTTTAATCTGCACACTAAAAACAGTATGTTGTGTAGTTCTGCTTCCAGTGGTGGATATGAGTCATTCTTTACTAGATATTCTGTTACGAGCTGCTTTAATTCTTCAACAAGAAGAAAACAAGAAGAATAGCAAGAAAAACTAAAAAGGGTTTTTCAAGAGGTATTACACTGGAAATGGCTTTATGAACAAAAACTTCTTAACTGCTGTAATTCCATTATATGTTAGTGTGTGGCTGCAGATATAGCTGGCTTCCTAACCGTCAATGCTCCATCACTCCACTCCCTTGTCACGAATTCTGAGGGTTCAGATTTCTTTACGTACTCTTTTTATTTTGCTCAGCATACGCTCTTATCTCAGGGGAGACGTTAGGAGGACAGAGATGGTACTACTCCTTGTGGGGTATTTTTATTACGCTCTTGACCCCGCAATATATCCAGATGACTAATATAGCACCCAAGAAATTGACAGAAAGATTTTTACGAATCTGAGTATGATTAGTACTCGTTCGGTTTATTAACGGTTAAATATTGTATTGAGTAGCTACAGGCTACTTCGTATCCCCAGCTGACAGACGCACTGGGCAGTCCAGTGTCTTAACAGATATCAACGTTAACACTTTAATACATATACATACATATACATACATATACATACATATATATACATATATATATATATATATATATATATATATATATATATATATATATATATATATGTATTCAAGGCCGACAAGCAGGCCAAGAACACGTCACCTAAAGTACCCAATGGTCTATTTCAGCACATTCAACAAAATACTCTTATTTTCTAAACATAGCGTGAGTCCCTTATAGCAATACATGCAATACATGTGAGATAAAATAATAATTGATTAATGCTTACCCTTTAAAATAAATCGTAAATGGATATGGCTGTCTTCACCAGGCAAATGAAACTGAGTTCAATCAACTCAATTGTGTAGGCATGCAGAAGATGGACCACATTACCCTGTCTGGGATGAGTGTGGTACTCCATTGTAATTACTTAGGAGTTATATAGGTTTTTCATCTCATTGGAATACATGGGACGCCTCAATTAAATCCAGTCATTAATCTGTTGAGACAGCTCTTCTTCCTTTTACAAATAATAGTTTTCAAAAGATCCGGACTAACTTTTCAGAATAGGTGTCATGTACTCAATAAATTCAAGACTTCACATTTGTCTAACTCCAAACTTTATGATCTCACTCCTTGCTTTCCTCCGAGCCCCTCCTTTATCTGAAAAGTCAAGTGAACCAAAGTTCCCAGGATCTTGGTTTATAATATAATATAAAAACACTACTGTTATATGTGCATGCAAAACACTTTTTTTATATGTGTTATATATAAGAGATGTTCTTAATATGTGACATCATCTTCTAATTGATTATATGTTGCTAAATTAAAGGTATCTGTTTCTTTTAACCGCATATTTTTTCATCATTTTGTTAATGAGTCAGTTTTAATTCCATATACCATTGTCTAACAGAGTATTTGACAAAAGATTGTCTCATACAGTATTTAAGTCAATTAGTTTCACTAAGTTTAAGTGGTAATAGTTTTCATTACAATTTTTTTTATCCCTTAAAAGATGCACTAACCAGGCTCTGACCTGTACCTGACTCTGAGTATATGCGATTGCCATCAATTTCCACAGTCTCTTGTTTTTTCAAAGGCCAGAGTCTGTGCAAACACTTTATTAGATATATGACCTATCAATGTCTGTTAAGCCATAATTTTTGCATATTATTTCAAGATATATTCTTATCTGTGCTAAACCACTAATTCCATAAACCTTAACACTCCAAATCTATAAGACTTGCAGCTTTGTTAGAGTGGAATGTAATAAGACCCCTCCTTTCTCTACAGCCCATACTTCTTGATAAGGAGAGGGGCCCCTTTTTCAATGCAGCAGTTTCAAAGAACCACATTATAAGGACTCCGTCTACCATCATTAAACAATAGTATAGTGGATTAACAACAAAGTACATTATAGTATATCATTACAAACTTAACACAAAAACATAACACAACACCTTTTATATTCTATAATTCAATGGATATCATAATGTCTAGAGGACTTGTTGTTCAATAGGAGAAAGAAACTACCACTTTCCCATTTAATTAAATTGAATACTGCTCCAGCTTTTAATCTTCTTATCACTACAGTAAAGTCATGAACAAGCAATATTACTTGTCAGTTTTAAATAATATGTTTTCTTATTACAGCAAATACTTAAAACATATTATTAATCTTATGAAATCAAATAATTATTTTTAGTTTCAAATATCGTGCTGTCTAAAAAAGGGGTTAATCATTTATTATATTAATTTACAATACCTTTGTGTCTAATTTCTATTCTTTGACCATTATAAACTATAAACAGTGTCAATTAGCACTGAACCTTTTTTAACTATATATTAATTTACTTCAGTTTAACAGTTGCTCCTAGAATTTATAATATCACTTTATTTCTTTGGTGAATCCCTCTAAGATTTAAATCCAAATACAGGCCAAAATAACTGCATTCAACTCTTATATATTTTATAATGACTGAACTAGGTTTGACCCTGTCCTTTGTTCATACAAAATCCAGCCAAAACAGTTTTTTTCTTAAGACCTTGGCTGCTAAATTTTAATGTTAATTTATGTGTTGCAAAGAATTCCTTTCTTATCTTGTTTTTAGAAACATGAATTTGTAGGTGTGATTAACGTTCACTTTTTAGCCGGAATGGTGCTTTTTATCAAGCGTCATGCTTTCTGAAGATTAGATATACAAGCGGTAAATCGTTCATTATATATTTTCTTAGAAATTCCCAGATTACTAAGTACTTAATTAAGTGATTTATCCAAAACAAGAGTGGACTGACCTATTTCATGGGACAAGAGAGCCATCTACTGGCGGTACAAGGATACTCTTTCTTTATCCTTCCTTCAAAAAACCTCTAACACTTCATTTTTAAATCAAAGTACATTCCATATTTGAAATCGCCTAGTCACTGTCCAGCATATCCACACATTCCCAGCAGGATTCAGCTTCTGTACTAGGTTTCGCTCTTAGTTGGTTCCACAAGAAGTCCCTTGATCCAATGTTTCTCCAGCACAGGTGTGGATTTCCATGGTCTGACTTCATTCCTATAAGATACTTGGACACATTTAGCTGTACATATTATTTCTATATATTTCCTTTTGTTCACACCGGGTCATTTTGCAAGGTATGCGCTCCATCCAGAATTCTAAAAGAGGTCAAAACTCACTGTGATTCATATTTCTGGGCACTCAGTTGTTGCCGTGCCCTACATCATCAATTGGAAGACTTAACATAACTGAATCTGAATCAGTTGATGAACCGTGCACTGTAGCTTATTGAGATCCTCCATGCAAAGGAGTCCAATGTTTTACTACACGGAATAACTAGTTCAGTGTCACCTGCGACACCCTACACAATAACCTATTCATTGAGCATGAGAAGTGAAGCTGACACTGCAACATGAGGGCAGACTTCACAATGATGCAGCCGGCAAAGATTCTACAAGGAGCTCTCAGGAGGATACAACTGAACAAGTGAAAGAGAACCCAGTGCAATTCCTATCCTCCTCACTAGAGGGAGCCATTACAGCAGCATTCTTTACCTTGTGTGTATGAGTGTGCGAGTGCCCGCTGTCCCAAGGAAGACAATTTGCATAGAAAAGACACTTTGCATTGGCAGCACATGCTTCAGTGCTCTGGGAGTCTTTATAGCCCTGTGAGTTTAACACTTCATGATTGAGAGCTGTCCTTCATGTCAACACAATCTGAAACAACAATGAGTTTTATAATTCACTTCATCTGCTCGCTGATAATCTTCACTCACATTAAGAGATCATTTATTAAAAGGGCTACATTATAAAGAAAGTAGGTAATTAATGTGGATTCTCAAAGAAGCTCTAAATAGTAAACAAACAACTTTATGGCTTTGAGTATTTAACACAAAATATAACTTTTTAAATGTATTCTGAAATGCTTTTTATACAATGACTATTTTGAAATAAGCGTAATTACAGAATTGTATTATTTTAATTGCTCTTTTAGATTCCAGTGGACAGACTTTGACTCAGTCTCCATCGGCTAAATCTGTTCTCCCTGGAGATACTGTCACTATCAACTGCAAAGCAAGCAGCTCTGTGAGCAGCTACCTAGCATGGTACCTGCAGACACCTGGAGAAGCTCCTAAACTCCTGATCTATTACGCAAGCACCCTTCAATCTGGGATCCCAGCTAGTTTCAGTGGCAGTGGATCTGGGACTGACTTCACTCTGACCATCCGCAGTGTCCAGGCTGAAGATGCAGGAGATTACACTGTGTAACATTTTTTTTTTTTTGTTCCTGGGTAGTAAGTGTTATTTCCTAATTGCTTATGCCTCAAAAGTATAGAAAATGGCTATTATTCCCCACACTTTGCTTTTGTGACCAGGACAGTGATGTTTTGAAATTTACCTATTTTCCAGAACATTCCAGATAGATTCAGTGCTGAGTAAACTTGGAGTAACTTCTAGAACTTTCTAGAACTTTTCAGTAATATAAATAGTAGTATAAATACAGGGGCCTTAAGTCCACCAGTTCAGTTTAGTTCCAGCTGCCTAAGTGGATACATATCTGCATTTTCCTGAGATGGCATCAAGGTCATAGGAGACTTCAAAATGGTGGCATTCCTGATGGGTCTCCAAGGCGGTTTTACCAAGTTTCCCTGCTATCTTTGCCTGTGGGGAGGAACAACGTCAAGTGGGAGCCACTGGTGGACCCCCGGAAGGTGCTGATGCCACCACTGCACATCAAATTGGGACTTATGAAACAATTTGTCAGAGCTCTAGATAAGGAGTCGGCAGCCTTCAAGGACCTTCAAGACTTCTTCCCTAAGCTGTCTGAGGCAAAGGTCAAAGCCGGTGTCTTCGTCGGACCACAGATAAAGAAGATCCTGGAGTGCAATGAATTCCCCAAGAAGCTCACTAGTAAGGAGAAAGCGGCTTGGAACAGCTTTTTCACAGTGGTTCGGGGCTTCCTGGGCAATCACAAGGCCGAAAACTATGTGCAGCTGGTTGAGACTCTGGTGAAGAACTACAGCACAATGGGCTGTAGGATGTCCCTCAAAGTCCATATCCTTGATGCTCATCTTGATAAATTCAAGGAGAACATGGGAGCGTACTCGGAGGAGCAAGGCGAGCGCTTCCACCAGGATATACTGGACTTTGAACGCCGCTACCAAGGACATTATAACGAGAACATGATGGGAGACTACATTTGGGGGCTGATTCGTGAAAGTGATTTACAGTATAATCGTAAATCTCGAAAAACTACTCACTTCTAACCCTTTGCGGTCCATTTATTAATCGCGCGTCAGGCACGCCAGGTCTAATTAATTTTCACACGCGCAGTTAATTTTATACGCACTGTTTAAAAGTATTTTTTTTCACAGTCAAACGGGTTTAAATGGCCCTGCATATCAACAAAGCACACACTAGGCATCTCCAGCCCCGCCCCACCCTTTCGTTTGCTATAGCGTTCAGCTATGTAAGAAATAAATAATAATAATAATAATAATAATAGTCGTACATACCGATCGATCATCTCCCGATCACTCGTTTTATCACCAAACTCCTCAATAATGCGATCCAAGTCATTATTTTATTACTATAACATCTGAAAAAAGCTCTACAAATGTCCATGATAGTCTCAGTGCGCTGACGCACTCAGCCAGCTTGTTTACTATGAACGCCCCATTATCTGATACCTGATACCATGTATGACTAATCATGAAATACGCCTTTTTTTTTTTTTTCGACTTGTCTCGGCTCCTGTCGCTCCCACTCGGCAATTGAATGGTTTTCTCGGCTTTTTCCGGAGAAAAAACGACTAAACACCCGTTTATTGCGTTGCTATAATGATGTCGGACCCAGTCCGACAAAGGACCTGTGAGGAATAATTGCAATGTCGGACCGCAAAGGGATAAATCTTTTGTAGTCATTTTTGTATTACTTTAGTATAAATACATGTTAATTTGGATTCATATGTTGTTTTTTTCTGACTTTACGTGAACGAAAAGACACAAATTCATCCGTTTTCTCATTGGAAATAGGTAAATTTCAAAATATCACTGTCCTGGTCACAAAAGCAAAGTTTGTGGGGAATAATAGCCATTTTCTATACTTTTGAGGCATAAGCAATTAGGAAATAACACTTACTACCCAGGAACAAAAATTGTGTTACATAGTGTTATTACTGTCAAAAGCACTACAGCGGCCCTCTCACACAGTGATTCATGTCCGTACAAAAACCTCCCTCAGCTTGACTGCACAGCGACTGCACTGCTGCAGCTAGACCTTCTGCAGGTGCTGAGGGGGAAGGCAGTGACAGTTGCTCAAGGACTGGAATAGAAAAAAAGAACTTCATAAAACCATGACACCCAGCAAGAGTTATGTGTATTTATATTAAAATTAGACGCTTGCATATTTAAAATCACCATTACATACCATACATGCTAAACCTGCTCCCCAGTCCATTATTAACATATAAGTAATAAACACCCTTTGTTTCAATATGAGTGAGAGTTAAACACGACTCTGAAATACCTGGGAGTGATTGCAGCTCCCACAAGGTGCGCTGGACACTCACAGTGCCAGGGTGTGGCAGGGCAGGTCAGTTAAACAATCTGAATACATTTAACACGTCCAGTATACACCAACCCCAAATTATCAACAGACAACTCACCAAAGAGATGCATACAATACAATGCAATACAATACAATACAATACAATACAATGCAATACAATACAATACAATACAATACAATACAATACAATACAATACAATACAATACAATGCAATACAATACAATACAATACAATGCAATTCACATTTATATTGTGCCTTTCATCACAAGCATCACAAAGCGCTTCACAAATAAAATAGCAATTAAACAATCAATTCAATTAAAAACAGTCTAATACAAAATGCAATAAAATTGAAATTAAAAACACACAATGTGATCTTAATTGTAAAATTAGAAAAAACAAATAATAAGCTAATTGGTAAAAATAGAACAATTAATGAAATTGCAATTTATAAAAGAAGGAAATGCAGCTTTGATTAGAAAATTAAGATAAAGCTATTTTGTAAAATACATTTTCTATCTTGATTTAGAAACAGTAAGAGTCCCAGCTTCCCTGACAGAAGAAGGCAGAGCATTCCACAATGTAGCAGCTTTGGCTATTATGTGTACTACCCCCTTCCTTTGTTTATTAGCGTTTAACACTAGAAGCGCCAAACCAGTCATTTTAACAGGTAGCTTTTTTTAACAGAACAGCTGTAATATGATAATGAAAGACAAACGATCGTATAAGACTCAAAGGTTTTATTTATGAACATCAAATCAAACATGTGCATAGCAGAAACACCGTATTTAGATGGAAAACAAAACTTTTTTTTTCAAAAGGAGCAGTACAAAACAAGAAAAACTTAAATAAAACATAAATAAAATAATTTTACTAGTAACAATTTTGTAACGCGTCTCTGTACATACAAAATTGTATAAACATTTTATTTGTTTGTAAAAATAACATCAAAGGATCTTTTTTTCGAAAATAGTATATAATGCACTACTTCAAAACATAAATGACTATAATACAATAAACAATTTACTTAACATTTTTATTTAGCCTACATACCTGGCAGCTTTGTAACCTGTACAGTCCACACACAATACACGCTTCTCCATTTTCCCTGAGCATTTACCACACACATCCAAAGTTTTGTTGTCGTTGCATTTTGCAACCTGCCATTGTTTCCTTTTGCATGTGGTTGCAGCGGCTGCAGCACTGCCAGAAGGGGCATCTGTGTCTGCCATTGAACTGATCCATTGTGCTTGCCGAAGTTCCATGGCTAACTACAAGATGAAGTCCCTCCTGTTGCAGTTTTCCCCGGTACATTCTTTGTACAAAACATACGCATTGATGGCTGTCTGGTCCAAAATGTTATAAAATACAGCCACAGGCACTGATGAAATCTGCTTTTGACTGAATGCTGTCATGCCGTGTGATCTAGCATATCCACACTGAACATGTGGCATTGTAGTATTCCACTGTCTCAGGCTTTCATCTGGTCCAGCACATCCACACTGAACATGTGGCATTGTAGTATTCCACTGTCTCAGGCTTTCATCTGGTCCAGCACATCCACACCGAACATATGGCATTGTAGTATTCCACTGTCTCAGGATTTCTTTGCCATCGGTTTAGATCACCACTGTTTTGTGCATAGAGCTGAGAATGAACCTGCAGTGCTATACACAGGGAGGTACCTATGACTCAGAGAGGCGTGTTTCTCAAGCACTCAATGTAGATAGGTAGACGCCACTTGATCACGGGACTGATTGTATTGAAAAGGACAGGCAGGATTATAGGCTATATTTGATAAATAAATATGTATTGATATAACCAATTAAAATGACTGGTTTTGGCGCCTCTAGGTAAACATGCTTATCTGGCTTCCGCTCTGCTCACTCCACTGAAACTGCCCTCCTGTCTGTCACCAACTCACTTAAGTGTGCCCGAGCTGCCTCTCTCTCCTCTGTCCTAATTCTCCTCGACCTCTCTGCTGCCTTTGACACTGTTGATCACTCTATTCTACTATCATTTCTTGCTGACCTGGGGATCTCTGGCACTGCTCTGGCCTGGTTCTCCACCTACCTCTCCAACCGCACTTACCAGGTAACTGGCATGGAGCAACCTCCACACCTCACCCTCTCTTAACTGGAGTCCCCCAAGGGTCAGTCTTGGGTCCTCTCCTGTTCTCTCTCTACACCCGCTCCCTGGGCCCCCTCATCGCATCCTATGGTTTCTCATACCATTACTATGCTGATGATGCTCAGATTTTCCTCTCCTTCCCCACCTCTGACTACACCATCTCCTCCTGTATCTCTACCTGTCTGTATGCTATTTCCTCCTGGATGCACTCGCATCACCTCAAACTCAACCTCTCTAAATCTGACCTCCTTTTCTTTCCCTCCTCCTCCCTCTCCTCTGATCTCTCTATCTCTGTTCCTCTGGAATCTACCACACTCTCTCCCTCTTCCTCCGCTAAGAACCTTGGAGTCACCCTGGGCCCCTGCCTCTCTTATTCCCAGCACATCTCCACTCTGGCACGCACTTGCCGATTCTTCCTGAGCAACATCCGAAGAATCTGACCCTTCCTCACGAACTATGCTACCCAGCTCCTGGTCCAGGCCCTGGTACTCTCCCGCCTAGACTACTGCAACTCCCTCCTGGCTGGCCTCCCTGCGTCCGCCACCCGTCCGCTCCAGCTCATCCAGAACTCTGCTGCCCGCCTGGTGTACTCTCTGCCTCGCTTCGCCCACGCTACTCCACTACTCCGCTCGCTCCACTGGCTCCCGATCACCGCTCGCATCCAGTTCAAGACTCTTGTACTAGCCTACAGATGCCTTGACCAGACTGCACCCAGCTACATCCAGACCCTCATCTCTCCCTACACCCCCACTCGACCTCTTCGCTCCGCCTGCACTAGAAGACTAGCTCTACCTCCGCTACGCTCCCCTGCCTCCAGAGCCAGCTCCTTCTCCACCCTTGCTCCGCAGTGGTGGAATGACCTTCCTACAGATGTAAGGACTGCCCAGTCCCTGACCACATTCCGGCGCCTCCTTAAGACTCACCTCTTCAAAGAGCACCTGTAGAACTCCTCTGTTTGTATCCTGGGACACTATCACCCTTCATGTAAATGTGCTTTATTTTGCTCTTATCTGCCCCCTATTTTACTGCATTTAATCCTGTACTTCAGAATACTGTAATCTGCCAAGTGTTTAACCTGTAGTACTTTGTATTTAATCACATCCTGATGTAACTATCACTATTTAATCATATCCTGATGTAACTATCACTATTATCTGCTGTATTATTGAATTGTGGTTTGTCACACTTGTACCTTGCTTGAACAAAAGTTATTGTATTCTTGCTCTTATTCTATTACTTGTATTGTAACACTTGAAATGTATTTGCTTACGATTGTAAGTCGCCCTGGATAAGGGCGTCTGCTAAGAAATAAATAATAATAATAATAATAATAATAATCAATGTCTTGCAAATATATGTATTAGATATACTTATGCCGTTTGGCTCAAACAGCATAAGTATATCTAATACATATATTTAGGAAAAGTCACAAACGGGCATGCGCATTACATTCCGGAATGCAGAATAATATACATTTTAAAACTCAAAACGCTTTTCGCTTCTAGTGTTAAAATCTTTTCACTGCACAGGTTCTTCTATTGAGGCAGAAGAGTCAGGAGAGAGTGCTGTATCAATAATAATGTGGCAGGAGACAGTCATAAAGTAGAACATTATATTGTATTAAAACATTGAGACAATGGAATGATTTAATGTTGCACTTCCCATTTACAATCACTAATCTTTTGATCATTAGTCATCTTGATTTAATCACAGAGTACTGTTTCACTTGTTTACCATCAACTGGATTATCACAGTTAGACAGTCTGAGTGCAGTTAAGAATCACCTAATAGACCCATGGAAAGCTATCTTACAGAACATGCTTATAATCCACAGCATTCCAGATGCCCTCAAGTAGACTTTTAAAAAGCTTACAGAGGGAGGCATCAGAGAACATTGTAGGTGTTTGAGTTGAATCTGTTGAACTCAATACAGGACACTTGACATGTTTCTGATGCTGATGTTAAACAGTGTGTCACTTCTCATGGGAATCATGGGGTTTAGTGGATTCACCATGAATTCACTTGGAAGTGTTTTCAGTGTCAATGTGCCTCCTGAACTCATTCCTTGTGTTCTTCACCAGTCCTTCATGTCTAATTAATGAACCTCACTCTAAAGTGCTGGCAGCACTAACCCCCCCCCCCCCCCCAATCATATGGACTCACAGCGGAGTTCACGGTTCAGCTCTCATATAGCTATTTCTAACAGGATTTGCATGAAGGAAGGTTCTTTGCATACCTGTGCATGCTTCATTGCTCAAACCCTTTTAACTGAAGACACACATTATTGTTCAATCACTGTTGAGACCTTTCAGAGCTCCTGAAACACACAAGAAAATGATGTCCTTGTTTCTCCTGGTTGGGACGCTTCTTATAATCTTTGCCCAGGGTAAGAGTGAAAGTGGAGATTTTAAACACACAGCAATGCATTCTTTACTGCATAGTTTTTAAACATAGATTTTTATTATTATGTAACTCTTTCTTTCTGTTCCTCAGTCTCCAGTGGGCAGATCACTTTGACCTAGACTCCTTCAGCGCTCTCTGCTCTCCCAGGAGAAAGAGTCACTATCAACTGTAAAGTCAGCAGCTCTGTAACTGACAGTGATGGTGACAACATGGCCTGGTACCTGCAGACACCTGGAGAAGCTCCTAAACTCCTGATCTATGATGCAAGCACTCTTCAATCTGGGATCCCAGCTCGTTTCAGTGGCAGTGGATCTGGGATTGACTTCACTCTGACCATCAGCGGTGTCCAGGCTAAAGATGCAGGAGATTACTACTGTCAGCAGGGTTACAGCACCCCTCTCACACAGTGATACATGTCTGTACAAAAACCTACCTCAGCTCTACAGGAACTGCTCTGGTTCATAAACAGAACCCACAGGGGGCTGAGGCGGATACCAGCTGCAGAGCTGCAGGCTTGTCAGACCGGTATGCTTTTGATTTGAACATTTTAACAACATTCCTAGCTATACCAGGACGTTTTGTGAACTCGAAGCAAACACACACTGCCGTCAGATTTTATTAACTTGCATCACCCGTTTATTTCTCAAAAGCAAAATTAATTTTTACAGAATAAGGGTCTGAAAACTGTTAAACTGTCTGCTATTTCCTCCTGGATGCACTCGCATCACCTCAAACTCAACCTCTCTAAATCTGACCTCCTTTTCTTTCCCTCCTCCTCCCTCTCCTCTGATCTCTCTATCTCTGTTCCTCTGGAATCTACCACACTCTCTCCCTCTTCCTCCGCTAAGAACCTTGGAGTCACCCTGGACCCCTGCCTCTCTTATTCCCAGCACATCTCCACTCTGGCACGCACTTGCCGATTCTTCCTGAGCAACATCCGAAGAATCTGACCATTCCTCACCAACTACGCTACCCAGCTCCTGGTCCAGGCCCTGGTACTCTCCCGCCTGGACTACTGCAACTCCCTCCTGGCTGGTCTCCCTGCGTCCACTACCCGTCCGCTCCAGCTCATCCAGAACTCTGCTGCCTGCCTGGTGTTCTCTCTGCCTCGCTTCGCCCACGCTACTCCACTACTCCGCTCGCTCCACTGGCTCCCGATCACCGCTCGCATCCAGTTCAAGACTCTTGTACTAGCCTACAGATGCCTTGACCAGACTGCACCCAGCTACCTCCAGACCCTCATCTCTCCGCTCCGCCTGCACTAGAAGACTGGCTCTACCTCCGCTGCGCTCCCCTGCTTCCAGAGCCCGCTCCTTCACCACCCTTGCTCCGCAGTGGTGGAATGACCTTCCTACAGATGTCAGGACTGCCCAGTCCCTGACCACATTCCGGCGCCTCCTTAAGACTCACCTCTTCAAACAGCACCTGTAGAACTCCTCTGTTTGTATCCTGGGACACTATCACCCTTCATTTAAATGTGCTTTATTTTGCTCTTATCTGCCCCCTATTTTATTGCATTTAATCCTGTACTTCAGAATACTGTAATCTGCCAAGTGTTTAACCTGTAGTATTTTGTATTTAATCATATCCTGATGTAACTATCACTATTTAATCATATCCTGATGTAACTATCACTATTATCTGCTGTATTATTGAATTGTGGTTTGTCACACTTGAACAAAAGTTATTGTATTTCTTGCTCTTATTGTATTACTTGTATTGTAACACTTGAAATGTATTTGCTTACGATTGTAAATCGCCCTGGATAAGGGCGTCTGTTAAGAAATAAATAATAATAATAATAATAAAGTCCAAAGCAATACTCAGACAAAACCTTACAAACAAACAGCCCAGAACCACAGCAACACTCAGTATTAACGTACAGTGAATTCAGACAAACTTAATAATCAAAATATGAATTTAACATAAACTGAATAATTCCACACACAATTATAAACCAAAACATAAACAAAAGAATATCTAAGTAATAAAAGGGAATACATCCAACCACACACAATCATAAACCAAAAAATAATCAAATTAAATAACCCTGAAATAATTCTGGTGTGCTTTTTTATGAAAAGATCCACAAATATCGATTAGGAAGTCTACTATCACATTGTGACAGAGACAAAATGATTCTTGGTGATACATCTCCCTCCCGACCTGTGAAAATAAACATATCCAGGTGTTAGAATGGCCAAGTCAAAGTCCAGACCTGAATCCAATCGAGAATCTGTGGAAAGAACTGAAAACTGCTGTTCACAAATGCTCTCCATCCAACCTCACTGAGCTCGAGCTGTTTTGCAAGGAGGAATGGGCAAAAATTTCAGTCTCTCGATGTGCAAAACTGATAGAGACATACCCCAAGCGACTTACAGCTGTAATCGCAGCAAAAGGTGGCGCTACAAAGTATTAACTTAAGGGGGCTGAATAATTTTGCACGCCCAATTTTTCAGTTTTTTATTTGTTAAAAAAGTTTGAAATATCCAATAAATTTCGTTCCACTTCATGATTGTGTCCCACTTGTTGTTGATTCTTCACAAAAAATTACAGTTTCATATCTTTATGTTTGAAGCCTGAAATGTGGCAAAAGGTCGCAAAGTTCAAGGGGGCCGAATACTTTCGCAAGGCACTGTATATGTGTCTCCATCCATTTGCGCTTCCTTCCATATGATGTAGATATCCCTCTTTCTGGTGTTGATGGCTGAAGTGTAATGCTGGCTCCAGTGATCAGTTTATTGCCTCCCTAGCGCATCAGCACACACAATGGCTATGATGCTGGCTTTGGGGATCAACCACAGTGCGGCCTCCCCAGCGCATCAGCATGACAACCGTCTGGATTGAGCTAAGTAGGGTACATCTCTGGGGTCTTGAAATGGGCACCTTCCATCCTCAGTGTTTCGTCGACTAGCCCACAACACCTCAAGAGGGCTTGACAGTGATTCTGGCGTCCCAGCATCACCCCCCTCCATCCCCCACTCAACTCAGCCCAGCTTACTTACCTGTACATCAGCTTTCCTTTCTATTGTGCTTGAGATCCCCAGCCAGAATCTTTCCATCTCAACCACAGCCAGTTGCTGCTCCTCTCTGCTGCTTCAGATAAGTTCTTCACTGTGCGATGCAACTCTTGTCCACTGAATCCGACGTCTCTGAGAAACTGGGTTGTAGAGTGTGCCACAAATCCTCGACAACCCACCTCGGACCAAACCCGGACTCTCCACCCTTGCTGTTCCACTTCAGTAGCTAGTTGAGCATACAGCAGTTTCTTCCTCTCATACGCCTCATCTACAGCATCCTCCCATGGCACTGTTAACTCTGCAAGGTGAACAAGGCGTGCTGATCCAGACCTCAAGACAATATCTGGTCAAAGTGAAAAATAAAATCTACAAATTGTTATAAATTAATTTCAAATACAAAACAGAAAATAATTGATTGCATAAGTATTCAACCCCTTGAGTCAATATTTGGTAGAGGCACCTTTGGCAGCAATTACAGCCATGAGTCTATTTGGATAAGTCTCTACCAGCTTTGCACATCTGGACACTGCAATTTTTGGCTATTCTTCTTGCAAAATTGCTCAAGCTCCGTCAAGTTGAATGGGGACCTTTGGTGAACAGCAATTTTCAACTCTTTCCACATATTCTCAATTGGATTGAGGTCTGGGCTTTAACTGGGCCATTCCAGGACATTGACCTTTTTGTTTTTAAGCCACTCCTGTGTCGCTTTGGCTGTATGTTTGGGGTCATTGCCCTGCTGGAAGATGAATCTTCTCCCAAGTCCCAGGTCTCTTGCAGACTTCAGCAGGTTTTCATCCAGGATTTGCTGCATCCATTTTGCCCTCTATCTTCACAAGCTTTCCATGCCCTGACGCAGAGAAGCATCCCCATAGCATGATGCTGCTACCACCATGCTTCACGGTAGGGATGGTGTTCTCAGGATGATGTGTGGTGTTAGGCTTGCGCCAAACATAGCGCTTAGCGTTGAGGCCAAAAAGCTCTATTTTGGTCTCATCAGACCATAGAATCTTCTTCCACTTGGTCTCAGAGTCTCCCACATGCCTTCTGGCAAACTCTAGTCAAGCTTTGATATGGGGTTTTTTCAACAATGGCTTTCTTTTTGCCACTCCCCCATAAAAGCCAGTTTTGTGAAGCACCCAGGCTATTGTTGCTGTATGCAGTGTCTCCCAGCTCAGCCGTGGAAGACTTAACTCCTTTAGAGTTGCCATAGGCCTCTTGGTGGCCTCCCTGACTAGTGCCCTTCTCACCTGGATACTCAGTTTTTGAGGATGGCCTGTTCTAGACAGATTCACAGTTGTGCCATATTCTCTCTATTTCTTAATAATGGACTTTACTGTGCTCCGAGGGATATTCAATGCCTTGGAAATGTTCTTATATTCTACCCCTGATTGGTGCTTTTGAAGAACCTTATTCCAGATTTACTTTGAATGTTCCTTCATCTTCATGATGTAGTATTTGTTAGGAAATGTACTAACCAACTGTGAGACCTCCCAGAGACAGGTATATTTAACCTGAAATCTTGTGAAACACCATAATTGCACACAGGTGGACTCCATTCAACTAATTATGTGACTTCTAAAGACAATTGGTTGCACCAGAGTTTATTTAGGTGTGTCATAGCAAAGGGGGTGAATACTTATGCAATCAATTATTTTCTATTTTCTATTTGTAATTAATTTAGAACAATTTGTAGATTTTATTTTTCACTTTGACATGATGGACTTTTTTGTGTGGATCAGTGGCAAAAACTCCTAATTAAATCCATTTTGATTCCATGTTGTAACACAATAAAATGTGGAAAAGTCCAAGGGGGGTGAATACTTTTGAGAGCCACTGTAAATAATAATGAGTTTGTGACAGCGCTGTGCTTTGTTGGACAGTCACTGTTTATTGTAGAGAGGTATGTATTGGTAACTTCATGCAACAGTCCTGTCTGTCCATCAGCTAAAACACTGCCTAATGCTGACAATCTTTTGTCGTAAATATTTGACAGAAAATGGTGATGCTTTAGTTGATAAACTTATGGAATGCATTGATGTGTGATTTTTGACAGGTCTCCGCTGGCTTGCACCGCCCAGTTCTGTCAATTTTCTTTTTTTTATGATTTTAAGGCGAATAAACCTGTCTTGCTTTGTGCTGATGTCATGTTCATACTTTCTGTAGATCCTATTTCCATCAGCACAGCGACTGGCCAAACGTTTGCAAAGTGCCAGCTAACTTGGGATGTGGCTTTGACTTGCACAGATTCTGCTTCATCATACATGCCAAGGACATTATTAACACTATGTAACACAATTTTTGTTCCTGGGTAGTAAGTGTTATTTCCTAATTGCTTATGCCTCAAAAGTATAGAAAATGGCTATTATTCCCCAAACTTTGCTTTTGTGACCAGGACAGTGATATTTTGAAATTGACCTATTTCCAATGAGAAAACGGACGTTCACGTAAAGTCAGAAAAAAAATAACATATGAATCCAAATTAACATGTATTTATACTAAAGTAATACAAAAATGACTACAAAAGATTTAGAAGTGAGTAGTTTTTCAAGATTTACGATTATACTGTAAATCACTTTCACGAATCAGCCCCCAAATGTAGTCTCCCATCATGTTCTCGTTATAATGTCCTTGGTAGCGGCGTTCAAAGTCCAGTATATCCTGGTGGAAGCGCTCGCCTTGCTCCTCCGAGTACGCTCCCATGTTCTCCTTGAATTTATCAAGATGAGCATCAAGGATATGGACTTTGAGGGACATCCTACAGCCCATTGTGCCGTAGTTTTTCACCAGAGTCTCAACCAGCTGCACATAGTTTTCGGCCTTGTGATTGCCCAGGAAGCCCCGAACCACTGCGACAAAGCTGTTCCAAGCCGCTTTCTCCTTACTAGTGAGCTTCTTGGGGAATTCATTGCACTCCAGGATCTTCTTTATCTGTGGTCCGACGAAGACACCAGCTTTGACCTTTGCCTCAGACAGCTTAGGGAAGAAGTCTTGAAGGTCCTTGAAGGCTGCCGACTCCTTTAGAGCTCTGACAAATTGTTTCATAAGTCCCAATTTGATGTGCAGTGGTGGCATCAGCACCTTCCGGGGGTCCACCAGTAGCTCCCACTTGACGTTGTTCCTCCCCACAGAGAACTCGGTCCGCTGTGGCCAGTCCTGCCTGTGGTAGTGCGCCTTGGTGTCCCTGCTGTCCCAAAGGCAAAGATAGCAGGGAAACTTGGTAAAACCGCCTTGGAGACCCATCAGGAATGCCACCATTTTGAAGTCTCCTATGACCTTGATGCCATCTCAGGAAAATGCAGATATGTATCCACTTAGGCAGCTGGAACTAAACTGAACTGGTGGGCTTAAGGCCCCTGTATTTATACTACTATTTATATTACTGAAAGGTTCTAGAAAGTTCTAGAAGTTACTCCAAGTTTACTCAGCGCTGAATCTATCTGGAATGTTCTGGAAAATAGGTAAATTTCAAAATATCATTGTCCTGGTCACAAAAGCAAAGTTTGTGGGGAATAATTGCCATTTTCTATACTTTTGAGGCATAAACAATTAGGAAATAACACTTACTACCCAGGAACCAAAAAAAAAAAAAATTGTTACATGGTGTAATCAGAAACCAGAACTGCTACGCATCATATTCCACATGTAAAGTGGGTATACTGAGATTTTTTCCCCAGATTTTTACTGATGTTTCAATTAAAAACTATTTATTACTGATTTTATCCCTATTTTAATATATGTAAAATGAACTCTGTAAAATTCCCGGAATTTTTTTTTAAAGATAAAAACCGAAAATGCAGAACACAATTTATTCTTTACCGCTGTATTTGGGTCATCAGACCAAATGGATTGTAAAAATAAACATCATTGCACCTGGATTATTGCCGTCTGTCCATTCATTAATCACTGCTGCATTACCTGCACCTGCACACTGTTAACCACTTTGCCACACACATTTATATATGTCTTAATCAGAATGAATATGTTAAAACGTACAAATGCCTCTAGTCCATCCTTATACCTTGGCTTACAATACAGTGTATTCAAAATGTAGCAGAACAAACACAGCTCCCAGCACATCCCTCCCACAGCATCCTTCACAGAGCACAGCGTCCTTCACTGAGCGCAGCTCCCAGCACATCCCTCCCACAGCGTCCTTCACAGAGTGCAGCTCCCAGCACATCCCTCCCACAGCGTCCTTCACAGAGCACAGCGTCCTTCACAGAGCGCAGCTCCCAGCACATCCCTCCCACAGCGTCCTTCACAGAGCGCAGCTCCCAGCACATCCCTCCCACAGCGTCCTTCACAGAGCGCAGCTCCCAGCACATCCCTCCCACAGCGTCCTTCACAGAGCGCAGCTCACAGCACATCCCTCCCACAGCGTCCTTCAAAGAGCGCAGCTCCCAGCACATCCCTCCCACAGCGTCCTTCACAGAGCGCAGCTCCCAGCACATCCCTCCCACAGCGTCCTTCACAGAGCGCAGCTCCCAGCACATCCCTCCCACAGCGTCCTTCACAGAGCGCAGCTCCCAGCACATCCCTCCCACAGCGTCCTTCACAGAGCGCAGCTCACAGCACATCCCTCCCACAGCGTCCTTCAAAGAGCGCAGCTCCCAGCACATCCCTCCCACTGCGTCCTTCAAAGAGCGCAGCTCCCAGCACATCCCTCCCACTGCGTCCTTCACAAAGCGCAGCTCCCAGCACATCCCTCCCACAGCGTCCTTCACAGAGCGCAGCTCCCAGCACATCCCTCCCACAGCGTCCTTCACAGAGCGCAGCTCCCAGCACATCCCTCCCACAGCGTCCTTCACAGAGCGCAGCTCCCAGCACATCCCTCACAGAGCGCAGCTCACAGCACATCCCTCCCACAGCGTCCTTCAAAGAGCGCAGCTCCCAGCACATCCCTCCCACTGCGTCCTTCAAAGAGCGCAGCTCCCAGCAGAATCAATGACTATGGAAAATACATGGTCCCCGTCCAATTCATTTTTATTAAAAGTAAATAATATGCATATAGTCCCCATATACCTTGACCAGCACATCCCTCCTGCAGCGTCCTTCACAGAGCGCAGTTCAGAATCAATGACTATGGCAAATACACGGTCCCCATCCAATTCAGTTTCAGCCATTTGCAGCATACATGCTTCAGCAAGAGACTGAAAGGTTGCTTTGACTCTTATTATAACTCAGACAGCTATTGTATGAAACACCTTTATCTGCAAGTTCTATGTTCACAATAAAAATATCAAATCAGGTTGTACGGTAGATCGGCATAAACAATACTATAATAATCTAGTAAATGTGTTACTTTTTGGATAGAACTTTTTTTTAAGAACATAAGAAAGTTTACAAACGAGAGGAGGCCATTCAGCCCATCTTGCTAGTTTGGTTGTTTGTAGCACAATCTTATCAAGCAGCTTCTTGAAGGACCCCAGGGTGTCAGCTTCAACAACATTACTGGGGAGTTGGTTCAAGACCCTCGCAATTCGCTGTGTAAAAAAGTGCCTCCTATTTTCTGTTCTGAATGCCCCTTTATCTAATCTCCATTTGTGACCCCTGGTCCTTGTTTCTTTTTTCAGGTCGAAAAAGTCCCTTGGGTTGACATTGTCAATACCTTTTAGAATTTTAAATGCTTGAATCAGATCACCGCGTAGTCTTCTTTGTTCAAGACTGAACAGATTCAATTATTTTAGCCTGTCTGCATACGACATGCCTTTTATTTAGGAAAAGTAAATAAAGTCTTGGTAGCTGACCTTGTCTGTTTGATAAGCAATTACACACAATGCCTATTAAATTGGTATTAGTGAATACTTCCCACAGGACTCTGAAGCAAGTATGTGAATAAACATACTTGCTGGGCAGCAGTGTGGAGTAGTGGTTAGGGCTCTGGACTCTTGACAGGAGGGTCGTGGGTTCAATCCCAGGTGGGGGACACTGCTGCTGTACCCTTGAGCAAGGTACTTTACCTAGATTGCTCCAATAAAAACCCAACTGTATAAATGGGTAATTGTATGTAAAAATAATGTGTACAAAATAATGTAATTGTATGTAAAAATAATGTGATATCTTGTAACAATTTTAAGTCGCCCTGGATAAGGGCATCTGCTAAGAAAATAAATAATAATAAGCACTAGAATCAGTTTGGGATTTGTTGACAAAATTACCAATCTGAAATGAGCAGTTATGTACACTAATGCAGAATACCTGTGTTTACAAAGTGTAAAGGATTATAAAGGAAATTTCAATTGTAAGCATGCACCATTCTATAATGTATGGTTCAAGTTCATTTCAATCATTCATTGAAAAATAGTTAGCCACTGTCAGTAGAACGCAGGGACATGGAGGACAGTCAAGCTGTTTCAGTTGTTCAGGGGATTAACAATTCTTAATGAAAATCCAATTTCTCAAATTATACCAGAGGAATTACAGATGGAAATACGAAGAGAGGTTAGCTCCCAGCAATGTGTGTGCCTCCTACTAGTACCTCAAAGCCAGCAATACAGTAGAAATGATCAGCATTGTCAATTTAAATAAAAAGTGTGAAGGGATCATGGATAGTTTCCAGGTTGATGTAACACTTGTTAATACCATGTTTAATGCTATCCAACAGAAGCGTATGTGCATTCCAATAATTTACTGAAGAAAAAACAAGACAGCATTTTAAAAATGTCATAGAATAGTTTTATTAAATTTAGGCAGCTTAGAAGCACAGTATTTCAATGCACTTGTCAATTATTGCATGAAGTGCATTATTTCATACCACCAATCCAAATGGGTTGATTATGCATCAACATAAATAAAAGCAAAAATATACAGTATAGTTACATACCAACGTTAACAGGCAGAAACCATAGACTGTGCTTAAAAACAAAAAAGAACGAATTTGCATAGATGCAGAAAGGACACTTTGGGGATTCTTTGTAATGAATCAATATCATCTCTTGTCACATGCATGGGAACAAAACTGCCCAAGAAAAACAGCAACTTCCTTCCTCAGTTTGAGTTGCGAGGGCTGTCTCTCGAGTCAGGTATCTGGGAATGAACCGCTAGACCCCAGGAGCAGCAGAGTACGATACAAATCGAAATAAAATAACATGTACAAGCTGAAGAACAGGAGGCATAGGTGCATCCAGCTCTACAGAGCAACAATCTTCCCAAGCCTTCCCGAACATGCCACGCAGCTCTATAGGATCAAATCCTTCATTATTTTAATTCTTTATGACCCAGTATCATTTCACTGGTTTATCTCCAATTACATCAGAAACCTGCATTCAAATACAACACTGGGAGCAAACAGTATGTACAGTGTTTTTAAAAGTTGTCATTTCATAAAGATATAAAAAGTAGCCAATCATTATTTACAAGTATGAAAAAAATATATAAAAGATGAACCTGCAACAAAATCAGTCCTTTTTTTCAAGCCAAGGCAATGATGAGACAACAGTTCCCTCTGCTGGCCAAAGTATGTAATGAATGAATAACTTCAACCGAAGCACGCAGTTCAAATATTCCATTTGTATTCAGTTCACACAGTCTTGTTTTCTTTCTTAGTTTGTTTGAAACTCTTACCCATTTAAAATATAGTTTTCTGTCTCCTCACTTTTACACTCTGTCCAGCAGGTTTGTGTGAACAATAGAAGCTCCTAATTGTTTTATTAACTGGCTAATGCCTTTATCATACATTTCTCTGAAATGTTAGGGTGTTTTTTCATGGCTGTACGTCATAACTTAAGAATGAGAGCTTGATTTCTATATTGAAAATGTATATGTTTTACAGCATTTTCTGAATGCATAAACGCTGCAGAAATAAGAATATTAAATATGAAAGACATTCGGATCTCTTCAAACCTCCAACATTTTGCAATGACAGTTCTACATGAAAACGCCACTTCGTTGTTCATCCAGTTGCAACACCTTTTTACTACATTATTATAACCAAGACTGTGATTGTATGGAGATAGTCGGCACACCTGCTTGAAATTTCAAGGCTGATGTGTCACAGCAAATATACAGGTTTACCTGAGAAGATGTTTTACACAAGCATTTGTACATTTTACCAATACAATATTGTACAGTATATGTGTGTTCATTTATAAAAAAAAAAAAAAAAAAAAACACACATACAAGGATAAGCTAAATGTAAAAATGTTAAGGAGTCTGTAACTGGTGGAAACTGAACAATTACAGGAAGATGTTGCTTTTGAATTAAAACTCCTCCTGATCAAAAGTACACATCTGCATGCTCGACAGAGCACTCGCTAGATCACTGTTTGAACCAGGCATGGCTTAGACACAGAGCACTCGCTGGATCACTGTGTTTGAAACAGGCATGGCTTCGACACAGAGCATTCACTGGAACCAAATGAAAAGCAGTCTAATCCTTCACAAGGGTCTGCGAGATTGAAGCAGCATGTGAATAGCTCGGGTTTATATTTCAACGTGGAATTACAACTTAACTGTTCTGTTCTCATTTTAAAATGTCAAATAACTTCAGTTAAGCTTTATGTTCACCTGTCTTACTCATTTTTTTAAAACAGAGACAGAATGGGCTCTTCTTTAGCTGCATGGGATCAGATTTTGTATCAAGCAGTCACAAAAGAAACAAATGGAAACATGGGTTTGGACTATTCAATTGGGTTAAATACAATTTGATCCAGTAGCCTGTTGTTTTTTTTCCCACTTGGTCCCGTTTCACCCAGGAGAGACCCAGGAGTGAGAGGAGGTTGTGTGGAGCTTTTGTCCTCCAATGAGCAGTGCCAGCAGTGTGAAGCCAGGAGAGAGACACTGACAGGCCCTGGTGTGTGTGAAGCTGGCCCCTCCTCTCAGGAGAGACTCTGACAAGCCCTGGTGTGTGTGAAGCTGACCCCTCCTCAGGAGAGACACTGACAGGCCCTGGTGTGTGTGAAGCTGGGCACTCAGCAGGAGAGACACCGACAGGCCCTGGTGTGTGTGAAGCTGGCCTCTCCTCTCAGGAGAGACACTGACAGGCCCTGGTGTGTGTGAAGCTGGCCTCTCCTCTCAGGAGAGACACGGACAGGCCCTGGTGTGTGTGAAGCTGGCCTCTCCTCTCAGGAGAGACACTGACTGACAGGCCCTGGTGTGTGTGAAGCTGACCCCTCCTCTCAGGAGAGGCACTGACAGGCCCTGGTGTGTGTGAAGCTGGGCACTCCTTTCAGGTGCTGGGCTGCTTACAGTCTCTGTTCCCTGAGCTGTTTGTCCGTGATCGCTGCCTCAGGACCAGCCTGCTGAGGACCTCAAACTCCTGGAAGAGGGGCGTCTCTGTGATCTCCTCTGCCTCTGGGCGCTCACTCGGGCACAGCGACAGCATACACTGCACCATCTCATGCTGGGAGAAAAAGACATAGAAACCTTGTTCAAAATGATAGACATGAACTGTAACTTGTACAAGTATCTACTACTAAAAACAGTGTGTTAGTAACATGCATGCCCTAGCATGACTGTCAAAACCGTTTAGAACCATCAGTATGTATGTAAAAATAAAATGATCATAGTCACAGGACGGGCTTCTCCACAGTGGTAGATTTGTAATTAACACAGGCGCCTTCACTCGATCCCAGGACAACGGACATGCGTTCTGCCTGCGGCACTCAACCTCCAGGGCCTCACCTCTTGCATGTTTAACGGACATGCGTTCTGTCTGCTGAACTCAACCTCCAGGGCCTCACCTCTTGCATGTTTAACGGACATGCGTTCTGTCTGCTGAACTCAACCTCCAGGGCCTCACCTCTTGCATGTTTAACGGACATGCGTTCTGTCTGCTGAACTCAACCTTCAGAGACTCACCTCTTGCATGTTTAACGGACATGCGTTCTGTCTGCTGAACTCAACCTTCAGAGACTCACCTCTTGCATGTTTTTCTGGGTGAACACTGGAGGAAATTTGAGGTTCCTCACTTCTGTTAAAGTCTGAAAAAAAACACACACAAATATTAGTATTCATCCCCCCCCACCCACCACCAGGTTTTCCGATAGAAGCAACCTCCCTCAAGCTAATCCTGGAATGGGAAGAGCAGCACAGTGACGCGCCACCATCTAGCAAGCAGCATGTCTCACCCTAGTGGCATGCGAGAGTACTGCGTCTAATTAAATGTTTACTACTCTCAGTTCCATGACCTCTCACCCGAACTCTTTCCATCTGGGTGCTGAAAGGACAGAGCAATTCAAACAGGATCAGGCCCAAGGAGTAGATATCCACTTTGTGAGAGTATGAGTTTCCAGAAAGCTACAAGAAGAGAGAGTATATTTATTTAATGCAGTGAAATGAAATTAAAATACATGTAGGTAAGAATGAAAAGCTGTTTTTAATTGTTCAAAAGATTGTCCTGCCTGGAATTTGACTTTGTACTTGATGCAGAGTGCAGTGCCTTCTTTAGCAATTGGAAGACATGCCTCCATGCACAGTCATACAGCAGAAAGTTACACCTGCCCACCTGCTCTGGGCTCATGTACAGCTTGGTGCCCACTTGTCCAGTGTGCCTGGCATAGGCTGGCATGGGCGTCAGCACAGCAGCCTCCTCATCTTCCTCCTCCTGCTCCATCGCAGTCACCAGTCCAAAGTCTCCCACCTTCACCACATCATCCATCGTGAAGAAGATATTTGAGGGCTGTGGGGAGCAAAGAGCAATCAGGACGTATTTCAAAGAGAGTGTTCTTTATACACAAAGACGACACCCGCTTCACCCATAGCAATCCAGCAATTTGAGTTCAGAAACATTTTAAAAGCAGAGAAACAGAACAAAAAAAAGTGATAAGAATACTACAAGTACAATCTTAAAAACAGAAAACAATGAGGATCAGCAAAACAGTGGGAAGGAATACAGTTAAAGAAACTGCACAGCAACAGAGAAGTGTTTCAGGAAGGAAGGAATTCTCTAGACATTTCATTGATTCTCACCTTCAAGTCCCGGTGCATGAGCCCCTTGCTGTGCAGGAACTCCACAGCCTCAGCAATCTGCAGGAAGATCCCCAGACACTCCGGGCGGCTCCTCTGCTCCACGCAGCCCCTCTTGCTCATCCAGTCCTTCAGGTTGTCCTTGCGGCACAGCTGCATCTGGATGTACAGGAACACCTTGGGGGAGGGGAGCTTGGCATCGCGCTCAGTCAGGACAGTGGCCGGGCACAGGGTGAGGTTGGTGCGTCTGGGAGGCGAGTGGGCGTGGGAGAGGGGGACCGGGGGGCTGCTGCTGGTGGTCAGGGAGCCTGTGCTGGGGCGCTCAGTCAGGATGCTGTGGCCGCCGGGCTCCACAGACCTGGAAGTGTGGTCACAGCCCGAGTCCTTGAAGACTATGTCAAAGGAGGAGGTGGTCCTCTCGTTGCCAAGCCGAAGGGGGCAGAACTCAAAGGAGTGCTCCTGCTCCCCCAGACTGTCATTCTCCGTCAAAAAGCTGTCCTGCCCATGGAGGACATGACCAGCAGTGCCCTCACTAGCTTCCTTGCTCTCTGTGTTAGTGGTGGAGTTCAGCTCGCTGGCTTCCTTGCTCTCTGTGTTAGTGGTGGAGTTCAGCTCGCTGGCTTCCTTGCTCTCTGTGTTAGTGGTGGAGTCCAGGCCCTGGGAGAACAGGGCCAGGGCAAGGGGCTTTGGGACAGGCACCTTTACTGACAGTGCCTCCAAATGCTCCGGGGAACTTAGCAGCCAATCAGTGGTACTGTAAAAGAAGGACAGAGAGCAACAAGGCTAGGATCAAGATTACTGGACAATGACTATTGGAAGTAAAACTGAACCAGTTCTGAATGAAATCTTTGATATTCATCATATGCATGTCCCATAAACAAAGTAAATTAAGTACAAGGAGGTTTTGCGTGCAAATTCTCTTTATCCAGGAGGTTACTCAATGTGCTATGCAGCACTGGAAGCAGCTTCCAAGGCACTGGGTAAAGTTCTTCATCCTGCTTTATCCCAGTAAAGGGTTACCTGGAATCCTTCAGCCACCTTTTATCCATCTCTTCCTGCCAGCCCTCTGGCGGGGTCTCCTGCCAGGCGTTGAAGTAGCGAATGATCCCGGGATGCTCCAGCTTTGCCAACGCCTTCACCTCCCTCATCACTTTCTCTCTGGCCACCTCCCTGTAGCAACAGGCAGGACAGACATGGTTATCTACTGCAGACTTCCTCTCTGAACAAGCTCCAGTATTCAGTGCTGCAAAGCATGCGACTGTCTGCACAGTTAGGTGCAATCTGAATTCTGTGGGACTGTGGCAAAGTGGCTGAGTGGAAACAGCTGCAGGAGTGCTGCAGTACATTAAAGAAGCAGACAGAGATCACTGTAAATGTTTTTATTTTATTTTCCAGGTCTGCTGACAACAATGTGTACTGCACAGGGTAAATAAGAACGGGGTTGCAATCCCAACTAATAAACAATAATATCCGCCCCACAATAATACAGACACGGTCACCAGTCCTGGGTGTGTGCAGTAGTGCTCGTGGTGGGTTATTTAGTGACAATTGGTGTGGTGCTGTTCAGGTTTAGTTCTGGCCCTGGGCGACATGTCCGGAACATGTGTTAGCTGTCTGGTAACGTGCAAGACAAGACAAGACAATTACAAACAAACAAAACACAACCCTCACGATACTGTTCTCAATACACAGGGTCTCTCACAGTCCTTCTCGGTTCAAAACACAAACCAAAGCAAAGGAACAGATTGCGATTCTCCGTCCCCTTTTATGCCGTCACACGACTCCTTGGTAAACGAGCGCAACCGCCTCTCCAATCTGCGGCTGCCACGTCGTTTCCCTTCCAGGTCAATGCGTTATTGAAATGGAGGCCTACCCCCTTTCTATCTGGCTGACTTCCCTTGAACCCTGGGAAAGTACTGTCAGGCCAGCCCGTCCAGGGAACTCTGTTAAGAACATTAGAAAGTTTGCTTTTCGCTGCTTAGTGCCCTCACAGGTTGGGAGGGAGTTTTTACAACCAAGAATCATTGTACTTCTGTCACAGGGACCAATAAAGTCAGAGATTCGGGAACCCATCTCCACTGGGGCTTTGTTCCCTGGATTTATATTATAAAACAGTGGTTCCCAACCTGTGGTCCGCAGACCGCTTGTGGACCGCAAAGAACTCCCAAAATTCAGTTACACAGTTCTTGCAAAATCCCATTTCTGCACAATCACGCATTGTGCTACAACTAATCAACAGAACAAACCACTTTAACCATGTGATATACAATTAGAAGATATGTATGCAGTCTGCATTCTCCCCCTTTATCTGTCTTTAAGTTATTACGGGTGTGTTTATAAATTAATATATATTACAGATCCCTTTGATGCACTACCAAGCTTTCAAAGCTGCCATCAACAGAAACAGCTTTCTAATGTGAAACAAATACTAATGAAACAAGCTACACGTTATGAAGCACATTTGTCTTGTCAAAATTACAGACTTTTTTTTTAGCCAGCATTATTAAAAAAAATGACGGCTGGAATGACTAAATAAAAACGTTACATTAAAAAAAATAACAACACTAAACCACAGGTTTAGTTCTTATTATTTTCATACGTTTTTGGAGAGGTTAGCTGCATATAGTAATAGATGTTAATGTGAAACAAAAAGGCTATATTTGTAGTTTGACTTGTGAACTGTACCGTAGTGTGATTTCAGCTGCATGTTATTAAATGGGGTTATTCAGCCAGGTTTAATATCCCACAAGACTATATGCCATAAAGAAATCTTCTTCACTCTACTTCTGGAAACAATGTGTACAGTCTGTTCTTGACGCCGTCACATTTAACCAACATGCTAGAAATCCTATTGACAGCGGCACCAATCCCATTTCATTTGCACATCACAGCCCACAAGAAGTGGATGTAACATCCTGTACACTCTCCAATCGCTTCCCACTCACCTCGTCGTCATTTTCCGTTGTTTTTCTTTATGAACATCGAGTGAAGTTGGAGAATAAGAAATTGCATTAGAAATGTTTTGGACAGATTAATCTGCTACGCGAGGGAACGGTTGCAGAGGCTAGCACTGGCTTTCCCATTTACTGGATACCCAAGCACCAGTGCATAATTTGTTAGGAGATTTTGTCAAACAAAACTCTTAAAATGTGCAAAACTGAGACACCATTTATCTACAAAGCATTCAGAATGTGAAATATATATTATATATATATATATATATATATATATATATATATATATATATATATATATATATATATTTTTTTTTTTAAACAAAAGAAATAGGAACTTTGCCATCAGCAGCTTTCAAATGCACAAAATGACGGCATTCCTCACTGACCTGGTAGTGAAGATTCAAGCCCAGGAATCTCATTGCGTTCGGTACGTTATATAAATACTTTACTTTCTACATGTACTTATACACATAAAAACTAGTTTCAAAATGCTGATGTGAAAAAATGCATGGCAAGTGGTCTGTGGGAAGAATTCAAACATCAAGGTGGTCCTACATTGAAAACGGTTGGGCACCACAATGATAAAAACACAGCTTAAGAGAATTTGGCTGCTATTTAAATCTATTGTATGATATCAACATTTTCTACCCTTTAAATGAAGCACATGACATTTTATTCCAGACAAGAGATTTGCAGTGGCAGAATCTGAAGTATGTAAACAAAAAAGTTGTTTTTTTTTTAGGCTAGATATTGAAACAAAATATTAAATAAAATACAAAACAGACAGACACTCGTACAAAACAGACACTCATACAAAACACTCATACAAAACAGACAGACAGACACTCATACAAAACACTCATATCAAACAGACAGACAGACAAACTCATACACACAGACAAACACACTCAGACACACAGACAAAATAAACTCACACACAGACAAACAAACTCATACACACAGACAAACAAGCTCATACACACAGACAGACAAACAAACTCATGCAGACAGACAGACAAACTCACACACAAACAAATTCATACAGACAAACAAACTCACACACAAACTCACACACAGGCAAACCTACAAACTCATACACAGACAGACAAACTCATATACAGACAAACAAACAAACACACACAGACAAACAAACTCATACACACAGACAAACAAATTCATACAGACAAACAAACTCATACACACAGACAAACTCATACAGACTCATACAAACAGACATAGTCCTCTACTGAGGTGCTGCAGCAGCTGATTTCTGTGTTTCTCAAAAATAAATATAATTTTCCAATGGGAATAAGATCTTTTTTTTTTTTTTTAATTATTTGAAGTTAAGCAAATTTTAAAAACGAATAGACTTCTGACCACATACATATGTGACACACATGCATGTGTGGTGTGCAGTGTAGGACTACAGTATGAATTGTGCTGTGTGTCTGGGTTAGCCCCATACCAGCCAGTCCACCTTTACAAGGTGCTGGGATGAAAAGTGGGATTCAAATCTGAACCTGTACTGAAGAACCTTGCACTGCATCACCACCCATCCTTTATAATAGAGAGATACTGTTAATGAAAACCCACAACCTGTCCCTCACTCCAGTGAATCACCTGTTCGGCAGACGTATCCTCTTAATGGCGTAGTTACAGTCGTCTACCTTGTTCCTGGCCTCAAAAACAACGCCAAAGCCCCCTCGCCCCAGACACTGCACGGGCTCAAAGTCAGTCAGGTACCTGGCAGGACAAACCAAAGTATTTCTTAAGTGTCACTATACATCCCACCGAAGGAAATGCACAGTTCAGTATTCATATTTTACTTTTTTCAATGCTTCTTTCTTTCTTTTTTTCTCTAATTTGTACACATAAACAGAGATCCCTGCATATTAAATTTAGGTGTTGCAGTTTCCAGTTCTTATGATGCAGAACCCAAGCTCTAAATTCAAAGCATGTAGTATGGATTACCCAGGACACAGATGGCAGTAATTAGGTTTCTATGAGTTTGTGAACAGGACACTGCAGACACTAAGCAAGCTGCCCAGGATCTAGTGAGAGGGCTCCTTACTCGCTGTCTACAAGGGACAGTTGCATATCAGAACATAAGAAAGTTCACAAACGAGAGGCCATTCGGCCCATATTGCTCGTTTGGTTGTTAGTAGCTTATTGATCCCAGAATCTTATCAAGCAGCTTCTTGAAGGATCCCAGGGTGTCAGCTTCAACAACATTACTGGGGAGTTGTTGGTTCCAGACCCTCACAATTCTCTGCATAAAAAAGTGCCTCCTATATTCTGTTCTGAATGCCCCTTTATCTAATCTCCACTTGTGACCCCTGGTCCTTGTTCCTTTTTTCAGGTCGAAAAAGTCCCCTGGGTCGACATTGTCAATACCTTTTAGAATTTTGAATGACCATTGAGCGCATGCTGCACCTGGTTTAACTGTGAATGTACACTGGAAACAGCTTTCTCTACTGGTACTTAAAGTAATAGTTTATTTTTTCTTTACATACATTTGAGAGTCAAAATTGTCATGTTAGGTTCATATTTTATATTAACCCCATATGAAACAGTAAACAGAAAAAAAAAAACAAAGCAGTGATCTCTTAAGAAAATGCATTCTTGCATAGTTTGCTTTGAAAAGTGATTTATTGTACAATTGTATAACTGTAGTTGTAAAACTGGCTTCTTCCAAGAAAGCCTTTGGCTGCATTCTCCACACAAGCCACTTGAATTCCCCTACACTGAGCCAGCAATGCTCAGAAGCATTGACTTGTTCTGGATTGCTGACAGAAGCTTTTGAAACAGGATGCAGAAATACTGCCAAGGTATTTGGCACAGAGCTATTGAAACCAGGAATGAGTGCATTCTCTGGAGCAGAGTACGAGTGCCTCTGAGGATTTCACAAAGGGGGTGAATGAAACGCCTTCTATTATAACTAACCCTAACCCCTTAATGATATCTCCTTGTTTTAGACGCACCACACAGCACGTCTGAGCGGTCCATCAACACAACTTTATTGTATTAGCTTGCAGCCTTTCCAAAGAGTCCTGCAGTGCTCACCTGGAGACGTATTCGCTGTCCCTCCCTTCTGTCCCATTACTGTCCTTCAGCTCTTCACCGTCCTCCTTCAACATACTGTTAGTCTGGCATTGGGTTTCAGACTCCTTTCGTTGCTTTAAAAAACACATTTAATGTGTAAACTGTTACTGTGTCACTAAAGTATGAATAATAATAATAATAATAATAATAATAATAATAATAATAATAATAATAATAATAAGACAGTGAAAACACAGATTACAGATTATGGTAGTTTATTATTAGCGCCGATTCTGATCCGATGATATAGCAACCGTAAAGCAACTTGAAACAGGTGCGGATTTCTTTAACACACACAGGTAAGAGAACACAACTCACTCTGCTCATGTGCAGGGTGGGGGGGTGGAAGAACTTGCGCACGATGTAGGTGGTGGCGGCGATGCAGAAGATGATGGTTCCCAGGATCTCCTTCCACCAGGGCAGCAGCAGCACGGGGTCCTTCCTGCGCAGCTCCGCCCGCGAGGTCTCCTGGCGCTCCAGCAAGCTCACCTGCGTGTCCCGTCGGCCCCTGTAACGCCTGCTGTACGGGAAGTAGTACCCATTGTCTACGCGCCAAGAGAGAGGGAACACATTACTGCCAACCCCACAAAGCGGACAGTCGGTCATGCATCACTTACAAGTCCTTTACCACCACTAGATTTCTCTTCATGCACCATTAATAACTGCACATGTGTTTCTGTTTCACATTGTGGCATGCAGTTCTAAACTCTAACCACTAGATCTCATAGCAAACCAGAAAACAGCTCAAAGTCTTCGCTCAAACCACCAACATGTATTAAAAAGGCTCAGCTTTAAATCAGGGCATGCTTCTTCCCATTCCTCAGCCCGAAGCACTTACAGTATTAAACTTCTCCTAAACTTCACCCACTACCTCCAGGCATCAGCATGTACAGAACCATTTCATCAGCCGTTACCACGAGACCACACCGAAAAGCACAGTGCCATTTCATCAGCCGTTACCACGAGACCACACCGAAAAGCAGAGCCATTTCATCAGCCGTTACCACGAGACCACACCGAAAAGCAAGGTTACTGCAGGGTCTTCACTGTACATACCATAGGGATACTGCAGGACAGAGAGAGCTCCGTTGCTGTACTCCTCGTGGGAGAACTTGTCATTGTTCAGACACTTGTCAAACTCATCCGAGCCCACCAACACTGGAGTCCTGGACGGAGAGTCTACAAAGATAAAAGCGAGTTGTTCACAAGTGCAACATAATTAAATAAATAAATAACCTGCAACATAAATAAGTAAGTAACCTGCAACATGTATAAAAAGTCTTACGTATCAATGGTTTCCACTTCACTGTGGGAAGGGAGATGATGCCAGTCTCAGTGTCCAGGGCGTTGGACTTTGTTGGGAATTTTTCTGAAATGCGGACGGATGACTGCAAATAAAGCTGCCCTCGGAACATTCCTGAACGAGGATAAAAAAAAAAAATTAAAAAAAAAGATGAAATGTTGTAATTCCAACTCGGACTGCTGTGGACGTTCCACTAAGAGCACACAGAGGACATGCATTACACGGTCTGTAGAATAAGAACTTAAGAATAGTTTACAAACGAGAGGAGGCCATTCAGCCCATCTTGCTCGTTTGGTTGTTAGTAGCTTATTGATCCCAGATAATATCAGACAGACTAGATTCTCTTCTCATTCCCCATGTGGAAACTAGCAGTCCCCCGGGACCCACATTCCTCTTTACCAAGATAGACACTGGACTCCGTGGCCCCCCGGGCAGCCTCCACAATATCCTCCTCGTCCTCCAGGACCTCGGGGCGCGTGGTGTAGCTGGTGTCGTCAAACAGGCTGATGGGGATCACCTTGCCATCCCTCACCAGCCAGGCAGATGCAATGGGTGTGCAGAACTAGGGAAGCCATAGGAGGAGTTGTTGTTAATAATAATAATAATAATAATAATAATAATAATAATAATTACTTGGCACACACCCTTATCCAGGATGACTTACAGTTGTTACAAAATATCACTTCACAGATAAGAGCAGTTATGAAATACAAGGTCAGTGATAAATAAGAGCAAATTTAAATGAGAGAATAAAAACAATACATTAAGTAATTACTTTTGAGAGCAATAGCGACTAACAGCAGCTAAACGGAGAGTTTAATTCCATTACAGCAAGTAGTAAGGTACAATGAATGGATAAGAACGATTTCAAGTTAGGTCCTGCCTGGGCTGGGGGCAGCAGGGCGTGAGAAGTGCCCTGCGAATAGCATTAACCTGAACCGTTCTGCTGTATAATATAATTACCAACCATTCAATACTCTGGATTGTATTTTAGGATTTGGCATACAACCAGTGCTAAACTGGGGGGACTGTACCAGCACCTACCTGGTGCTCCCACTCCAGGTGCCCCCCACGCTTGGTCAAAGCCATGACCTTCCAGTCTGCCACGGACACCTTGATGACTGCGTCCTTGGTCTCGGCCGCTGAGTCCTCCTGCTCCTCCCGAATCACCGTGGGGTCGTCCCTCTTCACTCTGTCTCCCTCCAGGAAGTTCACTCCGGGCTGAACCTCAGGGACGAACTTCAGCTCAAAGTGTCCCACACTGAAGTTCCACCTAGACAAGGACACAGAGGCGTTCATTATAAACAGCTCTGCTGAACTAGGCTTTCATTATAAACAGCTCTGCTGAACTAGGCTTTCATTATAAACAGCTCTGCTGAACTAGGCTTTCATTATAAACAGCACTGCTGAACTAGGCTTTCATTATAAACAGCTCTGCTGAACTAGGCTTTCATTATAAACAGCTCTGCTGAACTAGGCTTTCATTATAAACAGCTCTGCTGCTGAACTAGGCTTTCATTATAAACAGCACTGCTGAACTAGGCTTTCATTATAAACAGCTCTGCTGAACTAGGCTTTCATTATAAACAGCTCTGCTGAACTAGGCTTTCATTATAAACAGCTCTGCTGAACAAGGCTTTCATTATAAACAGCACTGCTGAACTAGGCTTTCATTATAAACAGCACTGCTGAACTAGGCTTTCATTATAAACAGCTCTGCTGAACTAGGCTTTCATTATAAACAGCTCTGCTGCTGAACTAGGCTTTCATTATAAACAGCTCTGCTGAACTAAGCTTTCATTATAAACAGCTCTGCTGAACTAGGCTTTCATTATAAACAGCTCTGCTGAACTAGGCTTTCATTATAAACAGCTCTGCTGAACTAGGCTTTCATTATAAACAGCTCTGCTGCTGAACTAGGCTTTCATTATAAACAGCTCTGCTGAACTAGGCTTTCATTATAAACAGCTCTGCTGAACTAGGCTTTCATTATAAACAGCTCTGCTGAACTAGGCTTTCATTATAAACAGCTCTGCTGAACTAGGCTTTCATTATAAACAGCTCTGCTGAACTAGGCTTTCATTATAAACAGCTCTGCTGCTGAACTAGGCTTTCATTATAAACAGCTCTGCTGCTGAACTAAGCTTTCATTATAAACAGCTCTGCTGAACTAGGCTTTCATTATAAACAGCTCTGCTGCTGAACTAGGCTTTCATTATAAACAGGACTGCTGAACTAGGCTTTCATTATAAACAGCTCTGCTGAACTAGGCTTTCATTATAAACAGCTCTGCTGAACTAGGCTTTCATTATAAACAGCTCTGCTGAACTAGGCTTTCATTGTAAACAGCGCTGCTGAACTAGGCTTTCATTATAAACAGCACTGCTGAACTAGGCTTTCATTATAAACAGCTCTGCTGAACTAGGCTTTCATTATAAACAGCTCTGCTGAACTAAGCTTTCATTATAAACAGCTCTGCTGAACTAGGCTTTCATTATAAACAGCTCTGCTGAACTAGGCGTTCATTATAAACAGCTCTGCTGAACTAGGCTTTCATTATAAACAGCTCTGCTGAACTAGGCTTTCATTATAAACAGCTCTGCTGAACTAGGCTTTCATTATAAACAGCACTGCTGAACTAGGCTTTCATTATAAACAGCTCTGCTGAACTAGGCTTTCATTGTAAACAGCTCTGCTGAACTAGGCTTTCATTATAAACAGCACTGCTGAACTAGGCTTTCATTATAAACAGCACTGCTGAACTAGGCTTTCATTATAAACAGCTCTGCTGAACTAGGCTTTCATTATAAACAGCTCTGCTGAACTAGGCTTTCATTATAAACAGCTCTGCTGAACTAGGCTTTCATTATAAACAGCTCTGCTGAACTAGGCTTTCATTATAAACAGCTCTGCTGCTGAACTAGGCTTTCATTATAAACAGCTCTGCTGCTGAACTAGGCTTTCATTATAAACAGCTCTGCTGAACTAGGCTTTCATTATAAACAGCACTGCTGAACTAGGCTTTCATTATAAACAGCTCTGCTGAACTAGGCTTTCATTATAAACAGCTCTGCTGCTGAACTAGGCTTTCATTATAAACAGCACTGCTGAACTAGGCTTTCATTATAAACAGCACTGCTGAACTAGGCTTTCATTATAAACAGCTCTGCTGAACTAGGCTTTCATTATAAACAGCTCTGCTGAACTAGGCTTTCATTATAAACAGCACTGCTGAACTAGGCTTTCATTATAAACAGCACTGCTGAACTAGGCTTTCATTATAAACAGCTCTGCTGAACTAGGCTTTCATTATAAACAGCTCTGCTGAACTAGGCTTTCATTATAAACAGCTCTGCTGAACTAGGCTTTCATTATAAACAGCTCTGCTGAACTAGGCTTTCATTATAAACAGCTCTGCTGAACTAGGCTTTCATTATAAACAGCTCTGCTGAACTAGGCTTTCATTATAAACAGCTCTGCTGAACTAGGCTTTCATTATAAACAGCTCTGCTGAACTAGGCTTTCATTATAAACAGCTCTGCTGAACTAGGCTTTCATTATAAACAGCTCTGCTGAACTAGGCTTTCATTATAAACAGCTCTGCTGAACTAGGCTTTCATTATAAACAGCTCTGCTGAACTAGGCTTTCATTATAAACAGCTCTGCTGAACTAGGCTTTCATTATAAACAGCACTGCTGAACTAGGCTTTCATTATAAACAGCTCTGCTGAACTAGGCTTTCATTATAAACAGCTCTGCTGAACTAGGCTTTCATTATAAACAGCACTGCTGAACTAGGCTTTCATTATAAACAGCACTGCTGAACTAGGCTTTCATTATAAACAGCTCTGCTGAACTAGGCTTTCATTATAAACAGCTCTGCTGAACTAGGCTTTCATTATAAACAGCTCTGCTGAACTAGGCTTTCATTATAAACAGCTCTGCTGAACTAGGCTTTCATTATAAACAGCTCTGCTGAACTAGGCTTTCATTATGAACAGCTCTGCTGAACTAGGCTTTCATTATAAACAGCTCTGCTGAACTAGGCTTTCATTATAAACAGCTCTGCTGAACTAGGCTTTCATTATAAACAGCTCTGCTGAACTAGGCTTTCATTATAAACAGCTCTGCTGAACTAAGCTTTCATTATAAACAGCTCTGCTGAACTAAGCTTTCATTATAAACAGCTCTGCTGCTGAACTAGGCTTTCATTATAAACAGCTCTGCTGAACTAGGCTTTCATTATAAACAGCTCTGCTGAACTAGGCTTTCATTATAAACAGCTCTGCTGAACTAGGCTTTCATTATAAACAGCTCTGCTGAACTAGGCTTTCATTATAAACAGCTCTGCTGAACTAAGCTTTCATTATAAACAGCTCTGCTGAACTAAGCTTTCATTATAAACAGCTCTGCTGCTGAACTAGGCTTTCATTATAAACAGCACTGCTGAACTAGGCTTTCATTATAAACAGCTCTGCTGCTGAACTAGGCTTTCATTATAAACTCTGCTGCTGCTTTATCATAAATGCTTCTGAAATAATGTTACAAAACTAGTAACAAGAAACCAGGGGTGTTAAAAGGGTTTAAATCGTTTGGTGATCACTAAGCATCCAACGTTTATAATTTCCCCCAAACTTTTTATTACCATTGTCAAAAGGCATGCAGGCCAATATAGATGTTAGCAGGCTACTATTTTTTCTTTAGCCAAAGAGTAATGTTAAAATCTGTGTCCTCCCCTAAATGTATTGGCTCCACTCCTCCCCACTTGTTTTACTCACTTCTCATTGCCACTGCGAGGTCCCACTGCACGGACAGTCTTTTGTGTTCTCTGGAGAAGCAGCACGTCCTGAGGCTCTGACTCCTCCTCATCCCAGCGGCTGCATCCCACCGCAGAGCAGATATATCGCAGCTGGAGGGGAATAAACCACAGCGTTACAAACACCTGCTTCAGACCCAATATACAGGACCAGGACGTCCATTACAGCTCACGTCCAGGACACAAACACCCACAGATAAACCACACTAACACAGACAGGTTGCCCTTTGGTAGTTACAGCTAGTAAAAATAAAAATTAATGTGATGTAAAATGTACAATTTAATATTTGCTTAAATGAATATACCTATTGAATCTTAATTTCTAAGACAACTCTGATGAGAGATCTGGATAAACTCATCTAGAACAAAGAATTTGTTAAATCCCTGCTGTGCTAAATCCCAGTTTGGCTTGACTTTGTTAAGCACATTTAGATTGTTATCAGAACTAAGTATCAAGCTTTAAACAAAGTGTTTCACACTTGTGATAATAAATTCCTATCTACAAGACATTGTGTCTCCGAATGGATATATTCAATAAGAAATCTGGTCAAAAATAGAGTAATACTGCCATCTAGTGGACGATGGAGGTGGTTCAGTTTGTAATTAAAACACATTGGCTTCGCTGGTGATTTTATGTTAACTTATAAAAACAGTATTCTTGTGAACTCGTAAATTTACAAACGTTTAAAATGTAGGATATTAAAAGCCTTACTTAAATCACTAAAATTAATTAATTTATCATTCAGGAAATTGATAAATCTAATTAATTCATTTGAATGACAATTATTGGACTTACATGATTTATTTTGGTACATCATTGTGTGGAATCACACCAGGAAAATAGAAATGTGATTAAGTAAAAATTAATAACTTAGGAAAAGTATTTTTAACTGAACGCATTTTCTGTGATTTACGACTCTTTGTTCAAATGAAAATGGGGAGGTGTCTTTTTGATGAAGTTATGATCCAATAAAATTACCTGATGGAGAGTTACCAATGGAATGACTAACAGAGTCCACCAATTGAAAGACAATAATCTGAGAGATACACCTATTCTCAAATGTTATAAAAATGCTTTATAAAAATGTTATAAAAATGCTTTTGGACCTGGCAGCCATCAACGCTTTGGTTTTGTACAAGGATTGCACCGGCAACACAATCACTCGGAGGGACTTCATTTTGCAGCTAGTCCTGGAGCTACGGCAGAAACATTTTGATAAGAGACATGAAAGCCGGCTAGCAAATGGCCCTCAACCTTCAGCCAGCGCTGCACCCACTGGCACACGGAATAAAAGTCAATGCCAGGTTGCTAAATGCAATAAAAAAACAACTTTTGATGTCTGCGCCCGTTGTGAAAAGGCAGTCTGTGGCAAATGCACTGGTACAGTTGAAAAGCGTGTTTTCCGCATAGATTGTACTTAGAAAGCTGTAATAGAACTCTGAACAGACAGACAGAGCCTTTGAACTCGGTTTCACTCAAAGCGCTTTCACATTGCATAAGTTGTTATATTTTGTTTTATGCTATTTTTATAAGTAGTTATTTATGTTTTATAATTTTAGATGTGCATACAGCTTCCTAAACCTGTTTACACAGAAGTTTATTGCGTAAAGTTTATTTTATTAGTTTCATGTTTATGTATATGTGTTCTTTTTGAAAAAAATAAAAAAAAAAGTTTAATTTTCAATGTAAATACGGTGTTTCTGCTCTGAAAATGTTATGTATGATGTTCATAAATAAATATATTTAGTTGTATCCAATTGTTTGTTTTCTATGTTGAATTACATGATTGAATATAAATGCATTGTTGAATGTTGAATATAATTAGAATCTTAATTACAACTGAATATATGGTATAATACTTGATTATACATTGAAAACTAATTACTACAATCTAATGCAATCTACTTGTAATCTTATTTTTGTAATTTTAAAAGGTATTTACTTTCAACAAGATTAGTCATTTTGTTTTTGTATGTTGAAACAAGCACTGAATTGAATCAAACTTGAATATTGTCTAAACCTTAAATCATATGCCGAATGACTCAATCATATTTATAGCCAGAATTCTATGATTACTGTAAAAATATATATTCATATGTTTAAGTCTAACTTTCGGATTGCACTTGGATATGAATGTGGTTTTGATGGATATTGTGGTAAAACCCTAGGATTAGAGTAAGGTACTGTTAACCCTAGGATTAGAGTAAAGTACTGTTAACAATAGGATTAGAGTAAGGTACTGTTAACCCTAGGATTAGAGTAAAGTACTGTTAACAATAGGATTAGAGTAAGGTACTGTTAACCCTAGGATTAGAGTAAGGTACTGTTAACCCTAGGATTAGAGTAAGGTACTGTTAACCCTAGGATTAGAGTAAAGTACTGTTAACCCTAGGATTAGAGTAAGGTACTGTTAACCCTAGGATTAGCGTAAGGTACTGTTAACCCTAGGATTAGAGTAAGGTACTGTTAACCCTAGGATTAGAGTAAAGTACTGTTAACCCTAGGATTAGAGTAAAGTACTGTTAACCCTAGGATTAGGATTAGAGTAAGGTACTGTTAACCCTAGGATTAGGATTAGAGTAAGGTACTGTTAACCCTAGGATTAGCGTAAGGTACTGTTAACCCTAGGATTAGCGTAAGGTACTGTTAACCCTAGGATTAGCGTAAGGTACTGTTAACCCTAGGATTAGCGTAAGGTACTGTTAACCCTAGGATTAGCGTAAAGTACTGTTAACCCTAGGATTAGAGTAAGGTACTGTTAACCCTAGGATTAGTATTAGAGTAAGGTACTGTTAACCCTAGGATTAGAGTAAAGTACTGTTAACCCTAGGATTAAGATTAGAGTAAGGTACTGTTAACACTAGGATTAGAGTACTGTTAATCCTAGGATTAGAGTGAGGTACTGTTTATACACATAGCTAAAGACAGGTCTTGAGAAGGTATCCAAATACATGTGTACTTGTCTCGAGATAGATTAAGGATTAATGTTACAATTACTTTATCATAACTTGTATCACCACATTAAGATAAGGATTGCTGATGTCTTCCTTACCTTGCCGCTGTAGGCTCCGAGTCCGTAAGTAGTGAGAGATTTGCCTCCGACCAGCACAGTGTCTTCTCTCAGCCTGTAGGAAGACTCCAGGAGCGACTCCACAGTGAAGGGCACGGCCTCCATGCTCTCCCGGTCTCGATCCCATTGAAACAGGGCCCCGTCCAGTGAGGGGATGATCATCTTGTTCCCAAACACCTGCAGGGACGGGAGGGCAGACACACATAAATGGCAGTGAGGGAGGCTTGCTTTCTACTCTCAAAATCACTGAATGTATGAATATCCTTGAAAGACAAGAACTGTAGTTGATCAGTACCATGTCACCAGGTATTTCGGATGCAGACTTATCCTGCAGCACACAGATGTTACCTGTTCAAATCTACAATTCACTTAATTACATTTTCAGAAGAAAAAAAACAGTTATTTGGTTTAAAGGTTTAACTTGAAATGCAAGGTCAGTTGATCACCCTGCTTACTCCGATTATGAGAAAATCTTTTACGCAGATCAAGTTAAAATCAGCACTGCATGCCAATTGTACCTTTTCAGGGTTCTGTGATCAAAGGGTGGCAATCACTAACCCATTTGACAGGATTCCAATGCTTTCATTTTTCAGGAAAATCTCAAAGCACCTATTTAAGCAGAGAGCACCAAACTCCACCCACTGAGCAGGATTGCAACATTAGTGTTGATGAATACATTGGATGCCTACGATTTAAAAATTCTGTGCAGATATTGTGTCAAATTAGTTGTAAATCTGAATTTGAAGAAACTGCAACCTTGACGTTTAGCAAAGAAGGAAATCAAATTCAATGAACCCTTTGTGGTCCGACATTACAATTTTCCTTTTCCGGTCCAATATCATCAAAAAGACGTCAAGCACAGGTCCCTGGTCGTTTTTTTCTCCGGAAAAAGCCGAGAAAACCTTTCAATGGCCGAGCGAGACCAATAGGATATTGCTTTCAGTTCTGGGCACCTTGTTACAAAAGGATATTGCTGCTCTAGAAAGAGTGCAAAGAAGAGCGACCAGAATTATCCCGGGTTTAAAAGGCATGTCGCATGCAGACAGGCTAAATAATTGAATCTATTCAGTCTTGAACAAAGAAGACTACACGTCGATCTGATTCAAACATTCAAAAACCTAAAAGGTATTGACAATGTCGACCTAGGGGACTTTTTCGACCTGAAAAAAGAAACAAGGACCAGGGGTCACAAAAGGAGATTAGATAAAGGAGCATTCAGAACAGAAAATAGGAGGCACTTTTTTACACAGCGAATTGTGAGGGTCTGGAACCAACTACCCAGTAATGTTGTTGAAGCTGACACCCTGGGATCCTTCAAGAAGCTGCTTGATGAGATTGTGGGATCAATAAGCTACTAACAACCAAACAAGCAAGATGGGCCGAATGGCCTCCTCCCCTTTGTAAACTTTATGTTCTTCTTATGTTCTTATGTCATTTGCCATGTGTCTGCCCAGTTTTGAATGCTATCTAGATCATTTTGAATGACCTTTGCTGCTGCAACAGTGTTTGCCACTCCTCCTATTTTTGTGTCGTCTACAAATTTAACAAGTTTGCTTACTATACCAGAATCTAAATCATTAATGTAGATTAGGAATAGCAGAGGACCTAATACTGATCCCTGTGGTACACCACTGGTTACCTCGCTCCATTTTGAAGTTTCTCCTCTAATCAGTACTTTCTGTTTTCTACATGTTAACCACTCCCTAATCCATGTGCATGCATTTCCTTGAATCCCTACTGCATTCAGTTTGAGAATTAATCTCTTATGCGGGACTTTGTCAAAAGCTTTCTGGAAATCTAAATAAACCATGTTGTATGCTTTGCAATTATCCTTAATTAGGTCCTTTCGTTCTTTTTTTTTTATATATATATGTACAGTGCCGTGAAAAAGTATTTGCCCCGTCTGATTTTCTGCATTTTTGCACATTTTTCACATTGTATTTGGTCAGATTGTTTTGTGGGTTGTAGTAGTACATAGAGGGAGTCTGAGAGAAAAAATGACACCAAAGTTTGGTGCTTCTTTCATTTGTTTGGTGTGCAAGGTAATCAAACATGCAATCTTCGGGTGTGAAAAAGTTATTGCCCCCTCTAGTTAACTCAACCCAATTAAAGGGATCATTAGGGTCAGCTGTTTGAGTACTTTGGTTAACAACCAGGCCCTTACCATCAGAGTGAAGTTGTCAGCACACAGATTCTAGAGGCACATCACGCCACGAACAAAAGAAATTCCTGAAGACCTCCGGAAATAAAAGTTTTGATGCCTATCAGTCTGGAAAGGGTTACAAAGCCATTTCTAAGGCTCTGGGGCTCCACCGAATCACAGTCAGAGCCATATTGTCCAAATGGAGAAAGTTTGGGACAGTAGCGAATCTTCCCAGGAGTGGCCGTCCTGCCAAAATCTCTCCAAGAGCAAGGCGTAAAATTGTCCAGGAAGTCACAAAGAACCCTAGAACAACAGCCAGGGATCTGCAGGCCTCTCTCGCCTCGGCTAAAGACTTTTTTTTTTTTTTTTAAATATTTATTATACTTTTATACCAATATTAATTCTTTAGGTTGTGCTGCTGTAGCGGCAGGGCAAACTCAATGAACATGGACTGTGTTATGGACTGGAGAAGAGGATGGGATTCTGTATGTTATTCATAATGTGTACCTATTTGTGCGCTGCTGTGGGCGAGTGCGTGTGTTTCACCAGCTAGTGCCGACGTCTGCCTCCCTCTAATCTCCAGCAGCCAGCCTGTCAGTTTCGTTGTGTGTGTGTGTGTAACTTCAATGGAGTCGATCCAGATAGGCGAATGGGTGATGAGTGGGCGGAGTCAGCATCTCTAGAACTGAGAGCGAGCCACCCAGTGAATTTAAAACGATCTGCGTGTTGCTTTCGCTTCTGTTCAATGGGGATCGATAAAAACCTCTCTTTTGAATACTGTCTCACATTTCGTGAATTAAAATTCCACATTAAAACACTGTGCTGATTGTCTACCTTTACTTGTTGTTGAATCTCTCCATCTGTCTGTTTATCTATATATAAAGGGGAGGGGGATAGTAGACTGGTGGTGCATGCAGCACAATTCATAATTCCCAGTCTATTTAGGTCCCAGAACATGCAAGTGTTTTAAATGGAACGTCAAGCAGTGCAGATTTTAAAATAAATGAATATGTGCTAGCTGGATCAAAAACCTGGATCGTTAGTGTGTCCATAGCACTGGGTTGGGAACTGTGTCTAGAGAACCACTTCTCTGATTGTGATGAAACTTACAATATTCTTTATTGAGAGTATCAGAATATGGGGGTGTCTGTCTTTACCTGCTCTTATGAATACCACAAATACACATGACTAAACTGCATCTAGGAGAACTACTTACACTATAAAACATTAATTAAACATAAAATGAAATGCCTACTGGCAACAGATAAACATGTTGATATTTATTTTCTAAACACAAATTAAAGTATATAGTGATTACAATTTAAACATAATGAAGTATTGAAAAGCTAAATACTTTGTGTGAATAGGTGAAGAAAAACTAATCATGTGTATTTTATATAAACATGTGTCAGTGTTTAACATCTATACACCTGTGACGTGTTTAATCAAGTTTACAAATATAGCCACTTTCACTTCTTGTGCTCTACAATAGAATACACAGACTTTCTAGTTATAATTATATTCTCAAAAAAGGAAGGAAATTCTTTGCAAAAAACTTAGTTAATGCATCAGTTATGGTTGATATTAAAACAACAGAAGTAGGGAAATGCGATGTTCGGGTTTTTAACCGTAACTCTGCATTCCCTCCCACCCCCTTACAAACAGTGGAAGGGGCAAGGCAACACAGGCAATCACAGACAGCCATCATCAGTTAAGACAAACAACATACAACTCTGCAGATAACACGAGAGACACCCATCATCATGGTCCACTAGGTGTATGAGATCTGCTGCCATGCCTGTGTGTTGGAGGGTCGTGTATATCTGGGCACTGCTTATGCAGGTCTAGTAGGAGACAGATGCATAATAGTGGCACCAACATCACACTGTACATCTATGAATTCCACTGTTATAAATCTGTGTTTACATGGGCGAGTGGAATGTGCTGTCATGTCAATTTGAGAAGGCAGCACCACGGATCAGCCAGGAGATTTTCAGTGTCATACTGGATGAGCAACAGAATACAGTTTAATGGGAGGGATGACCTCACCGTCACAGTTGGACTGTATACATTGTGCTGTTATACCAGTATATTCTGTATTCTCCAGTGTTCTAGGACTATGTTGGCAGATAGCAGACACATGCGTTCTGTAAATATCCATCCTTATACAGTGTGCCTTCCCCGACGACCTCGGCAGCCGCCCAGCAGGTCTCTAGGGAGCACGCAGAGGTCATACACCTAGTGGACCATGATGATGGACGTCTCAGGTGTTATCTGCACAGAGTTTTTTGTTGCTCACCTTATCTGATGATGGGTCTGCGCTTGCTTGTGTTGCCTTGCCCTTTCCACTGCTTGCAGTTCGGGTTAAAAACTAAAATCTGAAATTCAAGATACACAAGATTCCCTGTGACCCCACCTCAACAAATGCATAACACACTTTCAGGAAATTCAAGATACACAAGATTCCCTGAGACCCCACCTCAACAAATGCATAACACACTTTCAGGAAATTCAAGATACACAAGATTCCCTGTGACCCCACCTCAACAAATGCATAACACACTTTCAGGAAATTCAAGATACACAAGATTCCCTGAGACCCCACCTCAACAAATGCATAACACACTTTCAGGAAATTCAAGATACACAAGATTCCCTGTGACCCCACCTCAACAAATGCATAACACACTTTCAGGAAATTCAAGATACACAAGATTCCCTGAGACCCCACCTCAACAAATGCATAACACACTTTCAGGAAATTCAAGATACACAAGATACACAAGAAAAAGAAATTAGAAAAGCAGTTTACCCGAGCTGAGGATACTCTCAAATACCCTCAAGCTCTGCTACTATCTGAATGTCTTTCTTATTTGTTATTAAAATAACAAGATCATCAGCATAAGCCACCACCTTAAAAGGGCTCTATTGTCACAGTAGGAATGGACAACCCATTCAATATCTCTCAATTTTACCATTAGGGTTTCCACAATGCATTCCTCCATCACTTCCAACACGTCACTTCCCAACTCAAACCAGAAAGTTTTAAGACTTAACAGGTAGTCCATTGATTCTGGGTGCTTTGCTCATGTTGAGCCCTTACAGAGCTTTAGAGTTCATGTAATATCAGTGCACTCTCCAGCCTCTCTTTTCTCTTTTGGAACCTGCGTTAGCCCCTAGAGGAACTGCTGGGCTCCCTCAGACCCATCCACAGCTCTGAAAAGAAACCCACAGCATGCTGCTTGATGGCCTTAGTCTCACACAACAGCTGACCACTCGCTGTTCTAAGGCAGTGTATTGCTTTACTCTGAGCCACTTTCTTTTCCAATGCAAAAAAACAGAGTTGCAGCATCCATCTGAGAAAGGTTTAACTACTTCAACACCATGACGTACGCACGTACGTCAATCGAAAACCCACTTACAGTACCATGCCGTACCTGCGTACGTCAAGTTTCCCATTCTATTCTATGATCGGTTTCTCAGTCTAGCATTTCAGGTTTCATTCTCTAAAGCAGTGCTAGTACTGTGGAATGTGCAATGAAAGTTGGGGGAGGGTCAGGTGACATTTTTATCCAATTGCGTGTCATGTAGCGATTGCAATCTAACTGTGGGCGTTTGAATGCCGAGATATATTGCAGGAAGCCATTCAGCTTTTACAAGTATATATATATATAGTGTTTTAAATTATTATTTTTTGATTTAGTATTAGTTTTACTTGTTTAGTTATAGTTTATATAGGTTTTAGCGAAAGCTAAACTTGGCAACATATGTGGTCTTTCTATAATGAGAAAAGGGAGTGAAGTTGGTTCGGAGGATTTCGATACCAGCAACAGTGATGCTGACTTATCACTCGGCGATTATGATGAAGAAAATGTGGAGCCAAGAACAATACAAACTGTACGAACAGGAGAGCATGCAGCTACTTTACAGGTAAGCCAGCTGCAAACAGGAAGCTGTTTGGTTTGAAATGGCAGTGCTGTGACGAAATACTATCAAAACACAGCATTGGGTACAGGCAATGCGGCAGCCAGATCCATCACAAGGCCTGTGCAGAGTAGCTGTGTACAAGCATGTGTGACGATCCCTCCAACACAAGCGAAGCAGACACCGTAAAAAAGGTACAAGGTCTGCTACGAAAATAAAAACAAAAGACAAAAGAAATATGTGCAGTGGTTGCGAAGGCAATCCCAGGTTCTGTTGTATTGAACATTTGAATAAATGGCACAGAGCAAGTCGATACTGGCACACGTTTTGATGTTGTTTGATAATTACAGTTCACTTATTGTTATCGTTATTAGCAGCATTTTTGTTTTCATTGTTTAAAAAAAAAATAAAATTTTTTTTATCTCTATATTGAATATGGGTATGTAGTACACAGCAGCATAAAGGGTTAATGAAAAACACAGTTTAAGTCATTTATTTGTGTTTTATTCATCATATGTTAACATTTTATAGCAATTACAGGTTTGAAAACATTATTATTATTTTCAAAATCTTGTACCTGGGAAGGGGTTTCATTTTTACATGTGGAGTTGAAGTGGTTAAAAACCATGAACGTACCATTGCTCCCTGTACCTGCCAGTCCAACAGATCAGCCAAACTACTCTCTGATAAAGCCTGTCACTATATGTGGACTCCAGCGTCCTACGGAACATCCTCTTCCAGCTCTCTCATTGCCTCGCTACTGCTCTTTTATAGCATTCATAGTGTACTGTTGACAGAACATTTCAGGTTTGAACTTCTCACGTCCCACCATTGCCTTCTTGATAAAAAAGCCCCATTCTGCCTCCTCCATCGTTCCCAATAGAATTTAAAACATTTTTAAAAATGACTCTTAAAAGTTTAGTATTAAAATGCCAATAGGAAAAACAAACATGTGCAGCAGGGATAATCATATTCAAACTGACCAAACTGAATAATACATTTAGAAAAATAATTTAAAATGATGCTTAAACACATAAAATGTATCTAGTCGACCAAAACATATATTCCCACGGCTCCCCTTAGCCCAGGTATCGTGCTTAACATCTGGATTCATTAGTCTCCACACATCCCCCACATCATGCGCTGTTAAAACACTAACCAGCTCCTTAACTGACCTGGTGTGACCACGGGACTCCCGCAGTACGGGAAAAATGGTGTTAAATTTTGTGGGAGGGGACGGTCCAGAAGTGAAGCTCACAGGAATGGGCGGGACTGGGAAATAATAAAAAATAAACCTCACAGGATGGGCAAGAACGGGATTTATTCCGGGAATAAGAACATAAGAAAGTTTACAAACGAGAGGAGGCCCCATTCAGCCCATCTTGCTCGTTTGGTTGTTAGTAGCTTATTGATCCCCGAAACTCATCAAGCAGCTTATTGAAGGATCCCAGGGTGTCAGCTTCAACAACATTACTGGGGAGTTGGTTCCAGACCCTCACAATTCTGTGTAAAAAACTGCCTCCTATTTTCTGTTCTGAATGCCCCTTTATCTAATCTCCATTTGTGACCCCTGGTCCTGGTTTCTTTTTTCAGGTCAAAGAAGTCCCCTAGGTTGACATTGTCTATACCTTTTAGGATTTTGAATGTTTGAATCAGATCGCCGCGTAGTCTTCTTTGTTCAAGACTGAATAGATTCAATTCTTTTAGCCTGTCTGCATACGACATGCCTTTTAAACCCGGGATAATTCTGGTTGCTCTTCTTTGCACTCTTTCTAGAGCAGCAATATCCTTTTTGTAACGAGGTGACCAGAACTGAACACAATATTTTAAGTGAGGTCTTACTAATGCATTGTGGAGTTTTAACACTACTTCCCTTGATTTAAATTCAACACTTCTCACAATATATCCGAGCATCTTGTTAGCCTTTTTTATAGCTTCCCCACATTGTCTAGATGAAGACATTTCTGAGTCAACATAAACTCCTAGGTCTTTTTCATAGTTCCCTTCTTCAATTTCACTATCTCCCATATGATATTTATAATGCACATTTTTATTGCCCGCATGCAATACTTTACACTTTTCTCTATTAAATTTCATGTGCCATTATTATTATTATTATTATTTATTTATTTATTTATTTCTTAGCAGACGCCCTTATCCAGGGCGACTTACAATCGTAAGCAAATACATTTCAAGTGTTACAATACAAGTAATACAATAAGAGCAAGAAATACAATCATTTTTGTTCAAGTGTGACAAACCACAATTCAATAATACAGCAGATAATAGTGATAGTTACATCAGGATATGATTAAATACAAAATACTACAGGTTAAACACTTGGCAGATTACAGTATTCTGAAGTACAGGATTAAATGCAGTAAAATAGGGGGCAGATAAGAGCAAAATAAAGCACATTTAAATGAAGGGTGATAGTGTCCCAGGATACAAACAGAGGAGTTCTACAGGTGCTGTTTGAAGAGGTGAGTCTTAAGGAGGCGCCGGAATGTGGTCAGGGACTGGGCAGTCCTTACATCTGGAGGAAGGTCATTCCACCACTGCGGAGCAAGGGTGGAGAAGGAGCGGGCTCTGGAGGCAGGGGAGCATAGCAGAGGTAGAGCCAGTCTTCTAGTGCAGGCGGAGCAGAGGGGTCGAGTGGGGGTGTAGGGAGAGATGAGGGTCTGGAGGTAGCTGGGTGCAGTCTGGTCAAGGCATCTGTCATGTGTCTGCCCAATTCTGAATGCTGTCTAGATCATTTTGAATGACCTTTGCTGCTTCAACAGTGTTTGCCACTCCTCCTATTTTTGTGTCATCTGCAAATTTAATGAGTTTGCTTACTATACCAGAATCTAAATCATTAATGTAGATTAGGAATAGCAGAGGACCTAATACTGATCCCTGTGGTACACCACTGGTTACCTCACTCCATTTTGAGGTTTCTCCTCTAATCAGTACTTTCTGTTTTCTACATGTTAACCACTCCCTAATCCATGTGCATGCATTTCCTTGAATCCCTACTGCGTTCAGTTTGAGAATTCATCTTTTATGCGGGACTATGTCAAAAGCTTTCTGGAAATCTAAATAAACCATGTCGTATGCTTTGCAGTTATCCATTGTCAATGTTGCATCCTCAAAAAAATCAAGCAGGTTAGTTAGACACGATCTCCCTTTCCTAAAACCATGCTGGTTGTCTCCCAGGATATTGTCCATTTTGGATCTTATTATAGTTTCCATAAGTTTCCATATAATAGAAGTCAGGCTTATTGGTCTGTATTATTATTTGTTTATTTAGCAGACGCCTTTATCCAAGGCGACTTACAGAGACTAGGGTGTGTGAACTATGCATCAGCTGCAGAATCACTTACAAGTACGTCTCACCCGAAAGACGGAGCACAAGGACGTTAAGTGACTTGCTCAGGGTCACACAATGAGTCCGTGGCTGAGGTGGGATTTGAACCGGAGACCTCCTGGTTACAAACCCATTTCTTTAACCACTGGACCACACAGCCTCCTGTAGTTACCTGGTTCGGTTTTGTCTCCCTTTTTGTGGATCAGTATTACGTTTGCTATTTTCCAGTCTGTCGGTACAACCCCTGTGTCAAGAGACTGTTGCATGATCTTGGTTAGCGGTTTGTAAATAACTTCTTTCATTTCTTTGAGTACTATTGGGAGGATCTCATCCAGCCCAGGGGATTTGTTTATTTTAAGAGCTCCTAGTCCCTTTAACACTTCTGCCTCTGTTATGCTAAAGTTATTTAAAACTGGATAGGAAACAGGTCGACATGTCAGGTATGTTGTCCGTGTCCTCCTTTGTAAAAACTTGTGAAAAGTAATCATTTAATATATTTGCTATTTTTTTTTCTTCATCTATGATTTTGCCATTTGTGTCTCTTAGACATTTAACCTCCTCTTTGAATGTTCTCTTGCTGTTATAATATTGGATCTTATTATTTTTGTGTGTGTTTGTGTTTTATGGTTTTTTTTGTTTTGTCCCCAATATAGTGTCCAGTTATGTTTGTTTAGCTCAGCTCACCGCTACCACCCCTGCGCTGACTCTGGAGCAGCAAAGACGAGCGCACGCTGTTCTCCGAAGCGTGTGCCGTCAGCCGACCACTTTTTTTTCACACTGCAGACTCGCCATGCAGCCAGCCAAAGCTACAGCGTTGCTGGACAACGCAGCTCTGGGCAGCTTACAGGCAAGCCCGCAGGCACTTGGCCAGACTACAGGGGTCGCTGGTGCGCGGTGAGCCAAGGACACCCTGGCCGACCTAAACCCTCCCTCCCCCCCCGGACAGCGCTCAGCCAATTATGCGCCGCCTCCTGGGAGCTCCCGTCCTCAGTCAGCAAAGGAATAGCTTGCACTCTACGCGAGTGCTTTTACTGGATGCGCCTCTCGGAGCAGATCTTATTATAGTTTCCATAAGTTTACATATAATAGAAGTCAGGCTTATTGGTCTGTATTTACCTGGTTCGGTTTTGTCTCCCTTTTTATAGATTGGTATTACGTTTGCAATTCTCCAGTCTGTCGGTACAACCCCTGTGTCAAGAGACTGTTGCATGATCTTGGTTAGCGGTTTGTAAATAACTTCTTTCATTTCTTTTGAGTACTATTGTGAGGATCTCATCCGGCTCAGGGGATTTGTTTATTTTAAGAGCTCCTAGTCCCTTTAACACTTCTGCCTCTGTTATGCTAAAGTTATTTAAAACTGGATAGGAAACAGGTCGACATGTCGGGTATGTTGTCCGTGTCCTCCTTTGTAAAAACTTGTGAAAAGTAATCATTTAATATATTTGCTATTTTTTTTTCTTCATCTATGATTTTGCCATTTGTGTCTCTTAGACATTTAACCTCCTCTTTGAATGTTCTCTTGCTGTTATAATATTGGAAAAATATTTTGGAATTGGTTTTAGCCCCCTTATCAATATTGATTTCTATCTCTCTCTTGGCCTTTCTAACTTCCTTTTTGACTTGTGTTTGCAGTTCCAAGTACTCTTTCTGTGTACTTTGTTTTTGGTCCCTTTTAAAACGCTCTGTAAAGTGCCTTTTTTCGCTGAATATTTTTTTTTAATTGATCTATTGAACCATTTTGGCCATTTTGTTTTAGATTTAGATTTGCCTACTTTTGGGATGTAATTGTTTTGTGCCTCTAGTACTACATTTTTAAAAAACAGCCATCCTTTTTCTGTGGATGTTTTCTCTATTTTACTCCAATCTACTTCTGTTAGTCTCCGTTTCATACCTTCATAGTTTGCTTTTCTAAAATTGTAAACCTTTTGTCATTACTTTTGGGGTTTTAAAAATATTTCAAAATGAGACCATGTTGTGGTCTGAGTTTGCCAATGGCTCTCTGACCTGTTTTAGTTATTCTGTCTTCATTATTTGAATGGGAAGGAACGGGACTACTCTGCCACCAGCAGACAGGAAGAGTGTTTTTTTGCTCTTTAAAATGTTCATTGTTTCAGAAAAAGCAAAAATTCACTACCACCCACCCGAAATCTGAAAGCTAGATTTAGCACTCCATTCAGGTGTTCAGAAGCATATAAAAAACTGCGTGCTTGAAGTCAGGATTTACAACCCAGAGGAAATCACTATAATGCCTGACATTATTTTTCCATGACATCGAGGCTCTCACAAAGTTTGTTTTTCAGAAAAGGAGGAATATTAGAAATTGTTATTTTATATATAATACTTTCAAAACTTGGACTTGATCCCCTAGTGACCCGCCGCCCCAACTTTGGCCATCACGGCCATTCATTTATAAAAGACCCAACTATTAATCTGTTTCTTTACAAAACTATAGACATAAGAAATAAAAGAATGAAAAAGTAAAAAGGAACAAAAAAAAAAGCAAGCAGGGGAGAACCCCTCACACTCTGAGCTCTGCACTCTGCACACACGATGCAAGCACTCCCGACAGAATCAGCGACAGACAGCAAGAGTAGATGGGCAATTATGAAGGCATGTAGAGGAGACTGAGAGGGGGGGGGGGGGGTAGTGCAGAGCATTATGACGGCATGCAGAGGAGACTGAGGGGCAGGGGGGGGGGGGGGGGTACCTCACCCCTAATCCACAACAGGATGACTAACCAGATCCTCCTTAGTCTCTTGTTGTTTATCCCAAACTTGTCATATTCTTGAGATCCCCAGAGGTAAATACTTTGTTTCAGCTCAGTTGCTTAAAACAAAGGCATTAGCCAGCCCCAATCACTAAGCAGACTAGTGTCCCAAGGACAGGGCTCGCAAATCAAAGCGCCTGGTTACAGAGCGCAGGGCTCGCAAATCAAAGCGCCTGGTCACAGAGCGCAGGGCTCGCAAATCAAAGCGCCTGGTTACAGAGGGCAGGGCTCGCAAATCAAAGCGCCTGGTCACAGAGCGCAGGGCTCGCAAATTAAAGCGCCTGGTCACAGAGGACAGGGCTCGCAAATCAGCAGGCTCTCCGTCGGCAACAGCAAGACTAAAACACAAGGTTATTTCCGTCTGACAAAAGGTTTGAAACTGCCTAAAAGCAGACCCAGAAAACCTGGCCAGTGAAATACTCCCAGACACATGTTAAAAGGGGCACAGCCTCACTGTGCTTGCCCCTGATCCAACAACGAATAAAATAGTGACCCATTACAGTACCCATCCTGTAAGCTCTATAAAAACACTGGCAAAACTCAGTTCACGAGACGTCAACGTTCAATTTCAGATGAATATCATTTCATATAGATAGCTTTGAATTAAATGCCCTCCCCTTCAATCGTTAACTTTCTGAAATGTACATTTATTCCAGTCAAACTAATTTTTGGGGAATTGTATGTTTAAAGTACAATGGTTATAGAATGCATTTAGCATAGTTTACCCTGGTTTGCCATCTTTATTAACAGCTTAACCGTATTCTTTACAATGCTTACATAGTGTTTTCACTACACTTTGCTGGGCTTTTACTGTGTGAAGCCTTTAAGGGCATTTCAATTGCATAGACATGTTGATTGCAAAGTGTTGCAAGTCTATGGTGCCTGCCTCCTCTCACCTGTAGAAGCAGCTCATGCCAACGTGCAGGCTGCAGACTGGCTAAAGTGTGAAGAGCTTCTAGCCCAGGGTTGTCCTGATTGGTTATCTAAAGAAAAGTTGTGCTGTAAGCTTCATAGGCGTCAAACAGACTCATTCTAAAGAGCCAGCAAAGTAAGAGGATAATGAGGGTAAATCAAGGAGGAAATGACTATGAACACAGATGTGCAGCAGGCTCTCCATCAAACCTCAGCTGCAGCTGAGGTTTGAACCATGAACTGGATATTTGCAACCTGAATGCTAAACCACACAGGAAAGGGATTCGTTCTCGTCTGTGCCTTGAAAAATCTGCTTACAGATCTGGCAAGAAAGGCAGTTTGAACTGCAAAACACTTCTGCAAGCTTGGCATCTTAACCCCCTGAATGAACAAACCATTCAGGGGATTAAGAAGGTCAAGGAATTTATGAATGTATGCTTGAATATGCTGTTTTGAGTGCAGGTACTCTGTAAAATTAACGTGTTTCTTCTAAGCTCCCTAACTGACTTTTTCAAAAATGTTTTGATATATTTCTTGTTAGAGTAAGTAGCAGGGTTGGGACTGTTTTAATAACATATCTGTAATATAGCGTCCCCCGTCCTCACGTGCTGCTACAACTGTGTAAACAACGTATCTGTAATACAGCGTCCCCCGTCCTCACGTGCTGCTACAACTGTGTAAATAACATATCTGTAAAACAGCGTCCCCCGTCCTCACGTGCAGCTACAACTGTGTAAATAACATATCTGTAATACAGCGTCCCCCGTCCTCACGTGCTGCTACAACTGTGTAAATAACATATCTGTAATACAGCGTCCCCCGTCCTCACGTGCTGCTACAACTGTGTAAATAACATATCTGTAATACAGCGTCCCCCGTCCTCACGTGCTGCTACAACTGTTTTAATAACATATCTGTAATACAACGTCCCCCGTCCCCACGTGCTGCTACAACTGTGTAAATAACATCTGTAATACAGCGTCCCCCGTCCTCACGTGCTGCTACAACTGTGTAAATAACATATCTGTAATACAACGTCCCCCGTCCCCACGTGCTGCTACAACGGTGTAAATAACATCTGTAATACAGCGTCCCCCGTCCTCACGTGCTGCTACAACTGTGTAAATAACATATCTGTAATACAGCGTCCCCCGTCCTCACGTGCTGCTACAACTGTGTAAATAACATATCTGTAATACAGCGTCCCCCGTCCTCACGTGCTGCTACAACTGTGTAAATAACATATCTGTAATACAGCGTCCCCCGTCCTCACGTGCTGCTACAACTGTGTAAATAACATATCTGTAATACAGCGTCCCCCGTCCTCACGTGCTGCTACAACTGTTTTAATAACATATCTGTAATACAACGTCCCCCGTCCCCACATGCTGCTACAACTGTGTAAATAACATATATATATATATATATATATATATATATATATATATATATATATATATATATATATATATATAACAAAAGGGTTAAAGTCTGTTTCAAAACGTCCGCACTAGTACACGGATAGTGTAAGGATTATTGCCCACACTCTCAAACAGGTAACACAGCAACAACGATCCATGATGTGGTACAGAACCAAAATGCTCTTCTTGCAGTGATTTAGAGGACAGATCTCAAACCCCAGTTCACTAGAGCAAACAATTTGAAAAGAGCTTTGAAAACAGACTAACAGCTAGAAGTGTAAAAAGTTGTCAGAATGTTAACAATGGAAAGAATTTACAGGTATGTTAGTTAAACAGTTACGTGGGGATGTGTAAACACTATTTCTTTAGAGCCCAGCGACTTCCTCTTTAAGGCCCTCTAAACTTCTATGACCAGACAGCTTGGTTCCAGATAGCGTTGGCCCGCTAATGTGTGAATGTGACAGGGTACAGGACCTCCCTCAGGATAGGAATACGAGGGGGTACAGGACCTCCCTCAGGATAGGAATACGAGGGGGTACAGGACCTCCCTCAGGATAGGAATACGAGGGGGTACAGGACCTCCCTCAGGATAGGAATACGAGGGGGTACAGGACCTCCCTCAGGATAGGAATACAAGGGGGTACAGGACCTCCCTCAGGATAGGAATACAAGGGGGTACAGGACCTCCCTCAGGATAGGAATACAAGGGGGTACAGGACCTCCCTCAGGATAGGAATACAAGGGGGTACAGGACCTCCCTCATGTTAGGAATACGAGGGGGTACAGGACCTCCCTCAGGATAGGAATACGAGGGGGTACTGGACCTCCCTCAGGATAGGAATACAAGGGGGTACTGGACCTCCCTCAGGATAGGAATACAAGGGGGTACAGGACCTCCCTCAGGATAGGAATACAAGGGGGTACAGGACCTCCCTCATGTTAGGAATACGAGGGGGTACAGGACCTCCCTCAGGTTAGGAATACGAGGGGGTACAGGACCTCCCTCAGGTTAGGAATACGAGGGGGTACAGGACCTCCCTCAGGATAGGAATGCGAGGGGGTACAGGACCTCCCTCATGTTAGGAATACGAGGGGGTACAGGACCTCCCTCATGTTAGGAATACGAGGGGGTACAGGACCTCCCTCAGGATAGGAATGTGAAGGGGTACAGGACCTCCCTCAGGAATGCGAGGGGATACAGGACCTCCCTCAGGATAGGAATACGAGGGGATACAGGACCTCCCTCAGGATAGGAATGCGAGGGGGTACAGGACCTCCCTCATGTTAGGAATACGAGGGGGTACAGGACCTCCCTCATGTTAGGAATACGAGGGGGTACAGGACCTCCCTCAGGATAGGAATGTGAAGGGGTACAGGACCTCCCTCAGGAATGCGAGGGGATACAGGACCTCCCTCAGGATAGGAATACGAGGGGGTACAGGACCTCCCTCAGGATAGGAATACGAGGGGGTACAGGTCCTCCCTCATGTTAGGAATGTGAAGGTGTACAGGACCTCCCTCAGGAATGCGAGGGGATACAGGACCTCCCTCAGGAATGCGAGGGGATACAGGACCTCCCTCAGGAATGCGAGGGGATACAGGACCTACCTCCGGCTTGCTGAGGCTTGAGGAGACCAGCGTCCCGGAGCCCACATCCAGGTCCCACTGCTTCCTGCCATGATTCTCTGGGTCCAGGGCAGATATCCGCCCATCTAAAGTGCTGATGATCACCAGAGACCTGGGGGAGAATATTACATACATTATAATGAATACATTGTGTATCTGCAGTCAAAGAAAGTAACAGCGCACGGCTGCTATCAACAGTGATGTTTCTGGGGCTTCTGCTCAATGTTGCAGCCTCACTGTATTTGAGCTGGAGTGCACCGTCTGGTCCAGATGCTCTGATCTGGTTCTGAGACTATGAATCCCAGCAGAGAAGATGAACTTGGTGATCGCAGACAGGGAGTCCCTGGATCTGAACTCAGTCTGCCCGTCTCTCTCACTCATTCACTCGGATGCCTGGAAAGAGAAACCGGGTCAATTCCTCCCTGCCTGTGAACCAACTAGAGTACTGGTGTTCTAGTGCATACACTGAACTGGAGGAGCGCAGACAGGGAGTCCCTGGATCTGAACTCAGTCTGCCCGTCTCTCTCTCTCTCTCTCTCACTCACTCACTCTGATGCCTGGAAAGAGAAACCGGGTCAATCCCTACCTGCATACACTTTCAGCTGCCTCTACACAGCTCTTTTCCAATGTTTTTACCATAGTTTACCATTATTTTGTTTTATTATTATTTTATTATGCTTTTAAAAAGTACCATACCTCTCTGGGCTCTACAATGTTTACTTGTGATTTATTACACTACTATGGTCAATTATTAGAAGGGCATACTTGGCACTCTAGTTAAATGTAAACAGTAAATGATGGTGTGCATTGCAAGCATGACCTTTCCGCTCCTCATTCATAAAACATCTGGATTATCATCAGTACCACACAGTGAGTATCAGTTGAAGTCACCCACCTGGCCCTACATCTACAGTGTGCAGAAGCAGCATGACTGTGCAGTAAACATGCCAGCTCAACACACTCAACTGTGTGCGAGGAGAGACATTTAAATAGTTTGAAACATAGTACTGCTTAAAAACATCACTTCTCAGAGAAACTAGAGGACAGCAGTGTGGTTAAACTATCAATATGCACCGTTTACTTAAGTGTGTACAGCCTTCATAATGTTACAGTTCTGCCAAGTCTAAAGAGGAAGACTCTCCTCTCCTTGTGTATTTACCATTCCCTGTCACCAGGGTTAAACTACAGTTCACAGCACAAATCCTCATTGCTGCCTGCGGTGTTACACATACTGTATATCATGTTCAACAGGACTGTCAAATTGTTTTCATATTTCTTTATTCATATATTTGATCATAAATCAGTTGCCCTGTGATTCTTTAAGATCAGGCAAGCATCAAATCCAGCAATTTATTTATATATATTTAACTTTAAATCTTTCAATACATGCATGTTACTGTGAACATTTATTAAAAGTTAATCTGTTATTTAGTTAACACTTGCTACAATATCAGGAAGACATTCCTGCTGCTGCTGCGTACAATGCAGATGCTATTGAACACCATGGGAAACAGGACTAGCTGAAGCTGCCCAATCCAATGAGGAGCTGTGTACTAGAGGCACAAAACAATTACATCCCAAAAAGTAGACAAATCTAAAACATTGCCAAAATGGTTTAATAGATCACTATATATATATATATATATATATATATATATATATATACACATATATACACACACATATACATATACATATACACAGTACTGTGCAGAAGTTTTAGGCAAGTGTGAAAAAATGCTGTAAAGTAAGAATGCTTTCAAAAATAGACATGTTAATAGATTATATTTATCAATTAACTAAATGCAAAGTGAGTGAACAGAAGAAAAATCTAAATCAAATCCATATTTGGTATGACCACCCTTTGCCTTCAAAACAGCATCAATTCTTCTAGGTACACTTGCACAAAGTCAGGGATTTTGTAGGCATATAGTCAGGTGTATGATTAAACAATTATACCAAACAGGTGCTAATGATCATCAATTCAATATGTAGGTTGAAACACAATCATTAACTGAAACAGAAACAGCTGTGTAGGAGGAATAAAACTGGGTGAGGAACAGCCAAACTCAGCTAACAAGGTGAGGTTGCTGAAGACAGTTTACTGTCAAAAGTCATACACCATGGCAAGACTGAGCACAGCAACAAGACACAAGGTAGTTATACTGCATCAGCAAGGTCTCTCCCAGGCAGAAATTTCAAGGCAGACAGGGGTTTCCAGATGTGCTGTCCAAGCTCTTTTGAAGAAGTACAAAGAAACGGGCAACGTTGAGGACCGTAGACGCAGTGGTCGGCCAAGGAAACTTACTGCAGCAGATGAAAGACACATCATGCTTACTTCCCTTTGCAATTTGAAGATGTCCAGCAGTGCCATCAGCTCAGAATTGGCAGAAAACAGTGGGACCCTGGTACACCCATCTACTGTCCGGAGAAGGCTGGTCAGAAGTGGCCTTCATGGAAGACTTGTGGCCAAAAAGCCATACCTCCGACGTGGAAACAAGGCCAAGCGACTCAACTATGCACGAAAACACAGGAACTGGGGTGCAGAAAAATGGCAGCAGGTGCTCTGGACTGATGAGTAAAAATTTGAAATATTTGGCTGTAGCAGAAGGCAGTTTGTTCGCCAAAGGGCTGGAGAGCGGTACACGAATGAGTGTCTGCAGGCAACAGTGAAGCATGGTGGAGGTTCCTTGCAAGTTTGGGGCTGCATTTCTGCAAATGGAGTTGGGGATTTGGTCACAATTAATGGTCTCCTCAATGCTGAGAAGTACAGGCAGATACTTATCCATCATGCAATACCATCAGGGAGGCATCTGATTGGCCCCAAATATATTCTGCAGCATGACAACGACCCCAAACATACAGCGAAAGTCATGAAGAACTATCTTCAGCGTAAAGAAGAACAAGGAGTCCTGGAAGTGATGGTATGGCCCCCACAGAGCCCTGATCTCAACATCATCGAGTCTGTCTGGGATTACATGAAGAGAGAGAAGCAACTGAGGCTGCCTAAATCCATAGAAGAACTGTGGTTATTTCTCCAAGATGTTTGGGCCAACCTACCTGCAGAGTTCCTTCAAAAACTGTGTGCAAGTGTACCTAGAAGAATTGATGCTGTTTTGAAGGCAAAGGGTGGTCACACCAAATATTGATTTGATGTCGATTTTTCTTCTGTTCACTCACTTTGCATTTTGTTAATTGATAAATATAAACTATTAACATGTCTATTTTTGAAAGCATTCTTACTTTACTGAATTTTCACACCTGCCTAAAACTTTTGCACAGTACTGTATTTACACATACACACACACACACACAGTGCCTTGCAAAAGTATTCAGACCCCTGACCAATTCTCTCATGTTACTGAATTACAAATGGTACATTGAAATTTCATTCTGTTTGATATTTTATTTTAAAACACCGAAACTCAAAATCAATTATTGTAAGGTGACATTGGTTTTATGTTGGGAAATATTTTTAAAAGAAATAAACTGAAATATCTTGCTTGCATAAGTATTCAACCCCCACACATTAATATTTGGTAGAGCCACATTTCACTGCAATAACAGCTTTAAGTATTTTGGGGTAAGTATGTACCAGCTTTACACACAGTGTCGGAGTGATTTTGGTCCATTCTTCTTGGCAGATTTGCTCCAGGTTGTTCAGGTTGGTTGGACGACGCTTGTGGACTGCAATTTTCAAATAGTGCCACAGATTCTCAATGGGATTGAGATCAGGACTTTGACTGGGCCACTGTAGGACATTCACCTTTTTGTTCTTGAGCTATTCCAATGCTGCTTTGGCCTTGTGCTTGGGATCATTGTCCTGCTGAAAGGTGAATTTCCTCCCAAGCTTCAGTTTTTTAGCGGACTGAAGCAGGTTCTCTTGCAGTATTTCCCTGTATTTTGCTCCATCCATTCTTCCTTCAATTTTAACAAGATGCCCAGTCCTTGCTGATGAAAAGCATCCCCACAGCATGATGCTGCCACCACCATACTTCACTGTAGGGAGGGTGTGTCTTGAGGCATGGGCAGTGTTAGGTTTGCGCCACACATAGCGCTTTGAGTTTTGGCCAAAAAGCTCTATCTTGGTCTCATCTGACCACAAAACCTTTTCCCACATCGCAGCTGGGTCACTCTCATGCTTTCTGGCAAACTCCGGACGTGCTTTCAGATGGTACTTTGAGTAACGGTTTCTTTCTTGCCACCCTCCCATACAGGCCAGTGTTATGCAGAGCTCTTGATATGATTGACTGGTGCACCATTACTCCACTCCCAGCCACTGAACTCTGTAGCTCCTTCAAAGTGATTGTTGGCCTCTCTGTGGCTTCTCTCACAAGTCTTCTTGTTTGAGCGCTGAGTTTTGAGGGATGGCCTTTTCTTGGCAGTGCCTGGGTGGTGTGATGCAGCTTCCACTTCCTGATTATTGATCCAACTGTGCTCACTGGGATATCCAAACACTTGGATATTACTTTGTACCCTTTCCCTAATCTATGCATTTGTATTACTTTATCTCCAACTTCTGTAGAATGCTCTTTGGTCTTCATTTTCCTTCAGATTCACAGCCTGACCAATGATCCTTCAACAGTGGGGTTTTTATCCAGAAAATGACAGCAACTTTAATGGTTCACAGGTGGAAGCCAATGGTAAGGTAATTGTGTCCTCATTTGGGCAATTTCTTTCATCGGTGTAAACTGGGAGCTTCCACAGCACAGGGGTTGAATACTTATGCAAGCAAGATATTTCAGTTTTTTTATTTTTCTTAAATATTTCCCAATATAAAACCAATGTCACCTTACAATTGATTTGGAGTTGATATAAAATATCAAACAGAACGAAATTTCAATGTACCATTTGTAATTCAGTAATGAGAGAATTGGTCTGAATACTTTTGCAAGGCAGTGTGTGTGTAATATATATATATATATATATATATATATATATATATATATATATATATATATATATACACACACACACAGACACACACACACACACACACACTGTATATACAGAGCGTTTAAAAGGGACCAAAAACAAAGTACACAGAAAGTACTGTAAAATTTCAAGAGCAAGAAATCTGAGAATTTCGCATTAATCATATACACAAAATTAATGTGCCGTGAAATATATTAATAAAATACATGTGACATACTGGAAAAAAAAATTGCAGCCGGTGTACAGTATCCATGTGAAAGGTGCAACCGCAACACACAGCAGTCTACAGTGCAGGTCATGTGCGCTCTGTCAGTTGCCATGGTACAGCCAGCACTGTACACTACTGCACTTGCCTGGTTGCATTCATTTTTTGTAACCGTGCTTCTCCACTGCGTAAAGTTTAAAAAACCACCCAAGGAACCCCTGACCCAAATGCAGAAGAAAACCCATCTGAAGCAAGAGCAGTAGCATCTGCCAATGAAAATGTTATTGAGGCCACCGACCGACCAAAAAGAGAACCTGATCACGTATATGACGCGTCAACACAAGCCAAACTAGCCAGGTACGCTGCACTCAATGGAAACGCTGACGCCGTTCGGAAGTACTCTGTTGAACTGGGACATGGCCTGAACGAGTCTACTGGAAGACATTTTAAAAAACTAGATGTTGTAAACCTGAAGAAAGGCGACGATGTGTTCGAGTTGCCTTTTCAACGCCGTGGCCGTCCTGTCATGCTAGGTGAATATGACAAAGATGTACAAAATTGACTTGCTTAACCTTAGAGCAGCTGGAGGCATAGTCAATCAATCAATTGCAATTGCGGCAGCAACTGGAATTTTAAAAACACAAGAAACCAAGCCTCTCAAGAGAAGTTGATATTGGTCGTGCCTGGGCCACGTCTCTCATGATACGGGTGGGATTTGTCAAGAGAAAGGCAACAAAGGCTGTTAAAAAAAAAACTGCTGCCAAATTTCGAACTGAAGGAAGGGTTTCTTACAAGAATCAAGGAGACAGTAACGAAGGAATCCATTCCTAAGGAACTGATCAATCATCAACTGGCAGCAAACAGGTTTGTTTTTATTTTTTTGCGTTTTACTTTTGAAAGTGTTACTGGTAGCTTGTTCACTGTATATCCCTTTGTGATTGCTCATTTTCAGAATACATTAATAGAGCATTATTTTAGTTGCCATTTTTAATACATTGTGTTTAATTTAAGCGAACAATTACAGCTATTGTGCTGCACTGTCGCAATAGGAAGCTTACATTTTATTATTCAGTACTAAACTTATGTAAAAACAAAGTGTTTTGATCTCATTTACTGCATGCTGTAGTACCGTTTCCTCTGCAGAGTACGAACATTATCTTTGAGCACGGCGCTGCTTCGTAGCATTAATACAGTACAGTATGTGTAGAGGCAGAGTAGGGTACAGCACTACTGCTTCTAAATACAGTATGATAGTACAGTATTTTACATCATGGTGTCACATACAGAAACAGTACTGCACTAGAGTCTGAAACACTGTATTCCAGTTTATTTAATGTTTTATACAGTGTTTATTATGGTAGAGTACAGTACTTCGGATTTGGTCAGGTTTGGAATGCTTTTGTAGGATTTTTATGTACCTGTATTAGGGTGGGTCCAGTTAGTGAGTGGACCCTGGAGGTGAAGGGATCAAAACAAGTTCCAGTTCGTCCTGCAGCCTTGCAAATTACTCTCCTCCTTGCGCTCGCTAGTTCTGGAGATATGCTGTGTCCCCAGATCATTTATGCTGGGAAAAGAGAGCAGGTCCACTCCAAAGTACGTTTTCCTGAAGGGGGTATATTTGGTATAGCCAATCTCATTGGGGCACAGGAGACCATGCTGCGCTATGTAGACACAGTTACTATTCTATATGTTGAAGCAGTCCGCCACAAGCTTGGCTTGCCAAACACCCAAAAAGCTCTAGCTTTATTTGTTTTTGCAGCTCAGAGAACTGAACCCTTCCTGAAGAAACTTTGAGAATAGCATAACAGATGGCAGAAGTGTTAAAGGGACTAGGAGCTCTTCTCGAAAGAAGAGGAAATTAGGCTAGTTCTCTATTCGCACTTCATGTAGACAAACCTAACGTGAATATGAATCAAATCCACCGCTGCAGCATGCTTTGGTGTTTGAACGAGTTGACTCCAATCCATAAATAAATACACATTTGGTTTTCAATGCATAAATAAATACACATTTGTTTTTTTTCATTATTTCAGGAGGCTACTCCAAGCTACTTCCTCTGCTGGTGTTCTGACCCAGTTGATCCCCTCTGCCAGCATGCATGCAGTGGCTGCTATGCACATGTGTTTCGGGTCATTGTCTGAAAAGAGATATACACTAATATATTTTAAAAGATTACATTTCATCAGCTACGCATATAACAAACTGAAGACGTTTTAACAAAGGAGGATACGGACAACATGCCTCACATGGTCGACCTGTTCCTATCCAGTTTTAAATAACTTTAGCATAACAGAGGCAGAAGTGTTAAAGGGACTAGGAGCTCTTAAAATAAACAAATCCCCCGAGCCAGATGAGATCCTCACAATAGTACTCAAAGAAATGAAAGAAGTTATTTACAAACCGCTAACCAAGATCATGCAACAGTCTCTTGACACAGGGGTTGTACCGACAGACTGGAGAATTGCAAACGTAATACCAATCCATAAAAAAAGGGAGACAAAACCGAACCAGGTAAATACAGACCAATAAGCCTGACTTCTATTATATGTAAACTTATGGAAACTATAATAAGATCTGGCTCCGAGAGGCGCATCCAGTAAAAGCACTCGCGTAGAGTGCAAGATGCGCCCTACAGTCTGGACGTCGTCGGTTCGAGTCCAGGCTATTCCTTTGCTGACTGAGGACGGGAGCTCCCAGGAGGCAGCGCATAATTGGCTGAGCGCTGTCCGGGGGGGAGGGAGGGTTTAGGTCAGCCAGGGTGTCTTCGACTCACCGCGCACCAGCAACCTCTGTAGTCTGGCCAGGTGCCTGCGGGCTTGCCTGTAAGCTGCCCAGAGCTGTGTTGTCCACCAACGCTGTCCACCAACGCCCAGAGCTGCGTTGTCCACCAACGCTGGCTGGCTGCATGGTGAGTCTGCAGTGTGAAAAAAAGTGGTCGGCTGACGGCACACGCTTCGGAGAACAGCGTGTGCTCGTCTTTGCTGCTCCAGAGTCAGCGCAGGGGTGGTAGCGGTGAGCTGAGCTAAACAAACATAATTGGACACTACATTGGGGACAAAACAAAAAAACAAACACACACAAAAAAAAAATAATAAGATCCAAAATGAAAAATGACTTGTATGGTAACAGTATCCTGGGAGACAGTCAGCATGGTTTTAGGAAAGGGAGATCGTGTCTAACTAACCTGCTTGATTTTTTTGAGGATGCAACATCGACAATGGATAATTGCAAAGCATATCTGTTTCCAGAAAGCTTTTGACAAAGTCCCACATAAAAGATTAATTCTCAAACTGAACGCAGTAGGGATTCAAGGAAATGCATGCACATGGATTAGGGAGTGGTTAACATATAGAAAACAGAAAGTACTGATTAGAGGAGAAACCTCAAAATTGTTCGAGGTAACCAGTGGTGTACCACAAGGATCAGTATTAGGTCCTCTGCTATTCCTAATCTACATTACTGACTTAGATTCTGGTATAGTAAGCAAACTTGTTAAATTTGCAGACGACACAAAAATAGGAGGAGTGGCAAACACTGTTGCAGCAGCAAAGGTCATTCAAAATGATCTAGACAGCATTCAGAACTGGGCAGGCACATGGCAAATTACATTTAATAGAGAAAAGTGTAAGGTACTGCACGCAGGCAATAAAAATGTGCATTATAAATATCAGATACTGAAGTTGAAGAAGGAATCCATGAAAAAGACCTAGGAGTTTATGTTGACTCAGAAAATGTGGGGAAGCTATAAAAAAGGTCAACAAGATGCTTGTATATATTGTGAAAAGTGTTGAATTTAAACCAAAGGAAGTAATGTTAAAACTTTACAATGCATTAGTAAGACCTCATCTAGAATATTGTGTTCAGTTCTGGTCACCTCGTTACAAAAAGGATATTGCTGCTCTAGAAAGAGTGCAAAGAAGAGCGACCAGAATTATCCCAGGTTTAAAAGCTATGTCATATGCAGACAGACTCAAAGAATTGAATCTGTTCAGTCTTGAACAATGAAGACTATGCGGTGATCTGATTCAAGCATTCAAAATTCTGAAAGGTATTGACAATGTCGACCCAGGGGACTTCTTCAAACTAAAAAAAAGAAACAAAGGACCAGGGGTCATAAATGGGGCATTCAGAACAGAAAATAGGAGGCACTTTTTTTACACAGAGAATTGTGAGGGTCTGGAACCAACTCCCCAGTAATGTTGTTGAAGTTGACACCCTGGGACCTTCAAGAAGCTGCTTGATGAGATTCTGGGATCAATAAGCTACTAACAACCAAACAAGCAAGATGGGCTGAATGGCCTCCTCTCGTTTGGAAACTTTCTTATGTTCTTATTTTTATTCTACCTTCATTTTTGTACACTGCATTTTTGTACACTGCAGTTCAACCTCTTCTGAAAATGCTGTATAATTAATATTATATACATATACACACACACGTACGTTTTAATTTTCCATTCACAGTATTAAAACAGAACTGCAATTTCATAATGTGACAGTGTGCTTGAGTGTCGTATTAATGTGTTTTATGCCATGTAAATTGCCTTGGAAAAAGCGGTCTGCAAAATAACTACAACAATTGTGTTCATTTTCCTATTACTCTTCCATTAAAATCTGCTACATTGTCTTTCTATATTCCATTAAATAAAATCACTAACATGGTAATGAACCGCATTAATTTTTTGGAAAACCGCACTTTGTATTCATCATTAGAAATAGCCTATATTAGGCGTGTGTGTCTGTAAATTACCATCAGTCGTGAGGGCAATGTTGAAATCAGTAGCAAATACACATGTTCAAAAAGTGACTCGTGTCAGACAAGTTCAAATAAGCACAGGTAATGATGACGACAAGTACAACAATGCATATTTTTCATTTAATAACTGGAAAATCCGATTTACACTTAACCGGATAATGATACAGTTATTTCAATGACAGCGTTTTTTTTTTTTATTGAACAATCAAAACAAATATGTTTTTGTAAATCAATAGTTTCACGTAATATTTGTAGTCCTAATATATTACCGTTTGAAGCCAGAGTTTAAACAGTTAAACACCTCTTCTGCGTCTCCACTTCTATCTGTTGCCTTACAGGGAATGCACTTCCGTCCCTCGGCAGCATGGCCGCGGGTTCGCACCCTGCCCCTCAGAGCGTGTATAGGCGTGTCCTATCTAGTGTTTTTATATCTATGGCTGAGCAGATGGGAGATGGAGACAGACGAGTTTGCTGGGTCCTTGTGCCCCCTGGTCTATACCCTACACAGGAAACAGAAGTGTTTGCTTTTGTTCTGGTTTCTTATTTGTAAAGCCAATCCATATTTTATTATGCAGTTTTAAAAAGTTCTGCATTTCATCACTGCAGAACTACATCACCAGGGCAAGCCCCACACAACCCAAGCAGTGTGCAATGAAAATTAAATACAGACACTGATGCAGAGCCAATAATAATAACAACAATAATAATAAAAATACACCAACACTGGTGAATGTAATTCATTTAGATTGTAGTTGCAGTGTGCCCAAATACAACCGTCTACAGAAACGATAGAGGCAGAGGTGCAATAGCATCACCACAGGATAGCTGCACTACAATTACAACCCACTACAGAAACGATAGAGGCAGAGGTGCAATAGCATCACCACAGGATAGCTGCACTACAATTACAACCCTCTACAGAAACGGTAGAGGCAGAGGTGCAAAAGCATCACCACAGGATAGCTGCACTACAAATACAACCCTCTATAGAAACGATAGAGGCAGAGGTGCAATCGCTTCCTCCATAATTGACACAGAAAGTTAGTTTTGGTGTTGTTTTAAAGCTCTCGAAGAGCACTATCTTCTCATTCTATGGAAGGTTCTGTGAAGTGGAAGATAAAGTTGTGTGATTGTGACCTTTGACCTCACCCAGGTCAACTCGCGTAACCTTGGATTTTTGTCAGTGTGATAGAAGCCTAGACCCTGATCTACATTTCCTGCAAGTTTCATTGTGTGCCTGCCGTTGGTTGAGGCACAGCACAAAGCTGAATGCAGAGTGTCAAGTGAGTCTTCTAAGTGAAGCAATTACACACCTAACAATTAAACAAAAATATTTAGTTGTAATCGAGTACACTTGCATGTTACAATGAAGCTGCAGTGAACTGGTGCAGCTGTAACAGAGTCACATTAATTAACCAACCAGTTTGGCCTGTTAACACATGCGACTAAAGTGTAGCACATGTGAATTATATACAGATCAATACTGAAAAGTGTCCTTTATAAAGTGAAAAACAAGAAAACCCAACTAAGGTGTGTCCTTAAACCTGGTACTCTTCCAAAAACATTTATATATTATACTTATCAGTTTAACATTCTTGACATTAAATGTTTGTAGCTAAAATTCTTGCAGTTTTACAGTCTATTTGATATTGAAGACAATTTGTTACATAAATGGCAAGTACTTTGAATGACTTTCTTGGCGTTGAAGACATCAAAGCATGCCGTGACCCATTTTCAAAGCATCGTGGAGTGTGCCACACTAAAGGTGGCACCTTAAAGAAGCTGATCAAGGATCAGCAGAAGCTGAACTTTGTGTCTGGCCAGAAGTTATGATACTCTTGTATGAAGTTATTAGCCCATCGTCCTCCTGACCAAGACCAAACATCACCTTCAACACAAAGGGACCCCAAGGAGTCGAGTTCAGAGAATCCAGCCCTCATGCTGTTCAAGACAAGCAACCTGAAAGCAACGCATTTAAAAAGCTGAAAAGGAACATGACATTTCACAAATAAACAGGCCTTGGAGGCAATACAAGAATCTCCACTGAAGAGAAGGGAATTGTCACAAAAGGTATATGCAGCTCAGAAGGTAAAGAAGGTCGGAGAAGCAATGAAGAGAAAGCCAAGAAAGGTTTTCCACAAACAGAAGTAGAAGACCGTGAAACAATCAAGGAGCAGGATCAGGCATATCAAAAGATGATGGCCCAGCTGAAGGAAAAATGTAATTCAAATATCAGTCGAAGTCAGCAAGTTCATATTTTGACAGCTGTCCCAATGTCTTGGTCTATACGGAGGACCGATGTGCTGACATCAGGAGATGCCAAAGCATCAAAACCCTTGACAGAGTGGCTACGAAGGGAAAGGGCAACTTAAGCATAGGGGAGGGGTCAATTGTGTTGCATGAAGGAATATAAGGACAGAGACCTGAAACTGAAATATCTACATTTCCACCACTTCTATCAGTACGTGTTCTTTTCCAGGCTCAGCGATTCATTGGATTTGAACAGTGGTAATTACAGCTCCTGGAAAAGCATCACTTAAAGTACCAAACATGGGCTGACAGAAGTACCACTGGTGGGGACAAAATTAAACCTGCACAATTCAGTATTGATTTATATTTAATTCACCTGTAGTTGTTTGTCACCAGTTCACTGCAGCTTCATTGTAACAGGCGAGTGTACTCGAATGCAAATAAATATTTTTGTTTAATTGTATTAGGTGTGTAATCGCTTCACTTAGAGTCACCCGACACTCTGCATTCAGCTCTGTACTGTGCCTCAACCAATGGGCTACAATCTATCAAGAACTGACAAAAATCCAAGGTTATGTGATTTGACCTGGGTGAGGTCAAAGGTCACAGATTCACACAACTTTTGTCTTGTACTTCACATCAATTTTGATAATGAATATATACTCCTATTTGAGAGCTTTAAAAACGACACCAACACCAGCTTTCATGTCAATTATGGAGGCAGTTATGCCCATGTAAAGATAGGGTGGGTGTCCAAATCGGGTCAAGCTGTGAGGACCTGTATCTCATGAATGGGAGGTCACTCAGGCCTACAATCACAGTGTAACCTTTTCTAACAAAGACAATAATAATAATTAATATGTGCAAAAGGTCAAGTGAAAAACAGCTGTTTTTTTGATTGATTTCATATGGAATGACATTCAGTTTATCCAAGATTATATACAGCGTGACTTGTATTGTTACCTCAAAAATACATTCCGTAATATCCGAGTGACTTTTCTAGGAAGCTTCACATATCAGATCTGTGAAGACTTCAGGTTTCTGCACCGCGTCCACAGCCACCTTCTTAGTTTGCAGAATACAGAGTAGAATTAGAGGCGATATATCTGGAGTACAATATCAGTAAAGTTTGTTTTAGTCTGATAGCTCCATATTTAATCAGTTGTGCTGCTTTCTGTATGGGAGGTCAACTTGCACTACAACTCAGAGGGAAATGGCCATCCATATAAAGCACAGGTCCAGACAGATCTAACAGAACACCTGCTTTCTTTACATCGTGTCGAGTTGTTCGATTTGTTAGTTTAAATATGTACTCCTAGTTTGCCCTGAAAGTACCGGTGCTTTAGCTTTTCCAGTTAGGAGGTGTGTACTCCAATTTCCCACAAACTACTTCTTCACAAAAGGTATACAGTAATTGAGATCAATTTCTTTACATTCAGTGTTAGGATGTAAAGTGCAAATAACTAGTAATCATAACTATCTATTAAAAAGCAAGCCATAAGAAGCAGGTTATGTCCTGCCTGATAAGAGCTCAGGTACAGATGTATTTTACCTGGGACACAGTGCGCACGATCACCAGTCTGTGTAACTACGATGGAAACATGAAGGGACTGGACAGTGCGCACAAATCACAACTGCAGCTGGTCAAGCCTTTCTCTGCTGCGGAATAACATTAAAAGAGAAGTTTCTAATTCTGCGACTCCAACAAACAACGTATCACTGGTTGAAAAAAAAAATTACACGAAGCGTTTTATCATTTTAAAGCGGTCTGCAGTTATACGAAAGACTTTCAAGAAAGCAATTTAAAAGACAGATGTTGCGAATAAATGACTTCCCTTGTAGTACAATGATGCACTAGTAGCGCAGATGAGATTAAGAAACCTGTCAGGACAAACAAACGTTCAAACTGATGTTTCAGTTTACGCACGCACGCACGCAGGCACGCACCTGAAAACTAGCAAAAGCGTGTTGTTTAAATGAGGGCGTCTGCCCCAATACTGGTATTAACTGCAGGGGGAGTCACACAGTCTGAAGCCAAGGACCAGCTTGCTTCACTAGGATTTGCTCAATTCCTGTATAAATATCTTCTTGCCCCAAACTCAAAATAACACGAAACCCCTTGCCTCTCCGAGCCGTAGCAAGTCAGATAGACATGCACCAAGTTACGTTGTAACAACCAGGATCTGTCTCGACAAAGTAAGAAACAAAGTGGCATTTAAATGAAGTAAACAAATCGAGTGTGAAATGCAAATATAACATGAAATACAATCAAGTTACTGGATTCTTATGAATCCCATTCGTACCCAACGATGTCCAGACAAATTAACAACAAGTCGCCGACCACAAACCAAGCACAACAACTGTACTGATGCTACTCCACTAGGAATGGCACAGGACTTTACTACAATAACAGTATATAGTTTGCCTCTAACGCTAAAAGTACTTGCGAAATGATCATGTGAACGTCCTTTTCACGAATGTACAATAACTTTTATTAACCTTTTCATCTTTCCGTCCCCACTTGATTCCGCTGTTGAATCGCCCGCTTCCTCAGCAGCTGCGATCTCGTCGTCTTCCACAGTCACATCCCCGAAAGCCGCTGCAGCCCACACACTTTCCAGCCCTCTCTCCATTGCATTGCCACCATCTTCGCCGGCCTCCGCCCCGGCAGCAGCGGCGGCAGCTCCGGGCTTCCCCTCGGCCGAGTTGTACGATGTCCCCGTGAGCGCTTTCAGCAGGAGCAGAAGAACCACAGAAATGCTCAGGTTTCCAAACCGCAAACCCTTTCCCATCGGGGGGGAGGCACATTGATACAAATAAATAGCGGGCGAGATGAAATAAAAGAAAACAAGTGTGTGAATCACCGTACTTACAACAGTCTCTGACGTAAACATAAACAGCCACCAGGGCCCCACGTTACTCCCTTTACACTTACGAGACCAGCCTGCTTTACAACACTCCGCCCGCCCCGTCCCCGCACACTGATTGGATAGAAACGCCCGATCCATCTTTCAACAGCAGCCGTGGCGTGGATGGAGCTAGCGAGTTGGCGATTGGCTCCTTGAAACGCACATTTTGACAAATAGAAAGGCGACTTTCAGTCAGTCGTAAGATGATTGGTGTAGCAGTTGAATGGCTAGCTTGTCGTGTCAATCAAAGTCGTTGCTAAGGCTGAGTAACTGCTGAAGGGATTTCTTGCCGTACCTTCGGGGGTCCGGAGCGCTAATTGGTCGGTGGAAAATGTGATGGAAATAATGATACGTGGCTTATTTAGAGTGGGAAGTGCTGATAGCGGAAGGAGCTGTACAGCATTACGGAAACTCAAACACGACTCCTGTAATAAATAAGCTGTTTTTAACCCGTTACAGTGCATTGCGACAGCTGAGAATGATATGCGTCCTGAGTACGTACTCACAGTACTCAGCTGAAATGTGAAATCTATACATTTTATTTCCAGTTTCTCTATTCTTGTAAAGTGTGTAATAATAATAATAATAATTTAGTCATAAAAATAAAAGTTATGTATATGTTTTATGAATTTATTCTCCCCTGCTCTCGTTTTTAAAGTAGCTTGCATGATGTGTTGTTGTTTAAACTTCCATCACTATTTGTGTGGTTCCTATCCAATCATGTGACAGCATGACCTTTCAACTCTGCCAGCCCCACGGAAAGGTCATATTGTCACATGAATTGAACCGTTCAGCTGCAACACTTGGATTCACCGGACAAACTCGAAACCAAAGCGTTTTGAAGAAAAATGACAGCAACACAATAGTATGGTAACAAGCCCAGAGCCACTCAGAATGGTTAAAAACACCATCAAATAACAAGAAACACTAAAATAAACACATACAATGGTATTAAAAGCAACTTATTATTATTTAATTTCAAAATCTGTTTAAAGTGAAGAGTGTGAGACCAGAATGCCAGACAGGAGTGATGTCATTTACAAAGACAGTGAGAGTGAGGGCTTGTCATTGCACAGAAACATTCTGTTGTAACTGATACTTAGAACTATCATTACAACTGAACGACAGATAGTTTACATGTACAATAATATGTGCATGCGTGTGTTCAGCTGTATTTTAGTACCCATTATGTTTTCTTTTTTATTACTGGTTTGATAGTTGATTAGGAAACTGGTCGATTGCTGATTGAACCTCTACGATCTACAAATATTAGCCTTTTCTATTTCCTAGGGTTCATATGGGTTTGAGCCCGTCATCGTGGTTCAGAATCTTAGATCACTGTATGTCTGTTTCAGTCTGCTGTTCTTCTACCTCTGGGCATTGTAGACAAATCCCTCCACTTTCTGCCTCTTCTGCCATGCTAAAGGAGTGGCCTCAGCGATCTGCTAGAGTTTTGAAATGGCACAGTAATTTGCACTGCTGCAGTCACAGGTCTCAACGCCTTTGCTTCAGTTAAATTCACTGTGGATCTCCCTGCAGTAAGGGCTATTATTATTATTATTATTATTATTATTATTATTATTATTATTATTATTATTATTATTATTATTATTAATTTCTTAGCAGATGCCCTAATCCAGGGCGACTTACAGTTGTATACAAAAAAAAAATCCATATCAAGAATTACAGTACAATTAAGAGCAAGATACAAAATACAATGACTTCAGGCCTAATAAGAGCAAATACAAATCTGCATTTGCACACTAAGGTACAGTGCTGTTTTAAACTCCTGGTTGCACTGGCTCACAGATATCAGCTTCGCAGGGTGATTTAATTTGTTCAGTCTAATGTTGGCTAAAGTCCAAGCTAGCTGTGTTGTGTTGTCTCTTATTCCCTCTCTTAGCTACCCAGGTGATTGTCAAACAACCTTTCCATTGAGTCCAGGGAAGAATTGCAGGTTGTGCTAGTCTGTCACGAGGACTTCATCTAGAATATTGTGTTCAGTTCTGGTCACCTCACTACAAAAAGGATATTGCTGCTCTAGAAAGAATGCAAACAAGAGCAACCAGAATTATCCCGGGTTTAAAAGGCATGTCGTATACAGACAGGCTAAAAGAATTTAATCTATTCAGTCTTGAACAAAGAAGACTATGCGGTGATCTGATTCAAGCATTCAAAATCCTAAAAGGTATTGACAATGTCGACCCAAGGGACTTTTTCGAGGTGAAAAAAGAAACAAGGACCAGGGGTCACAAATGGAGATTAGATAAAGGAGCATTCAGAACAGAAAATAGGAGGCACTTTTTTTACACAGAGAATTGTGAGGGTCTGGAACCAATTCCCCAGTAATGTTGTTGAAGCTGACACCCTGGGATCTTTCAAGAAGCTGCTTGATGAGATTCTGGGATCAATAAGCTACTAACAACCAAATGAGCAAGATGAGCCGATTGGCCTCCTCTCGTTTGTAAACTTTCTTATGGTCTTATGTGACGTTTCAGTGCCACAGCATGACAGTGGAACTGCATGTGTACAGGAATCTGAGAAGGTAAATATGGATGAAAGGCAGGAAGTGAGGGGGATGGGCAACTGTTAGAAAAAGTAAGAAGAGGAGGACGGCACCGAGCCGTCAACATAGAGGAGACTGATCTAGCCAATAGATTCCAAGCACTGAGCAAAGATGACCTAGTGCTGAATGAACACAGGTGTGAGGTGGTGTTAGTAGTGATTCAATTCTACGCTATGATGATCTAGTGCTGAATGAACACGGGTGAGGTGGTGTTAGTAGATGATTCAATTCTACGCTATGATGATCTAGTGCTGAATGAACACAGGGGTGAGGTTTTGTTAGTAGTGATTCAATTCTACGCTATGATGATCTAGAGCTGGATGAATACAGGTGTGAGGTGGTGTTAGTAGATGATTCAATTCTACGCTATGATGATCTAGTGCTGAATGAACACAGGGGTGAGGTGTTGTTAGTAGATGATTCAATTCTACGCTATGATGATCTAGTGCTGAATGAACACAGGGGTGAGGTGTTGTTAGTAGATGATTCAATTCTACGCTATGATGATCTAGTGCTGGATGAACACAGGGGTGAGGTGGTGTTAGTAGTGATTCAATTCTACGCTATGATGATCTAGTGCTGGATGAACACAGGGGTGAGGTGTTGTTAGTAGATGATTCAATTCTACGCTATGATGACATAACGCTGGATGAACACAGGGGTGAGGTGTTGTTAGTAGATGATTCAATTCTACGCTATGATGATCTAGTGCTGGATGAACACAGGGGTGAGGTGTTGTTAGTAGATGATTCAATTCTACGCTATGATGATCTAGTGCTGAATGAACACAGGGGTGAGGTGTTGTTAGTAGATGATTCAATTCTACGCTATGATGATCTAGTGGTGGATGAACACAGGGGTGAGGTGGTGTTAGTAGTGATTCAATTCTACGCTATGATGATCTAGTGCTGAATGAACACAGGGGTGAGGTGTTGTTAGTAGATGATTCAATTCTACGCTATGATGATCTAGTGCTGAATGAACACAGGGGTGAGGTGTTGTTAGTAGATGATTCAATTCTACGCTATGATGATCTAGTGCTGGATGAACACAGGGGTGAGGTGGTGTTAGTAGTGATTCAATTCTACGCTATGATGATCTAGTGCTGAATGAACACAGGTGTGAGGTGGTGTTAGTAGTGATTCAATTCTACGCTATGATGATCTAGTGCTGAATGAACACGGGTGAGGTGGTGTTAGTAGATGATTCAATTCTACGCTATGATGATCTAGTGCTGAATGAACACAGGGGTGAGGTGTTGTTAGTAGTGATTCAATTCTACGCTATGATGATCTAGAGCTGGATGAATACAGGTGTGAGGTGGTGTTAGTAGATGATTCAATTCTACGCTATGATGATCTAGTGCTGAATGAACACAGGGGTGAGGTGTTGTTAGTAGATGATTCAATTCTACGCTATGATGATCTAGTGCTGAATGAACACAGGGGTGAGGTGTTGTTAGTAGATGATTCAATTCTACGCTATGATGATCTAGTGCTGGATGAACACAGGGGTGAGGTGGTGTTAGTAGTGATTCAATTCTACGCTATGATGATCTAGTGCTGGATGAACACAGGGGTGAGGTGTTGTTAGTAGATGATTCAATTCTACGCTATGATGACCTAGTGCTGGATGAATACAGATGTGAGGTGGTGTTAGTAGATGATTCAATTCTACGCTATGATGATCTAGTGCTGAATGAACACAGGTGTGAGGTGGTGTTAGTAGTGATTCAATTCTACGCTATGATGATCTAGTGCTGGATGAACACAGGGGTGAGGTGGTGTTAGTAGTGATTCAATTCTACGCTATGATGATCTAGTGCTGAATGAACACGGGTGAGGTGGTGTTAGTAGATGATTCAATTCTACGCTATGATGATCTAGTGCTGGATGAACACAGGGGTGAGGTGTTGTTAGTAGATGATTCAATTCAACGCTATGATGATCTAGTGCTGGATGAACACAGGGGTGAGGTGGTGTTAGTAGTGATTCAATTCTACGCTATGATGATCTAGTGCTGAATGAACACGGGTGAGGTGGTGTTAGTAGATGATTCAATTCTACGCTATGATGATCTAGTGCTGGATGAACACAGGGGTGAGGTGTTGTTAGTAGATGATTCAATTCAACGCTATGATGATCTAGTGCTGGATGAACACAGGGGTGAGGTGTTGTTAGTAGATGATTCAATTCAACGCTATGATGATCTAGTGGTGGATGAACACAGGGGTGAGGTGTTGTTAGTAGATGATTCAATTCTATGCTATGATGATCTAGTGCTGAATGAACACAGGGGTGAGGTGTTGTTAGCAGATGATTCAATTCTACGCTATGATGATCTAGTGCTGGATGAATACAGGTGTGAGGTGGTGTTAGTAGTGATTCAATTCTACGCTATGATGATCTAGTGCTGGATGAACACAGGGGTGAGGTGGTGTTAGTAGATGATTCAATTCTACGCTATGATGATCTAGTGCTGGATGAATACAGGTGTGAGGTGGTGTTAGTAGATGATTCAATTCTACGCTATGATGATCTAGTGCTGAATGAACACAGGTGTGAAGTGGTGTTAGTAGTGATTCAATTCTTCGCTATGATGATCTAGTGCTGGATGAACACAGGGGTGAGGTGTTGTTAGTAGATGATTCAATTCTATGCTATGATGATCTAGTGCTGGATGAACACAGGGGTGAGGTGGTGTTAGTAATGATTCAGTTCTACGCTATGATGACATAACGCTGGATGAACACAGGGGTGAGGTGTTGTTAGTAGATGATTCAATTCTACGCTATGATGATCTAGTGCTGGATGAACACAGGGGTGAGGTGTTGTTAGTAGATGATTCAATTCAACGCTATGATGATCTAGTGCTGAATGAACACAGGTGTGAGGTGTTGTTAGTAGATGATTCAATTCAACGCTATGATGATCTAGTGCTGGATGAACACAGGGGTGAGGTGTTGTTAGTAGATGATTCAATTCTACGCTATGATGATCTAGTGCTGGATGAACACAGGGGTGAGGTGTTGTTAGTAGATGATTCAATTCTACGCTATGATGATCTAGTGCTGAATGAACACAGGGGTGAGGTGTTGTTAGTAGATGATTCAATTCAACGCTATGATGACCTAGTGGTGGATGAACACAGGGGTGAGGTGGTGTTAGTAGATGATTCAATTCTTCGCTATGATGATCTAGTGCTGGATGAACACAGGGGTGAGGTGTTGTTAGTAGATGATTCAATTCAACGCTATGATGACCTAGTGGTGGATGAACACAGGGGTGAGGTGGTGTTAGTAGATGATTCAATTCTACGCTATGATGACCTAGTGCTGGATGAACACAGGGGTGAGGTGTTGTTAGTAGATGATTCAATTCAACGCTATGATGTCCTAGTGCTGGATGAACACAGGGGTGAGGTGTTGTTAATAGGTGATTCAATTCAACGCTATGATGTCCTAGTGCTGGATGAACACAGGGGTGAGGTGTTGTTAATAGGTGATTCAATTCTACGCTATGATGTCCTAGTGCTGGATGAACACAGGGGTGAGGTGTTGTTAATAGGTGATTCAATTCAACGCTATGATGATCTAGTGCTGGATGAACACAGGGGTGAGGTGTTGTTAATAGGTGATTCAATTCTATGCTGTGTCGACAGTGATTTTACCTGTAAAGAGCCTGTAAATAGGGATGTCTCTGGGCAGGATTTTCAAAAACCAGTGTTATGGTATCAGACTCATGGTATAGTAACTAGAGCTTTAGTAGTATTTTCAAATGAAATGTGTTCATTAAATCAATCTGTTAATGCTTTGAGATTGAGTCGATGAGTTTGTTAATGAACGCATTTCTCGTTAAACATTGTCGCAGGTCACGTACATCACTTCCTATCTCACCGACCTGATAAAAGGGGAACTCGTTAATCAAAATGCATGTTAACGAGATCAAGAAAAATGAATGGAAGCATAATTCACTGTTATGGAAACTACCAGTGTGCAAGGAGACGGCTCTCCCACCAGCGAGCAGCAGCCAAGTGGAAATAAAAACAAATTATGGGAATATCTATTTTTGTGTATAATTTCTAAACTTCATTTAAAACTGTGCATTTTGTCATGCAAAATGTACATTTATTTAGAACACTTCACACATATAATGCTGATTTACGATTATCTGGCATGTGGGTAAAAATCGGACAGCATGGATTAAAGAATAAAAAAGAAAAAAACCCATTAGTCATTTAGCCTCATTCGGGGGATATTCTGGCACAGTTTACTGAATACAACTCTTTTGATGTGCCTGTTGCAATCCTTTGTGGGTTAAAAAGAAAAATATCCCGTAAGCCATCTATGTATGGTTGGAATTTATTTTCTTATGATGACATCTACCTTTGTATGTAATGTAGTGTTTTCTCTTTTGGGGAAAGAAATGAGACTCCAACCGTGAGCAGATTAAGGCTCAAGCTGTTTATTTGTGGTACAACAATAAAAAAATAAATTCATAAAATGAGGGAATGGGACTGGGAGTCGAAAATGAAAATAAATTATTATAATTATTATTTGCTCTTCCCTATATACATTTCCCCTCTATCTGTCCATCGCTTTATCTCTCCATACACACCCTTCTGTCTCACTCTTGTCTTCCCCAAATCTCCCAGTCTTTTCCACATCCCCCCTTATGTGCCCTCGTTCTCCCCCCCAACACAGACCTCCGCTCCCCAAGTCTTTCCTGCAACCTCATTCCCCTGCATGCACACACATGCAAAGCAACCCATCCACGCACCCACACACATGCAAAGCAACCCATCCACGCACCCACACACATGCAAAGCAACCCATGCACACACACACACACACAAAGCAACCCCCGCACGCACACACACACACAAAGCAACCCCTGCACGCACACACACACAAAGCAACCCCTGCACGCACACACACACACAAAGCAACCCCTGCACGCACACACACACACAAAGCAACCCCTGCACGCATACACACACACAAAGCAACCCCTGCACGCACACACACACACAAAGCAACCCCTGCATGCACACACACACACAAAGCAACCCCTGCACGCACACACACACACAAAGCAACCCCTGCACGCACACACACACACAAAGCAACCCCTGCACGCACACACACACACAAAGCAACCCCTGCACGCACACACACACACAAAGCAACCCCTGCATGCACACACACACACAAAGCAACCCCTGCACGCACACACACACACAAAGCAACCCCTGCACGCACACACACACACAAAGCAACCCCTGCACGCACACACACACACAAAGCAACCCCTGCACGCACACACACACTATCCAAATTCTCTCCCCTCCCCTTAGGATCGCTACAGTATTTTCGTATGTACGATTGTAGGCTATATATACTGTAAATACATACGTTTCAAGTGCATTTGGTGTTTGTAGTTGTTAGTTATTATACATGTATACCATGTATGTAACGCTTCATTATACATTTATTAAGCTTTTAAAATTACGATAGAACTCCCTAACCCAATACACAATGTGTTTATAGTTAATTGTTCAGTGAATTCCTCTGATCGTGCTTTTCCTCTGGTACTCTTTGCTCGCCTTTGCGATAAATAAACTCAACATGAATAGAAGTAGCCATCGAACACCTACAGTATTGTTAGAAGATGTTATAATATGTGCATACAGGTGTGAATGTGAAAGTGTACACTGAACATACAGTGTGGGGGGAGTCTGACAACATTACAAATACGTTAGGCAAAATCCATGTCAATGATCTCGATCACATTAGGTATTCCATTCAAATCACGTTTTTATTTACAACGAAAGGAAAACATGTTTTTGCTGACTATAAGCATCTGGGCGACACAGTATAGGTTACTTTCATTGTAAAAAAAACCATGATTTGGTATAGTTTAATGATAACGCTATTAATAATAAATGAATCATGATTATAGCAGCAGTTTTTAAGTATTCTGTAAATATTTTGTCTGATAGTTTAGTACAATGTGGGGCTGTCAGGTCTTGTTTTAAAAATAATATTGGCAAGGACATTATATACAAATCAGTGGAATACTGTGTGTGTATGTACGTATGTATATTCACTGCTGTGCAGAATGTTGCATGTTCTACTCTAATGCATTATGAGCATCAACAATTTACTCAAAGTCTCCACTAGTGTTTTCTACTATTATAACAACCTTGACTTGCATAAAGAAGGAAAAACATTGAGTGAAATAGCTCTCATCACTCGATTTTCAAGGTGTGGTATCCGAAGCATAATCAACAAGCACAGAGAAACATCATCTGTAATTGACAAACCCAGGACTGGAAGACTTAAAGCTAAACTATGCACAAGAACACAGAACTTGGACTGTGGAACAAAGATCAAAGGTGCTTTGGCCTGTGGGTCTACAACACCACCTTGACTGGTATCTTAGATACGGTAGCTCCAATCAAAACTCAGAGTGTCTTTTATAAAAAGCTCACCGTGGTTCAATGATACAACTCGTAAGATGAAATATGAGGGTTGTAAACTAGAACGGAGATGGCAGGAATCTAAACTGCACGTTCATGACATCGCGTGGAAGGAGCACCTGGTTAAATATAGGAAGGCTCTGGCGTTGGCTAGATCATCATATTATTCTAATTTAATTGAAACAAATAAAAATAATCCTAGATTTCTTTTTTCTGCCCTAGATAGATTAATGAATCCTTCCCTAATAGTCCTACCATTGATGTTGGCTCCTCTCACAGCTGCAATGACTTCATACATTTCTTTAAAAGTACAATAGTAGACATCAGAAATGAGATTCCACAGACACCTTCTATTAAGGAGGACTCGGCACAATTTGACCAACTACACCTATTAAGGCTACTATGGGGGCTTTCTCTTTGATTACCTTACAGGAACTGACAGAGCTAATTCACCAATGAGAGCTACTACATGCTCTCTTGATCCTATTCCTACAAAACTATTAAAAGATGTTCTTGGTGTTATTAATACCCACATTTTAAAAATGATAAATGGTTCACTTTCCTCCGGTTTAGTTCCCTCAGCACTTAAGGTAGATGTGGTAAAGCCTATGCTTCTACACAATTTGGACCCTAAAGTCCTCAATAACTATAGGCCAATCTCCAACCTACAATTCTTAGATAAGGTTCTAGAGAGAGTTGTTGCAATTCAGTTACAAACATTTCTAACTCTTAATGGTATATTGGAGAAGTTTCAGTCTGGTTTTCGTGCTGCACCAAGACGGCCCTTGTCAGAGTTGTGAATGATCTGCTGATAAGCTCTGTCTCGGGCTTTCCATCAGTATTAATTCTTCTTGATCTAAGGGCTGCCTTTGATACTGTAGATGAGGGGTTTTCAAACTGATTTTTTCTGGGACCCCCTTTGGAAATGTTTGAGGCTGTGACGACCCCCCGCCCCCGCGGTGCGATATGAAATTACATCAGTGATCCCGAACCTTAGCTACACCCATGGGCAACAACACTGAACAAGTAACGCACCGCGGGGGGGTGTCGTCACAGCTCTACCTATCAGCCTGAAAAAACATGTATTTGTGGCAAGCACAATATAGGAGATAGAATTGCTCTCCCTCAGCCTAAGGGAAACATTTATGTGTGTAAAATAAAATATAGGACCATCTCAGACAGTGTTGATTCTAGAGTAGAGCACACAGGGGGGCACCGAGGGGGCCTCAATTTAATAAAATATAGGACCTACATCTCAGACAGTGTTGATTCTAGAGTAGAGCACACAGGGGGGTTAATTATGGAGGGGCACTTCAGGGGTTCTACAGTGTTTTCACATCTGATAAAATGACCCACAAAAACAACTGTGTTAATTAAAAATAAGAGATCTGCACACGCACACACACTGACACGCACACACCACACACACGCACACACCACACACACGCACACGCACACACCACACACACTGACACGCACACACACTGACACGCACACACCACACACACACACACACACTGACACGCAGGCACGTACACACTGACACACACACACACAGTTGTGTACCTTCCTACAATGTAGCGAATTCTGAAGTGCCTTGAACCCCCTAACTTTAGTATTAACCTGGACACATTATTAAAAATAAATAGCAATAAAGTACAGAGTAAAATAAATATATAAATAACAATTAAAAAATATACTTTAATGCTGACATTAAATGTTAGATGAGATTGGATCTGATTTAAAAAGCTGACTGTGACTACAGAAGTGCAAGAAATAAGAACGCTGTCAACACATAATTAATAATTTTAAATGATCGTCAACCAATAAACCACATATAATATATATATATATATATATATATATATATATATATATATATATATATATATATATATATATTGTGAGCAAGAACAGAACGGACCCCGAATTCATTTCTATATGCATCAGATCATAGCTTATTGAATTAAACTGGCGCTAAATAAAAAAGATTTCATACATTTATTTATATATTTTACACAAACCTGATTACCAATTCTAGACTCCAAGTCCCTCACCTAAACTAACATTAAGAAGGTGTTTGAGTTACAGACTCATCTCGGACCCGTTTACCAGTGAAAAAAAAAATGCAAATAAACCGCAAGCCCACTGGATCAAAAAACTTTTTCTACATTTTATTTTTTAACTAGTCTGTGTCACAATGGGTGCGACTTAGTAAGAAAACTTGCAACAAACAACAACAAAAAAACCTACAGACCGATACGTTTTCTATGCATTATTATTTTTTAAAGCTTTTTCTGATTAAATAGTAGAAGGTACTTCTATTAAATAAACATGTTCAGTTCCTGACAGGGTTTGTAGTAAACTAATTACTTTTATAACAAATATGATTTTTATACAGATGGTTCGCTCCCACTCACCTTCCCACCAAACACATTCGTTTCGAAACTTGTCACTCAGCTGCTTGCAGCGTGTGGTGGGCGGGGAGAGGCGAGGCTAGTAAGGGCTGTGCTGTATTAAGAACACAACAGACTCGACATTGTCTATACCTTTTAGGATTTTGAATGTTTGAATCAGATCACAGCATAGTCTTCTTTGTTCAAGACTGAATAGATTAAATTATTTTAGCCTGTCTGCATACGACATGCCTTTTAAACCCGGGATAATTCTGGTTGCTCTTCTTTGCACTCTTTCTAGAGCAGCAATATCCTTTTTGTAACGAGGTGACCAGAACTGAACACAATATTCTAGGTGAGGTCTTACTAATGCATTGTAAAGTTTTAACATTACTTCCTTTGATTTAAATTCAACACTTCTCACAATATATCCGAGCATCTTGTTGGCCCTTTTTATAGCTTCCCCACATTGTCTAGATGAAGACATTTCTGAGTCAACATAAACTCCTAGGTCTTTTTCATAGTTCCCTTCTTCAATTTCACTATCTCCCATATGATATTTATAATGCACATTTTTATTGCCTGCGTGCAGTACCTTACACTTTTCTCTATTAAATTTCATTTGCCATGTGTCTGCCCAATTTTGAATGCTGTCTAGATCATTTTGAATGACCTTTGCTGCTTCAACAGTGTCTGCCACTCCTCCTATTTTTGTGTCGTCTGCAAATTTAACGAGTTTGCTTACTATATCAGAGTCTAAATCATTAATATAGATTAGGAATAGCAGAGGACCTAATACTGATACACCACTGGTTACCTCACTCCATTTCAAGGTTTCTCCTCTAATCAGTACTTTCTGTTTTCTACATGTTAACCACTTCCTAATCCCTGTGCATGCATTTCCTTGAGTCTGTGTGACCTTGATATGGCTGCAATAGTCTGGGGTTTAAAGTGAAAACCCAGACTTGGTTTTTGTTTATTGAACTTGTTTAATGACTGTGTTAAAAACATACCCAAGAAGTAATCAAACCACACGGACAGTGGTAGCTTTGTTTTATTTTTATTTAAGTCAGTCAGGACCCACCAAGCAGTAGGCTGCAAGTGACAGTGTTCACCAGCAGAGGGCGACAAAAGAACCCAAAAGAACGCAAAGGTGGTGTGGTAATCACAAGGACTGTGAGAGGGCTCTAAAGGAGCATCCTCACCTGTTGTTCCTGTCTGGACCACACAAGGTGCAATCTTCCTGGTACCAAGTGAGATACTACTTGGAATACTTACCAGTTCACCTGATAAAGGATTACAAACTTCATTACCCAACAGCCCTTGTGGATTATAAAAGTAAATGAACACGTGACACTTACCTGGTGAGACTTTCTGATCCAAGACTGGATCTACAGTTACCAGCAGCAGCTGGACGGAACCTGGACTGGTCTGCAATTGAGCAATACGTTTTCCCTTGCAACGAGGAGAGCTCGTGCAAGCAATAGAGAGGGTTGAAGAAGTGAGATTAGTGGGCAGGTTTTCTTTTGTTTATTTTCATTTCAACGTTTTTGTTATTCTGTGTGAACTTTAACTAAAGAAATAATAAAACCGCCTCTTCTTCAAGCTCATATTCTGCCTCGTGTGTCACCTCTCATACTGCCAGTTCACTACCACATTCAATATGGAACAAATCGTTCACAATATGTACTGCATATAGCAAATTATTTTCCAAACCTGTTCATAGATTCCTTCTACGGACCAGTAGTAGCATTGCATTCAACAGAACAAAACAATGTAGTTTAACACAAAAGGGAATAACTTTTCTGTCCTTTACTACTTTGTTTCTCTCGCTGCAAAAGAAAACCCGCAAACACTATGGACTGAAACCCTTCTTGCCGGATGCAGAAATCCACATTTGAATTTCCTTCAGCCTCCCGCATTGTACACGTTTACCTTTACCCGCCTTTATTTCTAAAATTCCAACCCCGAAATGAAAAAGGAACATTTCTAAAATGTAAGGAGGCATACTGTGCACTTTTCAGACAGGACAGGTTTTTCAAATTGGCCTTAAAACTGAAATAAATGAATATGTAAATTGAACCTGATTCATACGTATCCTGCAGACTGATTTTTTTTTTCATTTATTTATTTCTTAGCAGACGATGCCTCTGACATAGCAGGAGAGGGCCGGATCTCTCCCAGGAAGTAGAGGGCGTGGAGTATTAGGTATTGTACATTAGCAGAAAGCTGCTTGCATGACTGAGAGACCAGGTATGCTGTAACAGAGAAGGAATTCATAGCCATCATAAAAGAACAAAATTAACCAAAATTAACCAAAAGCAAGCTTCTGTGTGCCTGTCTTCCTGTGTGTGTGGGCCTGTCTGCCCGCATGCAGTTTTTGTAAAATGTCCCAAACAAACAGTGACCTCATGGGGGCCCCAATTCTGCGGGGCCCCACGCTACAGAGTATTTTGCATGTAGGTTAATCCGGCCCTGTCTATCTGCCGTGTTCTTTGAAGATTTTTGGTTTTTGATTGTTTTGTACTTGAATACTAAAGCTGACCTGAGTTTGATATTGTGAGAGAAATATAATGCTTAGCGCCCTCACAGGTCTCCCTCCCGACCTGTGAGGGTGCTAAGCAACTAAAGGGGAAGGCTTTGGATGGGCTGGCCTGACAGTTCTTTCCCCGGGCCGTGAAGTCGGTCAGTTTGGAAGAAGGCGAGACTCTGTTGCAGGAACGTATTGACCCAGAAGGTAAAGTATGTAGCTGCTGCAGATAGTAGAGACAGGGGGTCATGCGTGATAGCATAAAAGGGACAGATGATCGTAAATCTTTTCCTTCGCTTGGTTCAGAGAAGCACGGAACTGGAAGGACTGGGAGAGTTCCCAAACACAATTGTTAAAAGAGTTTGTGAGTGTTTTGTCTGTTTGTAGCACTGTTAGTAATTGTCTTTTGTTTTGTAAATTCACTAGACGGCTAACACGTCTCCGGAGCTGTCACCTTGGGCCAGCACTACCTGGAACAACAACGCCACAGTCACTGTTATTTGTTATCACCCATCACGAGCACTACTGCACGCACCCGGACTGGTGACTGTGTTTAGTATTATTGTGGGGCGGATAACGTGTTATTATTTATTTGGTTTTGCAAACCATTATCATTTCCTGCCAAGCTTTACACATTGGGGTGTATTGCCGGAGGATTTTTGTTTGGTCGCCAGACCGGGATTTATACAAAATAAAGACCCCCTTTTCCAAACCGGATTACCGTTTCCTTTTGTGTGATTATTTCTGCACTGCATCACCTCTGCACCTGTTTCTCCTCTGCAGCCACTTTGCCACAGATATTTAGGAAAATTTCAGGGAGGCTGTGTGGTCCAGTGGTTAAAGAAAAGGGCTTGTAACCAGGAGGTCCGCGGTTCAAACAACGTCTCGAGTGAGACGTTGTTATAAGTGACTCTGCAGCTGATGCATAGTTCACACTCCCTAGTCTCTGTAAGTCACCTTGGATAAGTAAACCCATCATAATAATAATAGGAAGTAATCTTTTCTGCTGCAGTACGTTCGTGTCTAACAGGAAGTGAAGGGGCTCTATTAAAACACACACTGGTCATTTATAATAACTATTACCATGTTTTAAATCTGTTATAGAAACGTATGCTCCTGTCATATAAACCCCAGATGAAAGAAACAAAAGCATGACCCTTTCTGCTGAATATGTACTTTTCATTCAGAAATGTAATGCATTACCAGCAGACCTGTGTCCTGAGCGTCAGTAATTCGTGTAGAAACCGAGCCAACCCCTTTCCAACCCTAAACACCCTGAGAGAAAATCAAAAGGGGAAGCTTTAAAATAATAATAATAATAATAATAATAATAATAATAATAATAATAATAATAATAATAAGTGCACACATTGCAAATACATTGGAAAGGTCCACAAGCAAGAGCACAGAATTACTAACAGCAGCCACCAGAGGGGGGCAGAGCGCCACTTGTCACAATCCTCTGCTTGCCAATGAAAGGGACAAAATCACTCAATTATAGTTTTAAGTCTAACCATTGTTTTAATAGTTATTATCTGATTTTGAAATAAGGATCAAGCAGCATGTAACTGGTACAGCCTTTCCATAAAAAGCAAAAGAAACCTGCTCTCCATGAGTCGTATTTTTGTGATTGTTCTTTGTTTTTTTTTTGTAATTATAATTAATAATACTTTCACACTGGATTCTGACTCTAAAGACTTCCACACAATCCCTGTAGGTATTGTTACTTTTATTGTAGCAAACTGAGAACAGAAACGAGCTTCGCTGAAGCATGAGTGATGAGCACTTATTCAGTGAAAAGGGTTTCATTCTTTAATTTAGATTTAGATGCATTTTTTTTACAGTATATAGCCTCAAATTTTATTTGTAGATTTTTCTGAAATATAATCTCTCAGGAAAGTTAGCTAGTGGTCGTCATTGGTTTGGTTTACTTTATTTATTTGCATTTTAAGTAAAGATTTCATTTATCATCATAATTTATATATTACATAAAGCAAACATATTGAGCTTGTTTCACAAACCCCGATTACACTACTCTTGGACTTCCTTACCTAGTCCAAGATGATGTTAATCAGGGTCTGTGAAACCAGTCAACAGGGTATTAACCCTTGATAAAACCCTGAAACCCACGGTCTGTGAAACCAACCGACAAGACATGAACCCCCAAGAAAACCATGAAACCCAGGGTCTGTGAAACCAGCCGACAAGTCATGAACCCTTAATAAAACCATGAAACCCAGGGTCTGTGAAACCAGCCGACGAGTCATGAACCCTCAATAAAACCATGAAACCCAGGGTCTGTGAAACCAGCCGACAAGTCATGAACCCTCAATAAAACCATGAAACCCAGGGTCTGTGAAACCAGCCGACAAGTCATGAACCCTCAATAAAACCATGAAACCCAGGGTCTGTGAAACCAGCCGACAAGTCATGAACCCTCAATAAAGCACTGAAACAGGATCCAAACACAAGGACTGGCTGTTTTCTCTAGCAGGGAGCTGGCAGCATTATTATTATTATTATTATTATTATTATTATTATTATTATTATTATTATTATTATTAGTATTATTATTATTATTATTTATTTCTTAGCTGACGCCCTTATCCAGGGCTACTTACAATTGTTACAAGATATCACATTATTTTTACATACAATTACCCATTTATACAGTTGGGTTTTTACTGGAGCAATCTAGGTAAAGTACCTTGCTCAAGGGTACAGCAGCAGTGTCCCCACCAGGATTTGAACCCACGACCCTCCGGTCAAGAGTCCAGAGCCCTAACCACTACTCCACACTGCTGCCCCAACCACAGACATGGTGAGGACAGCTTGTTCAAGTCCCTGTTTGTGAGGAAGGTCGATCCAAGAAAGGACGCTCATTCTAATCTTATAGCCAAGAAGGAAATGAGCAGAGTGAAATTTCTCAGTCGTGATACAATTTTCAATGTTTACTGTCGCAATACTTTGCAAATATTTTCTATTTGAGCAATGAGATTTTATTGTCATAGAGTGGCTGTGAAATACTTTTTAAATCAAAGTTACTTCACTGGATCCAAGCACCAAGTCTACCACCAGGGGGGGGCAAAGACCAGGGCTAGCAGCTTGCACAGTTTTCAAGCCAGGAGGCGGAGGGACAGAAGTATTGTCAAGGGAGATTAAATAACGAGACAGCACAGCCAGGCTCCAGCAAGGTTCAATAATGAGAACATAAGAACACAAGAAAGTTTACAAACGAGAGGAGGCCATTCGGCCCATCTTGCTCGTTTGGTTGTTAGTAGCTTATTGATCCCAGAATCTCATCAAGCAGCTTCTTGAAGGATCCCAGGGTGTCAGCTTCAACAACATTACTGGGGAGTTGGTTTCAGACCCTCACAATTCTCTGTGTAAAAAAGGTGCCTCCTATTTTCTGTTCTGAATGCCCCTTTATCTAATCTCCATTTGTGACCCCTGGTCCTTGTTTCTTTTTTCACGTCAAAAAAGTCCCTTGGGTCGACATTGTCAATACCTTTTAGAATTCTGAATGCCTGAATCAGATTGCTGTGTAGTCTTTAATCAAGCTGGTTAGTTAGACACAATCTCCCTTTTCTAAAACCATGCTGATGTCTCCCAGGATACTGTTACCATATAGGTAATTTTCCATTTGGGATCTTATTATAGTTTCCATAAGTTTACATATAATAGAACTCAGACTGGTCTGTAGTTACCTGGTTCGGTTTAGTCTCTCATTTTGTAGATCGGTATTACATTTGCAATTCTCCAGTCTGTTGGAATAACCAAGAGACTGTTGCATGATCTTAGCGGTTTGTAAATAACTTCTTTCATTTATAATGTGATAGCACAGTCAGGCACCAGCAAATAGAAGAAGCAGGAGTGACCCTGGTGAGCAAGCTGGGCCAAAAGAGGAGCAGGGCCTTGTCTGGAGCAGTGTAGAGAGAGTGAAGCACAGAGGAGCAGAGCCTTGTCTGGAGCAGTGTAGAGAGAGGGAAGCACAGAGGAGCAGAGCCTTGTCTGGAGCAGTGTAGAGAGAGAGGGAAGAGGAGCAGAGCCTTGTCTGGAGCAGTGTAGAGAGAGGGAAGCACAGAGGAGCAGATCCTTTTCTGGAGCAGTGTAGAGAGAGAGGGAAGAGGAGCAGAGCCTTGTCTGGAGCAATGTAGAGAGAGTGAAGCACAGAGGAGCAGAGCCTTGTCTGGAGCAGTGTAGAGAGAGAGGGAAGAGGAGCAGAGCCTTGTCTGGAGCAGTGTAGAGAGAGAGGGAAGAGGAGCAGAGCCTTGTCTGGAGCAGTGTAGAGAGAGGGATGCACAGAGGAGCAGAGCCTTGTCTGGAGCAGTGTAGAGAGAGAGGGAAGCACAAGAGGAGCAGAGCCTTGTCTGGAGCAGTGTAGAGAGAGGGAAGCACAGAGGAGCAGAGCCTTGTCTGGAGCAGTGTAGAGAGAGAGGGACACTGTATCAGAAGACACTTCATTTCACACCATGTCAGAAGACGCTGTATCAGCAGACATTTCATTTCACCACATTTAACATTCTGAACTCAGAACATGCCTCCCAAGGTTTTACTGGGATTGCGCTCTTCTTTGTATTTTTAAAGCCAAGATCTATGAATCTTTTCAGTTTTGTGAAGTTTTTTTGTTATTATTTTTATTGAGGAATATCATTTTTGAGCAGAACATCTTGTATTAGATTAAGGGCTATGAATGGGAGAGTAACGGCATGATTGTAGTCTGTGTTTCTCTGCTTTTAATTGCTAAATTATAAAATAATATGCTAGAAGTTAGATGACAGTGTTAACATTGCAATGGTATACAGTGTACCTGAACAATATTTCACAGAGGGAGCTGTAGACAGGGGCTACTGTGTCAGAGTTTGTACTTGGTCTCTGTCCTAAATAGTCTCCAGTAATTTCTCTACAGTATCAACGATAAATTAATAAATATTTAAGCTATTTCATTTTCCAAAGACTGAACAGCTCATAGATTTTAGACAAACATACACAGTAGAGGTATGATTTCTTTTTACATTTTTAAGTGCAGTTTAGATCATTTGTATGCCTGTACATATTATTATTATTATTATTATTATTATTATTATTATTATTATTATTATTATTATTAGTAGTAGTAGTAGTAGTAGTAGTAGTAGTAGTAGCAGTAGTAATAGTAGTAGTAGCAGTAGTAGGGTAAATCAAATCATACTAAAACAATTATTTATCAAACACTGAACTGCAGATTAATAGACAGCATGTATTTTTAAAATGCAGGTTTTCACAGTGTAGCTTGTATCTCCCCAGAGTGTAGTTTGAGTATCAGAAGGAGTTTAATAGATGTGTTGAGAGGTTTGTATCACAGGGATACAGGGTTTGGTTCACATCAAACTCCACAGCAGCATTAAACTCGTAGTGAATGCTTAAATACATAATAAGGACAAGTCTGCCTTTTCACATATTGAATTTATTTACAATATTTAATCTGGAACAGCATTAGGAGGCAGAGCTCTCATACAGTATTAACGCACCTGTCCAGCTATACCGTACCATCCACTGAACAACCACACAACCCAAACCTGCCCTTTACTCAAACTGTAACTATAGCTGCAGTTTCAAATGGGTTCTAGTCACAGATATGAATACATGGAGGCATTTTAATGCAGTTGGAAGGTAATTCCAAGACAAGGCTGCCATGTGTCTGTCTAGTTTTTGCTCTAGGAATGCATTATTATTTGAGTAAAACAGTAAGTGCTGATTGAGATTGGATGGACCATTGGAGTTTAGACAGTAAAACAGCAGGTGTCTGTGGTTATTTTTTGTGTCTCCACTAGATGGCACATTTCCTCATAAGTGCCACTGTCCCAGCCCAGCGTCTACAGCTTGTGTTTGCAGTAGCAGCATGATGTTATGCAGATACCAACGTGGCGTTTGCAACAGGCTGTCAGGAGGATTGGTCCCCAGAACAGGGTTCTGTTTGTGTACCCCAAAAATAACAATACCTCATACATGGGTGGTAATGTTTCTTCCATATGCTGGGTCTACATTTAAGGTCTGAGGATAACATACTGATTGCTGGTGGATCTTCAGAGGTGTTGAAAACTGGAGCCAGGTTTTGACAAACAAGGATTTGTGAGGAATTTCCTGCACATTACAGTATTTTCAGTATCTTCAATATTATAAAGTGCTGCTGTGACTTTACAAAGTATTGATTCCCCATTACCAGGCTGGAGGCTAAACTGGCAAGACCAAATGATGTACTTTATTCCTAATAACTGAAATAACAAGAGCGCAATTTGATTTGAGAGGTGAATTGTAATAAGAGATATGAGTTTGGGCCAGGGAGAGAAATGAACAGCGTTTGTGTTGCAGAAGAAGATGTTTGATCTACAAAGACACCAGCAATGGAACCACAATGGAACCACAATGTAACCGCAATGGAACCGCAATGGAACCGACAAAACAGTTCCTACCTTGTTTTTCCATCTCCTCCTACAGCTTGGATTTCTGTTAGTCTAGACTTGGAATGAAATAAGAATCTCAAATGTACCTGTTTGTTATTGCAGCTAAAAAAGCAAAAGGATTCAGCATTGTGCTCAGAAGAAACATTTATTCTATGCTCCTCAACCAGCTTCTTAGAGACTGGGTCAATTTGGGGATACACCTCTCACAAACTAATTGAGAAGACTGGATGAATGAGGATACACCTCTCACAAACTAATTGAAAATTCACTCTTTCAGGTGTGTTTGTGTGACTAGTAGCAGTCAAACCTTTTTTTTTAATAATTCTTGAGATTAATTAAATATATGTTTCTTTCATGATGTCCTATTCCATTAAGTCACTAACACTAGATGGTTTAATTTCAAATGCAGTTGGCAATGGCATTTTGAATGAATATCAGAGGAATTCAAAATGTTTTAGGGGAGATAAAGGACTCAACGTGGTGATTCTGTGTTCAGATTGTCAGTCAGCTCTTAATAGCTCAGATTTCTCCTACTGTCTTGTATTAAAACTACATCAAGTGTTGTTGTATTGGCAGCAGTGTGGAGTAGTGGTTAGGGCTCTGGACTCTTGACCAGTGGGTTGTGGGTTCAATCCCTGGTGGGGGACACTGCTGCTGTACCCTTGAGCAAGGTACTTTACCTAGATTGCTCCAGTAAAAACCCAACTGTATAAATGGGTAATTATATGTAAAAAAATAATGTGATATCTTGTAATAATTGTAAGTTGCCCTGGATAAGGACATCTGCAAGTAATCAATAATAATATTACTGGGATTTCCTGGCTATTTTTTTTAGCATACTGCTCCTTTGGTCATCTCACTTCTGACACCCTTTATCTAAAGGACAAGGCAGAGGCAGCCTTTTGCGGCCCTTGTGTTTTTCAACACAGCTCTGTACAGAACAGGAAATCAACCCACACACACACATCAGGCTTCCTCCCCAATGTGATCATTCAGGCAGTGAACAGCCAGACTGGGTGTACTGGCTCCATGCAAGGACCCTGGATGTCAGGAGAATGGTGCCCAAGTCAGTGCCTGTCTGAGACCTCCCTCCAGCCCCAATTTCAGTGACCAGTGATCCCAGGCCCTAGGCCCCAGGCCCCAACACGCACAGTTTCACAACTGTAGTTATTTCTTCACCTATTTTGGTCCCCTATCATAATGACTTCGCTGGTGTCTATACATCTGCCTGGATTGACTGAGCTGTTGGTTTCATGGCATGTTTCATGTCAGTAACGTTTTCTTTTCCACCCCGGCAACAATGTGCTTCTGTACAAAGATAGCTATATAGAGAACTACAGATATAGTAAAAACAGGAATGTGTTCTTCAATGCTGTTTAAGAATTGAATGTGTGTAATAAAAATGAAAAATGTGACAGATACTTTTCCCAAAATAGCCCCCCCATTCATAATGGCACCAATTATTACTCAACCACCCCCCCCAAAAAAAAAAAAAATACAAAGACAAACTAGGAAACAAATATGCACAAATAAATAGCTTTAAAGAAATTAAATTAAAGTGAACCAATATAAACTTAATTCGGTGTATAGCAATCAATTCAAACAATAGTGGTTAATATATACAGAACATAACGCAATAACAAGACAAGTAAAATAAAATAAAAAACATGCAACAAATCTGCGCAGTGTGGATGGCTGGTGTGCTGCCAAATAGAATCTCCTGGCAGCTTAGGTGCTAAATACTGTCCCTACTAAATAGTGTCTCCAAGCCGTATTTTAATAATAAAGTAATAATGATTAGCAATATATTGTATAACCGTATCGATTGGATATGTCATTTGTTTTACATTCTTTGCTTTGGAAGATCGGAGAACATTGATAATCAGTGCATTTACTACTGCAGCGCAGCAGAATAGCGTCTCTATGTACCTTCTATGTGTGGAATCATGTGCTGAGGATGCAAACAAAGTTCTCACTGCCTCTTCTTTAGAAATAAATATATCATTTATTAAAAACTATATATATATATATATATATATAAGATATATAAAGCAACATAATTCAAGATGTACTGTATATGAGAACATAGCTTCTATTTAAAACAGAAGGGTGTCCCTCAACTAAGATATACTGTATATGAGAACATATTCTGATAAATAAAGATTCACATCTTCCAGTGAAACCAGTTCTTGTGCTGACCTTTCCATCATTAAATTTCAATGCAAAACCATTGAAATGGACCGTTTTAGCAGACTAGATTCAAAGACAGCGCAAAACATAAACTAGTCATGCACAATTGAACTTGCATGTGTTCTGACTACAAATGAGACTCTCTCCTTCCGATGATACTATTTCTATCAATCTTTATTTTTATATAGCACCTACTGCTTTACAAGGGTACAAACATTAATAAATATTACAAAAAGTAACAATAAGCAGTAAAAATGAACAACAGAATAAAAACAAATAAAACAATAAAACAGTAAAACAAGCAAGACAGATGTATAAAGTAGATTATAAACATGTGTTTTTAATCTCGTTTTAAAGACAGCAACACTGGGAGCATCATTTCGGAGCTTTAGAGCTGAACGCTCTGCCACCTGTGTTTTTTTCTGAATTTTGAGAATAGTAAGTATCCCAGCATCCTTTGATCGTAGTGAACGTCTAAGAACATATGGGGTTAAAGGATCATTAAAGTAAGATGGGGCAGGGCCATCTCAAGCCTTATAGGTTAAAAGCAGCACCTTAAAATGTATTGTAAACTGGACAGGAAGCCAGTGCAGAGATGCTAGCACAGGGGTAATGTGTTTTTGTCTTAGTCACTGTTAAAACTCTAGCAGCAGCATTTTGTGCAAGTTGCAGATGAGAAATATCATGACTATGAGTACCAGAGAATAGGATTTACAGTAATCAAGCCTTGAAGATACAAAAGTACGCATCAGTTTCTCAGCATCTGATCGGGAAAGAATACTTTTCAATTTGGCGATATTTCTTAGACGAAAGAAAGAGATGTTGGTAAAATTTCTAATGTGTGGTTCAAAAGAAAGATCTGTGTCAAAGATCACTCCTATATTTCTCATTTCCATTCTAAATTCAGGAGAGAAGCCATCAAGGACGAAATCAGACACATATAGATTATTTTGTTGTTTCTGAGAGTTTAACATTAAAAAGTTTTTAAACATCCAATTTTTTATGTCAGCAGTACATGTATTCAAAATATTAGCCACAGTGGTGTCACCCTGTTCGAGAGATAGATATAACTGGAATTACACCAGTACAAACAAGGTGCTGTATATTAGCCAAGGATGGGGACTGAATGAGATCAGAGTGTAAAAATAAATAAAAATAATCCTGTGGTAAATATCTATCAATAAACCCCCAACACTCGCCAGGAGAAGGAGACACGGGTTAGGGTTAGGGTTAGGTTAAATATCTATCAATAAACCCCCAACACTCGCCAGGAGAAGGAGACACAGGTTAGGGTTAGGTTAAATATCTATCAATAAACCCCCAACACTCACCAGGAGAAGGAGTCACGGGTTAGGGTTAGGGTTAGGGTTAGGGTTAGGGTTAGGTTAAATATCTATCAATAAACCCCCAACACTCGCCAGGAGAAGGAGACACGGGTTAGGGTTAGGGTTAGGTTAAATATCTATCAATAAACCCCCAACACTCGCCAGGAGAAGGAGACACGGGTTAGGGTTAGGGTTAGGTTAAATATCTATCAATAAGCCCCCAACACTCACCAGGAGAAGGAGACACGGGTTAGGGTTAGGGTTAGGGTTAGGTTAAATATCTATCAATAAACCCCCAACACTCACCAGGAGAAGGAGGTATGGGTAGCACCAGTAAACAAAAAAACAACAATTACTGTAGCTGACCAAAGCACAGATTTGGCCAGAATCCAGCCCCTAAAGGCAACCCAGAAGTACAACTACTTTACGTTGTTAAATTAAAGAGACGCGCTTCTGCTTACAGAGACCCGTGCACATATGGAAGGCCACCCGGGTCAAAAATGTGTTATTTTACACTTTAGTATGTGTTGTAATTTTAATTATTACATATACTAATTTGGCCAATCAGATAACTGAAAACAAAACGAGAAGCAATGAATTTAAAGAAAATAGTGTGTGTAATAAATTATCCAATTAAAATTCACCTTACATCTGCCATTCACACCCAATTTGTGGCGGTATATGGACTTGGCATTGGGTAAGTCTCATGAAAGATTGACGACCCAGGATCTCAGAGACGAGCATCAACCAGCAGTTTCAGAGCCTTAGAAATTGCTTTAATCCGGTTCGACTGTAAACACGAGGTCGATCGAGAGGGACAGTCAGGGTGTAAACACGAGGTCGATCGAGAGGGGTAGTCAGTGTAAACACGAGGTCGATCGAGAGGGATAGTCAGTGTAAACACGAGGTCGATCGAGAGAGAAAGTCAGTGTAAACACGAGGTCGATCGAGAGGGACAGTCAGTGTAAACACGAGGTCGAACGAGAGGGACAGTCAGTGTAAACACGAGGTCGATCGAGAGGGACAGTCAGTGTAAACACGAGGTCGAACGAGAGGGACAGTCAGTGTAAACACGAGGTCGATCGACAGGGATAGTCAGGGTGTAAACATGAGGTCGATCGAGAGGGACAGTCAGTGTAAACACGAGGTCGATCGAGAGGGATAGTCAGGGTGTAAACACGAGGTCGATCGAGAGGGACAGTCAGTGTAAACACGAGGTCGATCGAGAGGGACAGTCAGTGTAAACACGAGGTCGATCGAGAGGGACAGTCAGTGTAAACACAAGGTCGATCGAGAGGGACAGTCAGTGTAAACACGAGGTCGAACGAGAGGGACAGTCAGTGTAAACACGAGGTCGATCGACAGGGACAGTCAGTGTAAACACGAGGTCGAACGAGAGGGACAGTCAGTGTAAACACGAGGTCGATCAAGAGTGACAGTCAGTGTAAACACAAGGTCGATCGAGAGGGACAGTCAGTGTAAACACGAGGTCGATCGACAGGGACAGTCAGTGTAAACACGAGGTCGATCGAGAGGGACAGTCAGTGTAAACACGAGGTCGATCGACAGGGATAGTCAGGGTGTAAACATGAGGTCGATCGAGAGGGACAGTCAGTGTAAACACGAGGTCGAACGAGAGGGACAGTCAGTGTAAACACAAGGTCGATCGAGAGGGACAGTCAGGGTGTAAACACGAGGTCGAACGAGAGGGACAGTCAGTGTAAACACGAGGTCGATCGACAGGGATAGTCAGGGTGTAAACACGAGGTCGATCGAGAGGGACAGTCAGTGTAAACACGAGGTCGATCGAGAGGGACAGTCAGTGTAAACGCAAGGTCGAACGAGAGGGACAGTCAGTGTAATCACGAGGTCGATCGAGAGGGACAGTCAGTGTAAACACGAGGTCGATCGACAGGGATAGTCAGGGTGTAAACACGAGGTCAAACGAGAGGGACAGTTAGTGTAAACACGAGGTCGATCGAGAGGGACAGTCAGTGTAAACACGAGGTCGATCGAGAGGGACAGTCAGTGTAAACACGAGGTCGATCGAGAGGGATAGTCAGTGTAAACACGAGGTCGATCGAGAGGGACAGTCAGTGTAAACACGAGGTCGATCGAGAGGGATAGTCAGGGTGTAAACATGAGGTCGATCGAGAGGGACAGTCAGTGTAAACACAAGGTCGATCGAGAGGGACAGTCAGTGTAAACACGAGGTCGATCGAGAGGGATAGTCAGGGTGTAAACATGAGGTCGATCGACAGGGATAGTCAGGGTGTAAACACGAGGTCGATCGAGAGGGACAGTCAGTGTAAACACGAGGTCGATCGAGAGGGACAGTCAGTGTAAACACAAGGTCGATCGAGAGGGACAGTCAGTGTAAACACGAGGTCGATCGAGAGGGATAGTCAGTGTAAACACAAGGTCGAACGAGAGGGACAGTCAGTGTAATCACGAGGTCGATCGAGAGGGACAGTCAGTGTAAACACAAGGTCGATCGAGAGGGACAGTCAGTGTAAACACGAGGTCGAACGAGAGGGACAGTCAGTGTAAACACGAGGTCGATCGAGAGGGACAGTCAGTGTAAACACGAGGTCGATCGAGAGGGATAGTCAGGGTGTAAACATGAGGTCGATCGAGAGGGACAGTCAGTGTAAACACGAGGTCGAACGAGAGGGACAGTCAGTGTAAACACGAGGTCGATCGAGAGGGACAGTCAGTGTAAACACGAGGTCGATCGACAGGGATAGTCAGGGTGTAAACACGAGGTCGATCGAGAGATACAGTCAGTGTAAACGCGAGGTCGAACGAGAGGGACAGTCAGTGTAAACACGAGGTCGATCGACAGGGATAGTCAGGGTGTAAACACGAGGTCGATCGAGAGGGACAGTCAGTGTAAACACGAGGTCGATCGAGAGGGACAGTCAGTGTAAACACGAGGTCGAACGAGAGGGACAGTCAGTGTAAACACGAGGTCGATCGAGAGGGACAGTCAGTGTAAACACGAGGTCGAACGAGAGGGACAGTCAGTGTAAACACGAGGTCGATCGAGAGGGACAGTCAGTGTAAACACGAGGTCGAACGAGAGGGACAGTCAGTGTAAACACGAGGTCGAACGAGAGGGACAGTCAGTGTAATCACGAGGTCGATCGAGAGGGACAGTCAGTGTAAACACGAGGTCGATCGAGAGGGACAGTCAGTGTAAACACAAGTTCGAACGAGAGGGACAGTCAGGGTGTAAACACGAGGTCGATCGAGAGAGAAAGTCAGGGTGTAACCACGAGATCGATCAAGAGGGAAAGTCAGTCAGATTTTAAATCAAAATATCTGCTGGATTGCACCATGTTAATGTAGTTACCAGGTCAGTATAGGAGTGTTTGGAATGCTATAGGGCTGCTGTCTGTGTTAATGTAGTTACCAGGTCAGTATAGGAGTGTTTGGAATGCTACAGGGCTGCTGTCTGTGTTAATGTAGTTACCAGGTCAGTATAGGAGTGTTTGGAATGCTATAGGGCTGCTGTCTGTGTTAATGTAGTTACCAGGTCAGTATAGGAGTGTTTGGAATGCTATAGGGCTGCTGTCTGTGTTAATGTAGTTACCAGGTCAGTATAGGAGTGTTTGGAATGCTATAGGGCTGCTGTCTGTGTTAATGTAGTTACCAGGTCAGTATAGGAGTGTTTGGAATGCTATAGGGCTGCTGTCTGTGTTAATGTAGTTACCAGGTCAGTATAGGAGTGTTTGGAATGCTATAGGACTGAAGTCTGTGTTACTGTAGCGCACGAGGAAGGCTGCGTCCAGCTCTGTTTTAACATTTTAATGTCTTACTGGCTATAAAGAGCTACCCGCTTGTTTCAGTTGAAACATGCATGGCTGTGTGTTTCAGTGCAGAGCAGAAGCAGGTATCACGGTTCAATGCACCAGAGAACACATCTGCTCAGCCAACTTCGGTTTTGCTTCCTGCAGCCCGAAGATTCAGTCATGTTTGTACTCAGGCCCAGTCCACTGAATTAAAAACCAAGGTATTACTTTTCAAAGCCCAAACTACCTGCAGTGTCAGTGCTGACTTGGGGCCAGTGTTCACCGTTACCTGCAGTGTCAGTGCTGACCTGGGGCCAGTGTTCACTGTCACCTGCAGTGTCAGTGCTGACCTGGGGCCAGTGTTCACCGTTACCTGCAGTGTCAGTGCTGACCTGGGGCCAGTGTTCACCGTTATTCAGTGCTGACCTGGGGCCAGTGTTCACCATTATTCAGTGCTGACCTGGGGCCAGTGTTCACCGTTACCTGCAGTGTCAGTGCTGACCTGGGGCCAGTGTTCACCGTCACCTGCAGTGTCAGTACTCTACCTGGGGCCAGTGTTCACCGTTATTCAGTGCTGACCTGGGGCCAGTGTTCACCGTTATTCAGTGCTGACCTGGGGCCAGTGTTCACTGTTATTCAGTGCTGACCTGGGGCCAATGTTCACCGTTATTCAGTACTCTACCTGGGGCCAGTGTTCACTGTTATTTAGTACTCTACCTGGGGCCAGTGTTCACCGTTATTCAGTGCTGACCTGGGGCCAGTGTTCACCGTTATTCAGTGCTGACCTGGGGCCAGTGTTCACCGTTATTCAGTGCTGACCTGGGGCCAGTGTTCACCGTTATTCAGTGCTGACCTGGGGCCAGTGTTCACCGTTATTCAGTGCTGACCTGGGGCCAGTGTTCACCGTTATTCAGTGCTGACCTGGGGCCAGTGTTCACCGTTATTCAGTGCTGACCTGGGGCCAGTGTTCACCGTTATTCAATGCTGACCTGGGGCCAGTGTTCACCGTTATTCAGTGCTGACCTGGGGCCAGTGTTCACCGTTATTCAGTGCTGACCTGGGGCCAGTGTTCACCGTTATTCAGTGCTGACCTGGGGCCAGTGTTCACCGTTATTCAATGCTGACCTGGGGCCAGTGTTCACCGTTATTCAATGCTGACCTGGGGCCAGTGTTCACCGTTATTCAGTGCTGACCTGGGGCCAGTGGTCACCGTTATTCAGTACTGACCTGGGGCCAGTGTTCACCGTTATTCAATGCTGAACTGGGGCCAGTGTTCACTGTTATTCAGTGCTGACCTGGGGCCAGTGTTCACCGTTATTCAGTGCTGACCTGGGGCCAGTGTTCACCGTTATTCAGTACTGACCTGGGGCCAGTGTTCACCGTTATTCAATGCTGACCTGGGGCCAGTGTTCACTGTTATTCAGTGCTGACCTGGGGCCAGTGTTCACCGTTATTCAGTGCTGACCTGGGGCCAGTGTTCACTGTTATTCAGTGCTGACCTGGGGCCAATGTTCACCGTTATTCAGTACTCTACCTGGGGCCAGTGTTCACCGTTATTTAGTACTCTACCTGGGGCCAGTGTTCACCGTTTTTCAGTGCTGACCTGGGGCCAGTGTTCACCGTTATTCAGTGCTGACCTGGGGCCAGTGTTCACCGTTATTCAGTGCTGACCTGGGGCCAGTGTTCACCGTTATTCAGTGCTGACCTGGGGCCAGTGTTCACCGTTATTCAGTGCTGACCTGGGGCCAGTGTTCACCGTTACTCAGTGCTGACCTGGGGCCAGTGTTCACCGTTATTCAGTGCTGACCTGGGGCCAGTGTTCACTGTTGTTCAGTGCTGACCTGGGGCTTCTGTGTTTCATACACAATACAGGCAGAGGCTTCTTACAGCAAAACTGGGTATCAATTGACATGAAGTGGCTTGTAATGCCATTGCATGTGTGTGATAACATTATATGGAAATACAATGTGTAAAAACAGTGTAATTACAAAAGACAATGTAATTGTGTTGCATTGTAACAGAACCATGTGCGTAATTATTGTGTTATTGCAGTGTAATTACAGTGCAGCTGAAGACACCTAATATAAAATATATTCATAATATGAAGTTAGTCACCAGATACATACCGAGAGGAGAAACACTGCAAAAACAAGATTGACAAACTTTTTAACTATATATTTTTACTTCAGTCAAGTATTAGATAATGTATTGATAACAATAGCATTGATGTATAAGATTATGTTTTCAATATGCAGTGCACCATACTGTTCATGTTGTAATAATATGCAGTGCACCATACTGTTCATGTTTTCAATATGCAGTGCACCACACTGTTCATGTTGTAATAATATGCAGTGCACCATACTGTTCATGTTTTCAATATGCAGTGCACCATACTGTTCATGTTTTCAATATGCAGTGCACCATACTGTTCATGATTTCAATATGCAGTGCACCATACTGTTCATGATTTCAATATGCAGTGCACCATACTATTCTGTATGCTGTTATGTACTTTATATTTTAAACATTTCAATACTGTACAGAATCATATTTTCATATAAACCTTCTGATCATATGCGTTTATTTACCAGTGATATTTAGTGTTGTGGAAATCAGATGGTTGCTAAATGAATGTGTGATATGACTTGGAGTGTGATCATCACCATGCTATATGACTCGGAGTGTGATCATCTCCATGCTATATGACTCGGAGTGTGATCATCGTCATGCTATATGACTTGGAGTGTGATCATCACCATGCTATATGACTCGGAGTGTGATCATCGTCATGCTATATGACTCAGAGTGTGATCATCACCATGCTATATGACTCGGAGTGTGATCATCACCATGCTATATGACTCGGAGTGTGATCATCGTCATGCTATATGACTCGGAGTGTGGTCATCACCATGCTATATGACTCGGAGTGTGATCATCTCCATGCTATATGACTCGGAGTGTGATCATCGTCATGCTATATGACTCGGAGTGTGGTCATCACCATGCTATATGACTCGGAGTGTGATCATCGTCATGCTATATGACTCGGAGTGTGGTCATCACCATGCTATATGATAAATGAATGTGATCATCTCCATGCTATATGACTCGGAGTGTGATCATCGCCATGCTATATGACTCGGAGTGTGATCATCTCCATGCTATATGACTCGGAGTGTGATCATCGTCATGCTATATGACTCGGAGTGTGGTCATCACCATGCTATATGATAAATGAATGTGATCATCACCATGCTATATGACTCGGAGTGTGATCATCTCCATGCTATATGACTCGGAGTGTGATCATCGTCATGCTATATGACTCGGAGTGTGGTCATCACCATGCTATATGATAAATGAATGTGATCATCACCATGCTATATGACTCGGAGTGTGAACATCACCATGCTATATGACTCAGAGTGTGATCATCACCATGCTATATGATAAATGACTGTGATCATCTCCATGCTATATGACTCGGAGTGTGATCATCACCATGCTATATGACTCAGAGTGTGATCATCACCATGCTATATGATAAATGACTGTGATCATCTCCATGCTATATGACTCGGAGTGTGATCATCGTCATGCTATATGACTCGGAGTGTGATCATCGTCATGCTATATAACTCGTAGTGTGATCATCTCCATGCTATATGACTCAGAGTGTGATCACCATCATGCTATATGATAAATGAATGTGATCATCTCCATGCTATATGACTCGGAGTGTGATCATCGCCATGCTATATGACTCAGAGTGTGATCATCTCCATGCTATATGACTCGGAGTGTGATCATCTTCATGCTATATGACTCGGAGTGTGATCATCACCATGCTATATGACTCGGAGTGTGATCATCTCCATGCTATATGACTCAGAGTGTGATCATCATCATGCTATATGATAAATGAATGTGATCATCTCCATGCTATATGACTCGGAGTGTGATCATCGCCATGCTATATGACTCGGAGTGTGATCATCTCCATGCTATATGACTCGGAGTGTGATCATCTCCATGCTATATGACTTGGAGTGTGATCATCGTCATGCTATATGACTCAGAGTGTGATCATCACCATGCTATGTGATAAATGAATGTGATCATTTTTAAAGTAATAATTAAAAATACTTTTTTTCACTACTTTACTGCATGTAATTTAAAGTGGTATTTTTTTAACATCTTATTTTTTACTATTTCTCAAAATTGTTTTATATGTTACTGATTTTTGTTGTTTTTATCTGTAAATTGCTTTGAGGTGATTTATCACAAATGGTGCTATATAAGAAATAAAAATTGATTGATTTATAATATATTTTGTAAGTAATTGTTTCAGTTTTTTAAGTACCTCAAAATATGTTTTCATAGATGTGAAATTCTGTAATTGCTTGAAAAATCAATTTGTCCAGAATTGAAGAAGATGACTCAATATAATTTACACACAGCTTAGAGCAAATAAAGTTATCTGAACTAAAACGTGTTCTGAGAATCTCATCCATAGTATTGATCAATAAAAATGTATTTTACTGCAGTAACCTAAACCTAACCCTAACCCTAACTCAATGCTGAAGAGAGGCAACAGCTTGAGAAAGGGAACCTTATTCCGATTTCTTTCATGTGTGTACAGTTCAAATGTAACATAAACCCAGACATTAGCAATAAGTGTGTTTGGGGGGGGGGTAATGTGTGACTCAGTGTTATGATGTTAAAATAATATAATGCATTGGCACCCGCCCATAGTAATGTATGCATTTAGTTGTTTTTTTAATAAATCATCATTATTAATCAATGCAGCACACTTTTTGTCCAGTTCATCGTGTTCACTTCTGTTTGCAAGGTTGTGATATGAAGGGACGTGGCATTCTTTTTGCTGTGAGATTTCTTATCAGCTGCTGCCACCTGATAGCACTTCACTATGAAAGCTTTCAGGGGTTTCCGAGAGCCTTGCCTGTATGCAAACAGGGCCCGAAATACTCTGTGTGTGTGAGTGAGTGAGCGAGCGAGCCTGCCTGCCTGCCTGCGTCGGTAAGCCAGTGAAGCAAGACCGCTGGCAGGTGCTCTCAAGCACTCAGGGTATTTTTGGTTCTGAAACTATAATATGTTAAGTGGAAACAGAAACTGCGAGTACAAGGATTTGCATATATCTAATAAAAGTTCAGCAGGGTTTTTTGTTCTGTTTTACTCTGATTGGTATGTGCCGCAGATTGAATGGGGAATTACACAGATGTTGCAAGCTGCTTGAAGTATATTCTGAAGAGTTAGACCACTTGCTCTACTTTAATAGTGAGGGACAATAAAGTATAGAAATAATGTGATACCTTGCTTTAGAGCACCTTACCAATATTATTGATCTGTTACCTATGTTAGGGTTTGATCTAATGTGAACATTCTTATGTTGATATGATTCACACATTTTATATATCCACTGGCACAAACATCTTGGTTTAAATTTACACCCAGAGAAGTCACAAGTCTAAGCAAACTGTACAGCTTGCAAATAACTTTACCATTGAAACAGCTCCTGGATTCTGCATGTAGGGGATCTGACAAGGTCTGAAATTAAAAACATGCAATTCGCCAGGCTGCATTATAATCTGCTATTAACAAAAATAATTGCTAAATAGTTATTATTGTTTTCTTCAATATTATTATTATTATTATTATTATTATTATTATTATTATTATTATTATTATTATTATTATTATTATTAACACATCAGCCTCAATGCCTGTATTTAGAATTGTAATTCTTTTTTAGCGACGTAGGCATGGCTCTCGTGTGCCTAATAAAGTGGCCGGGTTGCAATGAAGAGATTCAGCGCTGTCAATTACAGGTTTCTAACAAACAAACAACAAATCTCAAACAAAAAGCCTATAAAGCCTATGATCTCATTGTGATACTGTGTGTAATTACATTGTTATTAATTGACCTTGTAATAAACAATTTCATATGTGATTATCTGTCTCTGAGACCTCACAGCACAGAGCTGAATCACTTCAGCAGTGTCCTATGAGACTTCACAGCACAGCACAGGGCTGAATCACATCAGCAGTGTCCTCTGAGACCTCTCAACACAGCACAGGGCTGAATCACATCAGCAATGTCCTATGAGACTTCACAGCACAGCACAGGACTGAATCACATCAGCAGTGTCCTATGAGACTTCACAGCACAGCACAGGACTGAATCACATCAGCAGTGTCCTATGAGACCTCTCAACACACAACAGGGCTGAATCACATCAGCAGTGTCCTATGAGACTTCACAGCACAGCACAGGACTGAATCACATCAGCAGTGTCCTATGAGACTTCACAGCACAGCACAGGACTGAATCACACCAGCAGTGTAATTGTATATAAAAATATCTTGTAACAATTGTAAGTCGCCCTGGATAAGGGTGTCTGCTAAGAAATAAATAATAATTATAATAATCAGCAAGCTCTAACTAACCTCGCTATGAAGATAAAATCAACTGCACGTGCTTTAGACCCTATTTCTACTAAACTATTAAAAGAAGTATTCTCTAGGATTAATACTACAGTTTTAAGTATTGTCAATAGTTCCCTTTCATCTGGCATTGTTCCCGGCTCCTTTAAGGTTGCTGTAGTAAAACCATTGCTCAAAAAACCTACTATGGATCCAAAAGTTCTTAACAATTCAGGCTTATTTGCAATCTCTCCCTTTTATCCAAAGTTTTAGAGAGGGCAGTAGCTTACCAATTTAACACATTTCTTGATTACATAATATGTATGAGAAATTTGAGTCAGGCTTCCCCTGGGTCACAGTACTGAAGCTGCTCTTATCAGAGGGCTCAGTGATGTGCCGCTATCTTCCGATAGAGGCTCACCCCCAGTTCTTATACTTCTAGATCTAAGTGCAGCATTCGACACAATCGATCGTCCTAATGTGAGCAATCATCTGAAGAATATAGTGGGATTGTCAGGCTGTGTCCTGTCTTGGTTTGAATCCTATCTTTCTAATAGATTTCAATTTGTTAGAATTGAGGAAGAATCCTCTTTTTTATCTGAAGTTGCACGTGGTGTCCCGCAGGCTTCTGTTCTTAGTCCAGTTTTTTTTTCTTCTATATGCAGCTCCCCTTGGGTGGTATTGCCTGTTGACAGGAGGTACATTTTCATTGCTATGCTGATGATACTCAATTATTTTTATCTCTGAAACCGGGTGACACCTGAGCTGAAAATAGTCTGACTGCCTGTATTAAGCAATACATGTAAAAAAAAACATCTTTTAATGTTAAACTCAAATAAAACAGAGATGATGCTCTTGGGATCCCAGAATCAACTAAACAATACAAATCCATCTGATTTCACATTTGGTAGTTACACCTCTGAGCTGAAGGCTGAAATGAGAAATTTGGGTGTCATTTTTGATCCAGATCTTTCATTCGAGCCACACATTAGGAATGCAACTAAAATGTATTCTTTCATTTAAGAAATATTGCTAAGATATTCTCTTTCACTGCAGAATGCTGAGAGACAGATGCATGCCTTTATAACATCTAGAACTGATTATTACAGTGCTCTTGTCTCTGGTATTTCAAATTGTGTTTTATCTCGATTGCAGCTTGTGCAGAATGCTGCTGCCAGAGTTTTATCAAGAACAAAGAAGCATAAACACATTGCCCCTGTGTTAGCAGCCTTACACTGGCTTCCTGTACGGTTTATTTTTTTAGGTCTGGATTTTAACTTTAAATGACCTTGCTCCCCTATATCTGAAAAACTTGCTGAGCCCATACATCCCAAGTCGCTCTCTTAGATCACAGGATGAAGGGTTACTCAGTATTCCATGGATATGATCTCATACATCCCAAGTCGCTCTCTAAGATCACAGGATGAAGGTTTGCTCAGTATTCCATGGATATGATCTCATACACCCAGAGTCACTCTCTTAGATCACAGGATGAAGGTTTGCTCAGTATTCCATGGATATGATCTCATACACCCCGAGTCGCTCTCTTAGATCACAGGATGAAGGTTTGCTCAGTATTCCATGGATATGATCTCATACACCCCGAGTCGCTCTCTTAGATCACAGGATGAAGGTTTGCTCAGTATTCCATGGATATGATCTCATACACCCCGAGTCGCTCTCTAAGATCACAAGATGAAGGCTTGCTCAGTATTCCATGGATATGATCTCATACACCCCGAGTCGCTCTCTAAGATCACAAGATGAAGGCTTGCTCAGTATTCCATGGATATGATCTCATACACCCCGAGTCACTCTCTTAGATCACAGGATGAAGGGTTACTCAGTATTCCATGGACACAGAGAAAAAAGGCAAGTGGCAGAGTGTTCAGCTCTAGAGCCCCTAAGTTGTAGAATGTTCTGCCATGATTTGTAAGGGAGGCACCATCTCTAGCTGCTTTTTAATTTAAAAAAAATACATTTTTATAATTTAGCATATGTATTTTGAATGGAACATTTTATCAGTCTTTTTTACTACGTATTTTAATTTTATTATACTATTATTTTTAACACTGCTTTTTAAAGTAATGATTTAAATCACTACTATTTTACTGCATGTCATTTAAGGCAGTGTTTGTATTTTGTTATCATATCTTTTATTTGTTTTGTATGTTATTGTTGTCATTTTTATCTGTAAAGCTCTTTGAGGCGCTTTATCGTGAACTGCGCTATATAATCAATAAAGATTGATTGATTGGTTTTATTAGAATTTATCATTGGGGACGTCAAGTTGTATTTAGTACTTTTATTGAATTATTACGAGGTGTGTATTTTAATGAGACTTGTTTTTTAGCAGCTACTATCTTTGTGGGGGCATGTTTAGTGATCTCTTTGTTACTCATGTGTTTATTTATTGTCCTCTTTGTTACTCATGTGTTTAATTATTGTCCTCTTTATTATTCATGTGTTTAATTATTGTCCTCTTTGTTACTCATGTGTTTAATTATTGTCCTCTTTGTTACTCATGTATTTATTGTGCAGCACCTCCAGGGCTGGTGTAAAGATCTCCCTTGATTCAGTGCTTCATGTAGTTCAGATTTTTAGCACAAACAGAAGTAATTTAGAAGTGTGAGCACCACCATCGTGTCTCACACTCAGAATTTACAGTGAGAAGAATTAATTTCATAAGGTCATGATGTTATTTAGAGAGAGGAATTAATTTCATAAGGTCATGATGTTACTTAGAGAGAAGAATTAATTTCATAAGGTCATGATGTTACTTAGAGAGAATAACTCATTTCATAAGTTCATGTCCACAGTTTTATATTTGGGTGATAAAACACAAATACAACAAGTAAATACTTTTTTTTAAATGTTTTATTACTACACTCAGAGCAAAACACACGAAACATACAATTGTCATTAGATTAACATTGACAAGCAAAACAACAATAGACAAGGCACTAACTAAACAGCGAATAGAAGGAAGTCAACCATAAGGGTCGGGCACATTGAACCTTTCCCATTCTTACACTGTCTGCTGCTCTTACACAAAGACATCACAGTGACCCTCCTAATTCATACCCAAAGAAAGCTGGACATTACAAGCAGCGGGATTCTCTTGCCCTTTAGGCATCTAATAGTGTGCACTGGCTCCTGCTGATGGACTCGCTCATGGGAGTGCTCACAGCCTCGTGCTTCACAGTGCAGGTGTACTTCTCCTTGCTGTTCCACACGGCCTTGGTGAGGGTCAGGCTGCTGCTTGCGCTGTATTTCCCATCCTTCTGCTTCATTGTGCTGGTCAGCACACCAGTCGACTGGGCCGCCCCGTCCACCGTCCACTTGATATCCACGATTTCAGGGTAGAAATTATTCACCAGGCAGACCAGGGTGGCTTTGCTCTTTGAGTCGAGCTCCAGCTTGGAGGGAGGAAGCAGGGAGACGGAGGAAGGAGCAGTGGGGCTTCCAGCTGTGGAAAAGCAAAGCAAAAAAAGATCAGATTTATTTAACTGTGTCTAACTTACAGGGTTTTAGAGAGTATCATTTTCAATGAGGTTCCTGAATGTAACGTAACCACTATAAACATGTCTATCCAGGCTCTGAGTATCATGCAAAATAAGAGTTCATTTTAATAGGACATTTATAGTCTCCATGTCATGATAACACATCTAACAGTTACAAATGCACAGCTATAGACTGATATACTATACATATATTAGTTTAGAGATCTGTTATATGTGGTTATAAATATGAATCATGTAAAAACATGAATTATAGTTTTCTTAAAACATGTTATAGCAAAACATATTCCACAAGTGTGCTGCCATTCAGTGTTATTATTTTTAAATATAATCAATAGCTGTTAATAACATAATCAATAACATGCTGACAGATTGTACATTATTCCGTACAGCAGGGCCCTATGTTAAGTGATACAGAACATCTTCACGGTGTATTAAACCAGGTTGTGTGCATTGTATTAACATGGGAGGCTCTCCACATGACACTTAGTGTATCAAGCTGTGATGTTCAATTTCACTCAAGGGCAAGTGTGCAGTACACTCTCAAAAATGGACAAAATGTGGTAAATGCATAGTGTAACCAAGGGAAACAAATAGTAAAACTGCAAAAGTGCTGTGCATAAGCATATTATTATCCGCCCTGTCTATATCTAATTCTATTCTTTTATAAACATCTTTATCACTAAATCTAGATTTAGATTAAACTGTCTTTTTAAAGGTATATGATTTTCCTATTCACAAAAACATATTCACAGGCTGTGTTATTTTATCACATCGCAAGCAGATGTATAAATATGCAAAGACAGTTTATCACAATGTCATATTTAAAGAGTTTTTTTTAAACAATTAAACATTTACAAACAAAATGTCAGTCAACGGTTAAAGATAACAGAAATGGCAATAATAATAATCTCCTAGTACTATTTTTTTTTTGTATTGCTGCTCTAAAGGTAACTTGGAGTTTCAGAATGTCGTACTGTACATACTGAAGATCTGTATTTGCTATTTGTCATGTTTTTACCAAACGTATACTTTGCATGTTCAATGCTTTACAAACAATAACCATGTTTTTCATTGCTTTACAATACTTAGCTTTGATTAACCAAGCTTGCCTGTGCTTCACCGTGATGTTACTACACATGAGTGAAATTTGCTAGTGGAAGTAGACTTCATGAGGGGAATAACATTAAGAATAATCTTTTTAAAGTATTTTATTTTTATTTTTCAAAAGTTATGGCTTCCTGAAACCTCTTTGATAATGAAGTATTCAGTTAATACACTTCTTTAAAATAAGCAGCACAAATGAAAACAGCAAGTCTACATTGTTCAATTGCTGACAGCTGTGGCTGACCGGAGTCCTGAAACCCCAGAACTAGCAGCTTGTCAATATCAAATAGTCCTGAAACCCCAGAAATAGCTGCTTGTCAATATTAAATAGTCCTGAAACCCCAGAACTAGCAGCTTGTCATTATACAAGAAATAGTTCTGAATAAACCAATAGAGAAATGCAGAACAAATACACGGCAATGCAATGTTTGTTTTTCTTCAGCTGCTCACTGATTTGGAGAGATTTTCACTCTAAATTCTAAATTTGCAAACTTCTTTTTTTCTTTTACAAAAAAGCAAATAAACAAAATAAAGCCTCCACATGGTGGTAAACTGCGCTGATAAATGAGACTTACATTTCACAACCAGCTTGGTCCCCGGTCCGAAAGTGAACCACAGTGATCTGAGCTAATGCAGCCCCTGTATAAAAACTCGGTCTCACATTCCTCTCCTTACAGTTATTATTATTATTATTATTATTATTATTATTATTATTATTATTATTATTATTTATTTTTTGCAGAGAAGCTCTATTTTCATTCGTTTCTGGTCTCTTGTAAATACGAATGGCTAAAAAGAGAATGGAAAGCAATGTGCAACAGTTAATAAATAAGTGTTAAAGTTATAACAGAAATATTACATTCCTCTTGTAGCCTTTTAAAAAAAAGAGTTAAGTTTGTGTTAACGTAGCAGCTTGATTTTGCAAGAAGCAAAATTAAAAAATGATTTACGAAAACAAAATAATACAACAATTACCTGTCTGGCTAAGCCATGCAAAGAATTAACTTACATTTTGCAACAACTTAACACGGATTTATCATCATGTGTGCTGGTTTTACTGTTCTTATTCGGATTCTTATTCTCATTCTCATTATTATTCTCATTCTTATTCTCATTATTATTCGGATTCTCATTCTTATTCTTATTCTCATTCTTATTCTCATTCCTATTTTACATTTGTTTCTTTTCTTTTACAGATTTGCTCTCTTTTCAGTCATGTCTGCTATATTATAAAGAAGAATTGATGAAAGGAGAATGGAAAGCAATGTGCAATTGTTAATAAATAAATGTTAAAATACAACAATTACCTGCCTGGTTAAGGGAATTAAAGGAATAACTTACATTTCACAACCAGCTTGGTCCCTGGTCCGAAAGTACGACACAGTGATTCATTCTAACAGAGCCTCGTACAAAATCCTGTGACTTGCTGAGTCCATACCAAGCTCACTTAACTACTGCATTATACAAGCATCCAGCAGATAACCCGAATATTCAGTACCACTCAACATACTGTAATAATAATAATACACCAATAGAGAAATGCACAACACGGCAATGAAATGTTTATTTTCCTTCAGCTGCTCACTGGATTGGAGATTCTCACTCTAAATTCTAAATTTGACCGATTTTCAAACTTACTAGTTCTTTTTTTTTTTAAAAATAAATAAAATAAACACAATAAAGCCTCCACATGGTGGTAAACTGCACTGATAAATAAGACTTACATTTCACAACCAGCTTGGTCCCCGGTCCGAAAGTATACCACAGTGATCTGAGTTAATAGAGCCCCTGTACAAAAACCACTGCCTGCATTCAACACACGTTTACTGTTCCTATTCTCATTCCTATTCTTATTCTCATTACTATTCTCATTCTTATTCTTATTCTCATTCTTATTCTCATTCCTATTTTACATTTGTTTCTTTTCTTTTACAGATTTGCCCTCTTTTCTGTCGTGTCTGCTATATTATAAAGAAGAATTGATGAAAGGAGAATGGAAAGCAATGTGCAATTGTTATTAAATAAATGTTAAAATACAACAATTACCTGCCTGGTTAAGGGAATGAAAGGAATAACTTACATTTCACAACCAGCTTGGTCCCTGGTCCGAAAGTCCACCACAGTGATTCATTCTAACCCAGCCCCTGTACAAAAACCCTGCCATGTTCCTCAGATCCTATTCCTCTGTTTCAGATGATTTAGCAATAAAATAAGTAAATTTCCCTGCATTAGGAGGTTCAGGACAGCTTTTAAAGACTCAATAAAGCAGGGCATTAGCATTATTTCCCATGAAATGAAAAGTGATTCACATGTGAGCTACACAGACGCAGCTCATGGTGTAAAATGCAGATACTTTTCTTTGTCTCTGTAATTCCCTTGCTCACTTCTTAGTCTTTGAGCATGTTGAAATGTACATTATTACTGATTAAGACCTCTCGTTAGAGTCTTGTACCTGCAAGACTATAATTCAAACTGAGGGTTTCAATGTTTGAGTCTAAATTATGCATATTTGTTTCAAAAACCCTTTGTTTTCTCTTATAATAATAAAGCCTCCACATGGTGGTAAACTGCACTGATAAATGAGACTTACATTTCACAACCAGCTTGGTCCCCGGTCCGAAAGTGAACCACAGTGATCTGAACTAATGCAGCCTCTGTACAAAAACTCCCTCAGTTAACACACTGAATCACAGATCAGTGTGACTGAAGCCAAATCAAATATATTTATGAATAAATGTTAAAAATACAACAATTACATGTCTGGCTAAGCCAATGCAAAGAATGAACTTACATTTTACACACAGCCTGGTGTCCTGCCTGAAAGTATTGTATGGGCTGCAGCACTGGAATTAACACAAGTATCTAGCAGATAAGCAAGGACTATTCAATACCAGGTAGGAAACTGTAATGATAATAATAAACCAATAGAGAAATGCAGAACAAATACACGGCAATGAAATGTTTGTTTTTCTTCAGCTGCTCACTGGATTGGAGATTTTCACTCTAAATTTGACGGATTTGCAAACTTCTTTTTCTTTTACAAAAAGCAAATAAACACAATAAAGCCTCCACATGGTGGTAAACTGCGCTGATAAATGAGACTTACATTTCACAACCAGCTTGGTCCCTGGTCCGAAAGTGTACCACAGTGATCTGAACTAATGCAGCCCCTGTACAAAAACCACTGCTATGCCAGTAGCTGCAGCATAGAGAGTCAGTGTTCATTCAGCATCTGTCTATTATTATTATTATTATTATTATTATTATTATTATTATTATTATTATTATTATTACAGTACAACCTGTCAACATTGTTTATATCAGTTACCCAATCAAGTAACCTATAACAGTGCTGAACTGTTATTAAAATAGAACAGCACACAGCAAGACAGGTTGCCTTGGGGACCAAGCGGACTCCAAGTCAATAAAATGACACCATACAATGTGCTCATTTCTTTTATAAACAGTTAATTGACAGCATACAGTAACTACAACAGCCTGCCACTGAATGACTGATTCCATAGTGAAGACTCAAGCACTTCATATAATAACAACAACTAAGACGACACAAACATCTAGCAACTTCTTTTAACTGTATCATCAACATGTATGAATACTACTACTACTCCTACTCCTACTACTACTACTACTACTACTACTAATAATAATAATAATAATAATAATAATAATAATAATAATAATACTTACCTAAACATTCCATATGCTTATAAATCTCATCCTCTTATTCTAGAATACATTTCGGATGCATCTCCAGTTAAATGTTCTCACAGAAAACAGAGGTGATTAGGATGCTGTTTGTGTGAAACATTGGCTTTCATTTAGCTCCAACAGAATCAAAACACAGAAAGAAATGCTTTCAAAATGTGTTTACAGTCTCAGTAACTGTAAACAAGTCACCTTTACTTTGCACACATACAGAAGTGTCTTCAGCAGAACCAGGTCTTTGAGGTGATAATGTCCACATGCTCTTGCCATTGAAGTGACCTGCTTCACAGCGGCCACCTTGTTAATTCAGCTCATGAAACTGTCTGCAGTCCTCTCCTGTCAGAGGGTGGAGCTGCTTTAAACAGTGATTGTGGCGCTCCAGACCGATTCTACATAGCATCTATATGAGGTGCTCACTGGTGCATCCAAGGGTCCAGCTGCTTTGAACATTCATGCGAACATTCATAGAGCTCCTAATTGCATATGTATGAGGTGCTCACTGGTGCATTGCAACAGCAGGTGTGGTCAAAGATCGTTGCTTAATGTTAATTTATTACTCTGCCAATCAAAAGGACAAAAATCTCTATTAAGCATAAAATACTGAACACATGACTGCAATTATTAAACCAGTCCACTTGACAGCAGTCTTATTTCACTTAAAGCTTCTATTTTGTAATATAAAAGTCAGTTACACACATCTCCTTCAGGGCAGAACATTCAAGTCAGTTACACACATCCCCTCCAGGACAGAACATTCAAGTCAGTTACACACATCCCCTCCAGGACAGAACATTCAAGTCAGTTACACACATCCCCTCCAGGGCAGAACATTCAAGTCAGTTACACACATCCCCTCCAGGACAGAATATTCAAGTCAGTTACACACACCCCCATCAGGGCAGAGCAATCAATACACACATTGTTTGGTTGTTAGTAGCTTACTGATCCCAGAATCTCATCAAGCAGCTTCTTGAAGGATCCCAGGGTGTCAGCTTCAAAAACATTACTGGGGAGTTGGTTCCAGACCCTCACAATTCTCTGTGTAAAAAAATGCCTCCTATTTTCTGTTCTGAATGCCCCTTTATCTAATCTCCATTTGTGACCCTTGGTCCTTGTTTCTTTTTTCAGGTTGAAAAAGTCCCCTGGGTCGACATTGTCAATACCTTTTAGAATTTTGAATGCTTGAATCAGATCGCTACGTAGTCTTCTTTGTTCAAGACTGAATAGATTCAATTCTTTTAGCCTGTCTGCATATGACATGCCTTTTAAACCCGGGATAATTCTGGTTGCTCTTCTTTGCACTCTTTCTAGAGCAGCAATATCCTTTTTGTAATGAGGTGACCAGAACTGAACAAAATATTCTAGATGAGGTCTTACTAATGCATTGTAAAGTTTTAACATTACTTCCCTTGATTTAAATTCAACACTTCTCACAATATATCCGAGCATCTTGTTGGCCTTTTTTATAGCTTCCCCACATTGTCTAAATGAAGACATTTCTGAGTCAACATAAACTCCTAGGTCTTTTTCATAGATTCCTTCTTCAATTTCAGTATCTCCCATATGATATTTATAATGCACATTTTTATTGCCTGCTTGCAGTACCTTACACTTTTCTCTATTAAATGTCATTTGCCATGTGTCTGCCCAGTTCTGAATGATGTCTAGATCATTTTGAATGAACTTTGCTGCTGCAACAGTGTTTGCCACTCCTCCTATTTTTGTGTCGTCTGCAAATTTAACAAGTTTGCTTAATATACCAGAATCTAAGTCATTAATGTAGATTAGAAATAGCAGAGGACCTAATATTGATCCCTGTGGTACTCCACTGGTTACCTCGCTCCATTTTGAGGTTTCTCTTCTAATCAGTACTTTCTGTTTTCAACATGTTAACCACTTCCTAATCCATGTGCATGCATTTCCTTGAATCCCTACTGCGTTCGGTTTGAGAATTAATCTTTTATGCAGGACTTTGTCAAAAGCTTTCTGGAAATCTAAATAAACCATGTTGTATGCTTTGCAGTTATCCATTATCCAAAAAAATCAAGCAGGTTAGTTAGAAACGATCTCCCTTTCCTAAGACCATGCTGACTGTCTCCCAGGATATTGTTACCATATAGGTAATTTTCCATTTTGGATCTTATTATAGTTTTCATAAGTTTACATATAATAGAAGTCAGACTTATTGGTCTGTAGTTACCTGGTTCGGTTTTGTCTCCCTTTTTCTGGATCGGTATTACGTTTGCTATTTTCCAGTCTGTCGGTACAACCCCTGTGTCAAGAGACTGTTGCATGATCTTGGTTAGCGGTTTGTAAATAACTTCTTTCATTTCTTTGAGTACTATTGGGAGGATCTCATCCGGCTCAGGGGATTTGTTTATTTTAAGAGCTCCTAGTCCCTTTAACACTTCTGCCTCTGTTATGCTAAAGTTATTTAAAACTGGATAGGATCAGGTCGACATGTGAGGCATGTTGTCCGTATCCTCCTTTGTTAAAACGTCTTCAGTTTGTTATATGTGCAGCTGATGAAATGTAATCTTTTAAAATGTATTAGTGTATATCTCTTTTCAGACAATGACCCGAAACACACGTCCATAGCAGCCACTGCATGCATGCTGGCAGAGCAACTGGGTCAGAACACCAGCAGAGGAAGTAGCTTGCAGTAGCCTCCTGAAATAATGAAAAAAAACAAATGTGTATTTATTTATGCATTGAAAAGCAAATGTGTATTTATTGATGGATTGGAGTCAACTCGTTCAAACACCAAAGCATGCTGCAGCGGTGGATTTGATTCATGTTCACGTTAGGCTTGACTACATGAAGTGCGAATAGAGAACTAGCCTAATTTCCTCTTCTTTCGAATTGCAAGCCAAAATTACAATGTAAATGAGCAGTTAACTTGTATTCATAGACATTCGGGTTACAGTGTATAGCTAGACAACAACTGTAAACACATGATGATGTGGACTAACCATAATTTGCAATAGGCTATTCAAAGAGGCTTTGTTTAAATAGGTCTAATTCACCAACCTAATATTTCAGTTCTCCTGATCTAAATCCTATCGGAATGGTGTGGCATGCTGTGAAGGAGCGAGTGGAAGCCCGTCAACAAGGAACAGTTAGTAGAAGGAATCAAGCAATTCTGGCAGACACATGTCACCGTCGACAGCTGTAATTGGTATAATAATTCAGTAAGGGGGTCCAAACAAGATCATGCAACAGTCTCTTGACACAGGGGTTGTACCAACAGACTGGAGAATTGCAAACGTAATACCGATCCAGGTGCGGCACAAGCATTCAAAATCCTAAAAGGTATTGACAATGTCAACCCAGGGGACTTTTTCGACCTGAAAAAAGAAACAAGACCAGGGGTCACAAATGGAGATTAGATAAAGGGGCATTCAGAACAGAAAATAGGAGGCACTTTTTTACACAGAGAATCGTAAGGGTCTGGAAACAACTCCCCAGTAATGTTGTTGAAGCTGACACCCTGGCATCCTTCAAGAAGCTGCTTGATGAGATTCTGGGATCAATAAGCTACTAACAACCAAACGAGCAAGATGGGCTGAATGGCCTCCTCTCGTTTATAAACATTCTTATGTTCTTAAGTGACGTAATTCTGGGCTTCAACTCCAACTCCTGCTTCCTGTTATTACCTCTGTTTGCCTTTGTTGTGAAGACTTTCTCATTGTTAATACAATTCCTTTCAATAGAAGGGTTTAAGTTTAAAGTCCAGAATGCCATCTGTGTTTTTAAATGATTTAATCCCCCAGATTTCAGACATTCTTTGAAGATAGCACCTTTGAAAGGATACCAGATTTAAGTGGATTATAAATTGAGAGGACTGGTTTAAGATGTGTGGATCTGCCAGATGGAACCTTTCTAAACAAAGTCAGAACTAAGTACCAAACTTCAAACAGATGTCGGTTTACACCTTGTATATTGAAACTGATAACAGGACTATTAAAAGGTGTTAACAGACATTGTGTCTGCGAAAGAGAACTCCATAATAGATCTGGTCAAAAATAGCGTAATACTGCCATCTAGTGGACGATGAAGATGGTTCAGTTTGTGCTTGAAATGCATTGGCGTTGTGATAAAATGTGTTAAGTTTTGTAAAAAAAATAGTATTCTTGTGAACTCTTAAATGTATCAACATAGAAAATATAAGGTATTAAAAGCCTTACTTGAATCTCTAAAAATGAAGTAATTTATCATTCAGGAAATGAGTTAAAATCAAATTGATTCCTTAGAATGAGTATTACTGGACTTAATAAATTATTTATTTTTGGTACTGCATTGTGTGAAAATACCTCAGGAGAAAAGAAATGTTATTATTAAGTAAAAATGAATAACTTATTAAAGAAAAGTTATTTCATAAGAGTATTTTTAACTGAATGCATTTTCTGTGATTTATGATCTTTTGTCTGAATGAAGAAAAGGAGGTAACTTTGTAATAAAGTTATGATTTCATCTGCTTGCATTCAAAATAACCAATAAGATTACTGATTGAGGATTCTCCAATGGAATGACTAGGAAAGTCAACCAATTGAAAGATAAGCTAAGAGACACACCTATTCTCAAATATTATAAAAATCCAAATACAAGACATGAAGAATTATGCTCTTCGATTATTTGATATCTCTCAATCAATTCCTGGTTCATGTTTTCTTATGCTGTAGTGAACTCAAAAGACTGATTGTTCAAATGCTCCGCTAAGAAAGAAAATATTCCTACTACAAGTAACTTCAAGACTGACAAATTCTGTCTTTTGGATTATAAAGACTTTTTCTTCTTCATTCATAAATTCTTGTTGGTGCCTCCATAGCAATACTATTTGCAAATGTATTAAACGTGTTAAATGCTTGATGTAATCTGCTTAAATAAATGTAAAATGTGTTGATACAATTATTACATTTATTTAGCTGTTTTAAGACATTTCATGATAAAATAAGATGTGCACATTAAATGTTTAAATTACTTCTAAGATTTTTATAATCTAGATGATTTTAACTAAGTAGAATTTGTTGGGTATTTATCATACAAACAAATGATACTATGAATTATTTTGATACAGTAGTTTTTAAGAGTCTTTGATACTTTCTTAACCTGGTATAACTTTGTTCTGTGTATACATGTTTAAATGAAACTCCATACTGTATCCATTTACCTTTGTTAATATTAAAGAGTTTTTTTCTTAATTGAGTCTGTATCTTTTTATCTTGTTTGTTTATGCAATGATTGGCAAGGCTGGCAGCAACATTGTTAACAGCAGCAAGGCTGACTCCTTCAGCCTTGGCAAGGCTGGCAGCACTACTGCCAACAGCGGCGAGGCTGACTCCTCCAGCCTTGGCAACGCTGGCAGCACCACTGCTAACAGCGGCGAGGCTGACTCCTCCAGCCTTGGCAACGCTGGCAGCACCACTGCTAACAGCGGCGAGGCTGACTCCTCCAGCCTTGGCAACGCTGGCAGCACCACTGCTAACAGTGGCGAGGCTGACTCCTCCAGCCTTGGCAACGCTGGCAGCACCACTGCTAACAGCAGCGAGGCTGACTCCTCCAGCCTTAGCAAGGCTGGCAGCACCACTGCTAACAGCGGCAAGGCTGACTCCTCCAGCCTTGGCAACGCTGGCAGCACCACTGCTAACAGCGGCGAGGCTGACTCCTCCAGCCTTGACAACGCTGGCAGCACCACTGCTAACAGCAGCGAGGCTGACTCCTCCAGCCTTGGCAACACTGGCAGCACCACTGCTAACAGCGGCGAGGCTGACTCCTCCAGCCTTAGCAACGCTGGCAGCACCACTGCTAACAGCGGCGAGGCTGACTCCTCCAGCCTTAGCAACGCTGGCAGCACCACTGCTAACAGCGGCGAGGCTGACTCCTCCAGCCTTGACAACGCTGGCAGCACCACTGCTAACAGCGGCGAGGCTGACTCCTCCAGCCTTAGCAAGGCTGCCAGCACCACTGCTAACAGCAGCGAGGCTGACTCCTCCAGCCTTAGCAAGGCTGCCAGCACCACTGCTAACAGCGGCGAGGCTGACTCCTCCAGCCTTGGCAAGGCTGGCAGCACCACTGCTAACAGCGGTGAGGCTGACTCCTCCAGCCTTGGCAACGCTGGCAGCGGCACTGCTAACAGCAGCAAGGCTGGCAGCAGAAATTTTGACATTGCATGGTTTGGCTCCTCCAACCGGGGCAATCCTGTTACAAAATACAATGTTCAAAATGTAGTTATTGAGCATCTATTGATTACAAATACCTGCAAGTAGCACCATGTGGCACAACCAGTGACAATGGCATCTCCGCACAATGTTATACCTACAACACCCACATCCCGCTTGTTCAGGGTAAGTGCTAAACAAGCACAAAATCCCCAAATCCCAAGAATTGCAAGTTGTGTTCTTGAAGGTAAGTATCTTGTAAAGGTAATTTAGAGAGCATTTTAAAAAGTGAAAAGGCAGAGACTTTTTTGAGATGCATATGACAATTTGAACAGTATAAACTTTAAAAGTTTAAACTTAGTTGCACTTTTCACTTGATTCAAGAATAAGCTAATTGTTTAATTACCCTACATTTTTTGGTGTCATTGAAGAAAAATGAGACCGCCTAAGAATGCCGTTTTATTAATACACAAATTAATTGACTCGACTTGAATCGTCTTAAATAATGAACGATGCAAACAAATCCCTGTGCTGCACTCGAATGACTGGATGTTAGCTAGCAGTGCACAAGCCTCAATATGAAAGCTGAACAACTGCACTGTTCCAGTTGAAAATGAATTGTAGCAGTGAACCCAGTGAAATACCACTGCTTGACATTACTACTAGTGCTTAATTACAGGTAGAAAATCAAAGATTATCAGAGGAGGTGTTGAAAATGAACCTGTTCATGGCTCCGCGGGATCATTTATCTGCACACTTCCTTTTAGTTTTAAACACGTCACTGGTGTATATATGTTAAACACTGACACAGGGTTATGATTTACTGGACCCTGATTTACTGGACCCTGATTTACTGGACCCTGATTTACTGGGCCCTGATTTACTGGACCCTGATTTACTGGGCTCTGATTTACTGGACCCTGATTTACTGGGCTCTGATTTACTGGACCCTGATTTACTGGGCTCTGGTTTACTGGGCTCTGATTTACTGGGCTCTGATTTACTGGACCCTGATTTACTGGGCCCTGATTTACTGGGCTCTGATTTACTGGACTCTGATTTACTGGACCCTGATTTACTGGGCTCTGATTTATTGGGCCCTGATTTACTGGGCTCTGGTTTACTGGGCCCTGATTTACTGGGCTCTGGTTTACTGGGTCCTGATTTACTGGGCTCTGGTTTACTGGGCTCTGATTTACTGGACCCTGATTTACTGGACCCTGATTTACTGGGCTCTGGTTTACTGGGCCCTGATTTACTGGACCCTGATTTACTGGGCTCTGGTTTACTGGACCCTGATTTACTGGACCCTGATTTACTGGGCTCTGGTTTACTGGGCCCTGATTTACTGGACCCTGATTTACTGGGCTCTGGTTTACTGGACCCTGATTTACTGGACCCTGATTTACTGGGCTCTGGTTTACTGGGCCCTGATTTACTGGACCCTGATTTACTGGGCTCTGGTTTACTGGGCCCTGATTTACTGGGCACTGGTTTACTGGGCCCTGATTTACTGGGCTCTAGTGCAAGACTGAAGTAGACCCCCCCACCCTCACACAACCTAAACAAAACATTTTAAAAATTAATACATCAGCAGCAAAATCTGAATCGTTGTTAAAACCAGCAGAATCTCAGTTCCCTCCTGACCCCTTCCTCTCCTGATACTCCGTGCCTAAGGCTTGCAGTGATGTAATCACCTTCACCTCAGGTATCATAGTCACAGTGATGTAATCACCTTCACCTCAGGTACCAGAGTCACAGTGATGTAATCACCTTCACCTCAGGTATCATATTCACAGAGATGTAATCACCTTCACCTCAGGTATCAGACTCGCAGTGATGTTATCACCTTGACTTCAGGTATCAGATTCACAGTGATGTAATGACCTTCACCTCAGGTATCAGACTCACAGTGATGTAATGACCTTCACCTCAGGTATCAGACTCACAGTGATGTAATCACCTTGACTTCAGGTATCAGATTGCTTAGGGTTCACAAACAACCTGGTATAGCTAGGAATGTTGTTACAATGTTCAAATCAAAAGCATACCGGTCTGACAAGCCTGCAGCGCTGCAGCTGGTATCCGCCTCAGCCCCCTGTGGGTTCTGTTTATGAACCAGAGCAGTTCCTGTAGAGCTGAGGGAGGTTTTTGTACGGACATGTATCACTGTGTGAGAGGGAAGCTGCTATACTGCTGACAGTAATAATCTCCTGCATCTTCAGCCTGGACACCGCTGATGGTCAGAGTGAAGTCAGTCCCAGATCCACTGCCACTGAAACGAGCTGGGATCCCAGATTGAAGGGTGCTTGCGTAATAGATCAGGAGTTTAGGAGCTTCTCCAGGTTTCTGCAGGTACCAGGCTAGGTAGCTGCTCACGGAGCTGCTGGCTTTACAGTTGATAGTGACTTTTTCTCCTGGGAGAGCAGAGAGCGCTGAAGGAGTCTGGGTCAAAGTGATCTGCCCACTGGAGACTGAGGAACAAATAAAAAGGCGGATTTAATCATTTTTAAAGTGGAAATGCAATTTATGTTCTTATAAATGACAATAATTTAAATATAATTACAAAACATAACAAAATTACAACTCTTATTGATTGGTTGTTTATTAAATAACAAATAATTGCCCCCAGTAAACAATGCATTGCTGTGTGTTTAAAATCTCCACTTTCACTCTTACCCTGGGCAAAGATGATGAGAAGCGTCCCAACCAGGAGAAACAAGGACATCATTTTCTTGTGTGTTTCAGGAGCTCTGAAAGGTCTGAACAGTGATTGAACAATAATGTGTGTCTTCAGTTAAAAGGGTTTGAGCAATGAAGCATGCACAGGTATGCAAAGCACCTTCCTTCATGCAAATCCTGTTAGAAATAGCTATATCAGAGCTGAACCGTAAACTCCGCTGTGAGTCCATATGATTGGGGGGTTAGTGCTGCCAGCACTTTAGAGTGAGGATCATTAATTACACATGAAGGACCGGTGAAGAACACAAGGAATGAGTTCAGGAGGCACATTGACACTGAAAACATTTCCAAGTGAATTCATGATGAATCCACCAAACCCCATGATCCCCATGAGAAGTGACACAATGTTTAACATCAGCATCAGAAACATGTCAAGTGTCCTGTATTGAGTTCAACAGATTCAACTCAAACACTTACAATGTTCTCTGATGCCTCCCTCTGGAAGCTTTTTAAAAGTCTACTTGAGGGCATCTGGAATGCTGTGGATTATAAGCATGTTCTGTAAGATAGCTTTCCATGGGTCTATTAGGTGATTCTTAACTGCACTCAGACTGTCTAACTGTGATAATCCAGTTGATGGTAAACAAGTGAAACAGTACTCTGTGATTAAATCAAGATGACTAATGATCAAAAGATTAGTGATTGTAAATGGGAAGTGCAACATTAAATCATTCCATTGTCTCAGTGTTTTAATACAATATAATGTGCTCCTTTATGACTGCCTCCTGCCACATTATAATTGATCCCACACTCTCTCCAGACTCCTCTGTCTCAATAGAAGAACCTGTGCAGGGAAAAGGTTTTAAAAGGTAATGAACAAAGGAAGGGGTAATAAATATAATAATAGGCAAAGCTGCTACATTGTGGAATGCTCTGCCTTCTTCTGTCAGGGAAGCTGGGACTCCTACTGTGTTTGAAAATCAAGATTGAAACTTAGAAACTTAACATAGCTTTTTCATCTTAGTTTTCTAATCAAACTGCATTTCCTTTATTTTATAAATTCCATTTTTATTAATTGTTCTATTTTTTTTTTTTATCAATTAGCTTATTGTATTGTATTGTATTTGTATTGTATTGTATTGTATTGTATGCATCTCTTTGGTGAGTTGTCTGTTGATAACTTGGGGTCGGTGTATACTGGACGTGTTAAATGTATTCAGATTGTTTAACTGAGCCTCCCTGCCACACCCTGGCACTGTGAGTGTCCAGCGCACCTTGTGGGAGCTGCAATCACTCCCTGGTATTTCAGAGTCGTGTTGAACTCTCACTCATATTGGAGCAAAGGGAGTTTATTACTTATATGTTAATAATGGACTGGGGAGCAGGTTTAGCATGTATGGTATGTAATGGTGATTTTAAATATGCAAGTGTCTAATTTTAAAATAAATACACTCTTCCTAGGTGTCATGGTTTTATGAAGTTCTTTTTTTCTGTTCCAGTCCTTGAGCAACTGTCACTGCCTTCCCCTCAGCACCTGCAGTAGGTCCAGCTGCAGCAGTGCAGTCGCTGTGCAGTCAAGCTGAGGGAGGTGTTTGTGTGGACATGTATCACTGTGTGAGAGGGAAGCAGCTACCCTGCTGACAGTAGTAATCTCCTGCATCTTCAGCCTGGACACCGCTGATGGTCAGAGTGTAGTCAGTCCCAGATCCACTGCCACTGAAACGAGCTGGGATCCCAGATTGAAGGGTGCTTGCACTATAGATCAGGAGTTTAGGAGCTTCTCCAGGTGTCTGCAGGTACCAGGCTAGGGAGCTATAGACACTGCTGCTGGCTTTGCAGTTGATAGTGACAGTATCTCCAGGGAGAACAGATTTAGCCGATGGAGACTGAGTCAAAGTCTGTCCACTGGAATCTAAAAGAGCAATTAAAATAATACAATTCTGTAATTACGCTTATTTCAAAATAGTCATTGTATAAAAAGCATTTCAGAATACATTTAAAAAGTTATATTTTACATTAAATACTCAAAGCCATAAAGTTGGTTGTTTACTATTTAGAGCTTCTTTGAGAATCCACATTAATTACCTCCTTTCTTTATAATGTAGCACTTTTAGTAAATGATCTCTTACCGTGAGTGAAGATTATCAGCGAGCAGATGAAGTGAATTATAAAACTCATTGTTGTTTCAGATTGTGTTGACATGAAGGGCAGCTCTCAATCATGAAGTGTTAAACTCACAGGGCTATAAACACTCCCAGAGCACTGAAGCATGTGCTGCCAATGCAAAGTGTCTTTTCTATGCAAATTGTCTTCCTTGGGACAGCAGGCACTCGCACACTCATACACACAAGGTAAAGACACTTCTGGATCCTGTAGAAATGTTTGGTTCTGTCGCCCTCTCCTGGACGGATTCTCAATGCATTGTGCTGGAGCTGCTTTAATCTTTTTATATCTGTTTCATCAGATTCTATATGTTTTTTATTTAATGGTATTAAAGATATTATAGCGTCTAGGAAGATCACTCGGTAAATTCAAAATAAATATTTTCCTGCAAATATTTTCTGTAATAGGATCCAAACTCTCTGAGACCCCACAGAACACTAACAGGGAGCCACTGAGACAACTTCAAATCCTGACCTTAACCATCAGCTTTGAACGAGCTTCTGGTAACACTGTGATTCCTGTCACTGTGATTCTGCATTCTGCTGCTGTACACACTAACTGCAAACTGCACTGTAACCTCATCACAAGAGCACATCTTAATACAAGCTACCACATCCATGAAGCATGCACCAACATTCAGAACTTCCTAACAATATTGGATGAATTTGTCCTTTTCCTTTCTGAAAAAAGAATGCAAATGACGATTTGGAGTGCAGTTTTGGGAATCCAGCCCTATTCTAAACACATCTGGTTGGGAAGCAGCAGATCCAGACCTTGCCTTTCCTTCAATGGGCTGACATGCCAATTCATTACAGTGGAGCCCTAAGGGAAGAATCCTGACCCCTGTGGTTGAAGCAGGTAATTGAATGACTGTGCTCTTTGCATTATTCTAGCTATAGCATGTATGCTGGCTTGTGAGTTACGTGATTCTCCAAAGTCGTGGTTATGAACCCAGCGTTGAAACTCTCTCCTGATCCAAGGTGCGCGCACACTTGTGATTCCTCTCAAGGAAGAGCTTTGATTAAGTGGTGGGAGAATGTAACGAATCTCTTTCAGTTGAATGGCAAGACGTTTGTCTTAGAACTGTATAGTTTGCAGTTCGCATCCAGGTCTCGCCTTCCCATTCAATTCAGTGGCCTGAGATTCAAGTTCATTCATTCATTCATTCTTCTTCTTCTTCTTCTTCTTCTTCTTCTTCTTCTTCTTCTTCTTCTTCTTCTTCTTCTTCTTCTTAGCAGACACCCTTATCAAGGGCGACTTACAATTGTTGCAAAATATCAAATGTGTGTTATGGTTGTCACTTCCTCCGGACCTTTTACACTGTCGTCTATCAAACATTTCGGCACCTGTGTGTTTATTATTTACAGTGCTTAATAAAAAAAAAATATCCAAGACAAACAAACAAAAGCCTAACTCCTTTATGGATTTCTAACTAAACAGCAAGTATCCCTAACTAACAGTCCGGGCAGCTAAGCTGCTTACCGGCCCCAAAACACCAGGACTTTTAAGTCCTACCTTGCACAAAAGATTTGGTTCTTTTTTCCCTTTTCAAACAGCTCACAGCTCATTCTCCAACTCTCCTCCACCAACAGGTTGACCCTGCCCTTTTTAAAAGGCTCCCAGTTGTTTAATTGAAGGCAGCTGTTGATTCAATTACCCAATCTCCTATTATAATTATGCCATCTAAAATGGCTGCCCATCAGTCCCATGGCCTCCTGAGAATTGAAGTTCTGTTGCGCCAGACCAACAGGACTACATTTCCTTAAAAAGGGTACAAACTGCGCAAAATCCGTGGCCCAAAATACCGGCCCTCGACCACAGTGCCCCACACCTCATCACACATCCCCCTCCCCAGCTCAGACTCGAGGGGTTGAGCGACACCGGACAACAAACAATGAACTCTGGATAACCCGTCTGCATTCCCCTGCTTTGCACCAGCTCTATGTTCAATTACAAAGTTGAATGTCTGTAAACTTAAGAACAACCTTGTGACCCTTGAATTCTTTTCCTTGCTTTGGTGCATCCAAGTAAGAGAGGCATGGTCAGTAATCAATGTAACCTGCCTCCCTAAGAGATAGTATCTTAATGTTTCCAGTGCCCACTTAATGGCTAAGCATTCTTTTTCTACCACTGCATAGTTTCGTTCCTGTGGATTAAGTTTCCTGCTCAAGAACATAACAGGGTGTTCTGCACCTTCCACTTCTTGTGATAATACTTCGCCTAGCCCAACCTCAGAGGTGTCAGTTTGCACAATAAACCTTTTGTTAAATTCAGGTGTGATTAACACAGGCTGTGCACACAGAGCATTTTTAAGAATTTGGAATGCGGATTCAGCCTCCCCACTCCACTTTACCATTAACCCTTTGCAGTCCATTTATTAACTGCGCGTCAGGCACGCCAGGTCTAATTAATTTTCACACGCGCAGTTAATTTTAGACGCGCTGTTTAAAAGTATTTTTTTTCACAGTCAAACGGGTTTAAATGGCCCTGCATATCAACAAAGCACTCACTAGGCATCTCCAGCCCCGCCCACCCTTTCGTTTGCTATAGCGTTCACCTATGTAAGAAATAAATAATAATAATAATAATAGTCGTACATACCGATCGATCATCTCCGGATCACTCGTTTTATCACCAAACTCCTCAATAATGCGATCCAAGTCATTATTTTATTACTATAACATCTAAAAAAAGCTCTGCAAATGTCCATGATAGTCTCTGTGCGCTGACGCACTCAGCCAGCTTGTTTACTATGAACGCCCCGTTATCTGATACCTGATACCATGTATGACTATTCATGAGATACGCCTTTTTTTTTTTTTTCGACTTGTCTCGGCTCCTGTCGCTCCCACTCGGCAATTGAATGGTTTTCTCTGCTTTTTCCGGAGAAAAAACGACTAAACACCCGTTTATTGCGTTGCTATAATGATGTCGGACCCAGTCCGACAAAGGACCTGTGAGGAATAATTGCAATGTCGGACCCAGTCCGACAATGGACCGCAAAGTGTTAATGGCCCTTTTGCTTTGGTCAGATCTGTAAGGGGAGCAGCAATTGTGGCAAACCCTGCCATGAATCGCCTATAATACCCAGCCAAACCGAGGAAGGCCCTCACCTGTTTTTTATTGACAGGTCTGGGCCAATTCCTAATGGCCTCCAGCTTGTCTATTTGGGGTTTTATGACCCCACGTCCAATTGTGTACCCCAAATACTTTGCCTCCTCCAGACCAATGATACATTTGGTTGGATTCGCAGTTAGCCCAGCAACTCTTATTGAGTTTAAAACAGCCTGAACCTTCTCTAAATGTGTGTCCCAGCTAGTACTATGCATTACCACATCATCTAGATAGGCGGCGGCATACTCCCTATGAGGTTTTAAAATCTTATCCATTAAACGCTGGAACGTTGCGGGAGCCCCATGAAGACCGAAGGGTAGTACATTATACTGGAATAGGCCCTCAGGAGTGGAGAATGCTGTTTTGGCTTTGGCCTGTTCAGTGAGTGGTACTTGCCAGTAGCCTTTAGTTAAATCTAAAATGGTGAGATACCGTGCATTTCCTAACCGGTCTAATAACTCATCAACCCTGGGCATAGGGTAAGCATCAAACTTCGAAACCTTATTTAGAGCCCAATAATCATTGCAAAACCTGAGCGACCCATCTGGTTTTGGCACCAACACAACTGGACTGGCCCACTCACTGTCTGATTCTTCAATTACCCTAAAATCTAGCATTTTTTTACTTCCTCACCTATGGCCTTCCTACGGGCTTCTGGGACACGGTAGGGTTTTAGGGTTACCCTTTTCCCAGGCTCTGTTACAATATCATGTTGAATAACATCTGTTTTGCCCGGCTTAGTTGAAAAAATATCACTATTTCTCAGAACTAGGGCCCTAACTTCCTGCTTCTGAGAACTAGACAAACCTTCTGCAATCCTTACCGTGGGTTCAAGGTTCTTGGGTTTGGGAGGTAAGTTATCATTAACTGCAACCAGTACCTCTCTGTCTTTCCACGCCTTTAAAAGGTTTACGTGATATATTTGTTCCGGCTTCCTTCTGCCTGGCTGCCGTACTTTATAATTGACTTCACCGACCCGCTCAATAACTTCATACGGACCCCTCCAGGTGGCCAAAAACTTGCTTTCTACAGTGGGCACCAAAACTAAGACCTTGTCCCCTGGTTGAAAAACCCGTACTTGAGCGGTGCGATTGTATGCAGTTCTCTGGGCCTCCTGTGCTTGACGCATATGTTCACGTACAATGGGCATCACTGTGGCAATGTGATCCTGCATTTGCGACACATGCTCTATTACACTACGTAAGGGGGTAGGCTCACGTTCCCATGTCTCCTTGGCAATATCCAAGAGACCTCTGGGATGTCTCCCATATAAAAGCTCAAAGGGAGAAAACCTTGTCGAAGCTTGCGGTACCTCTCGGACAGCAAACATTAAGTAGGGTAACAAAAAATCCCAGTTTTTCCTGTCTTTATCTATTACTTTACGTAGCATAGATTTTAAAGTCTTGTTGAACCTCTCCACAAGACCGTCACTCTGGGGATGGTAAACAGAAGTTTTTAAGTGTTTAATTTTTAACAACTTGCACAACTCACTAGTGACTTTGGACATGAATGGAGTCCCCTGGTCAGTCAGTATTTCCTTTGGGATACCGACACAGCTAAACATGAGCATGAGCTCTTTAGCAACCGTCTTAGCACTAGTGTTGCGAAGAGGTATTGCTTCGGGATACCGAGTGGCATAGTCTAAAATGACTAAAATGTGTTGGTGCCCCCTAGCGGATTTCCCCAGTGGTCCTATGAAATCCATTGCTATTCGCTCAAACGGCACCTCAATTATTGGCAGTGGCACTAAAGGACTTCGGAAAGCTTTAAACGGGGCTGTCTGTTGACATTCAGGGCAAGACGTGCAGTGTCATTCTATATCGGCGTGTACGCCTATCCAAAAAAACCTTCTCAGAATTCTGTCCTTTGTTTTCTTGATACCCAAATAACCTCCAAGAACATGACCATGGGCAAGATCCAGTACTGTACGTTTATATGAACGCGGCACCAGTAACTGTTCTGTTATATTTTGCCCGTTTTTTTCTACACGATATAACAAATCATTTTTTTGTATAAAATGAGGGTAGGTCAAGGGAATCTCCAACTCGGCCACGTCATTTACATTGGGCGGTTCCAATTCGCCCTTTTTGTCCCATAACTCCAAAAAGTTGGGGAAATCCCGCCCCAGTATTACGTGATAGGGTAAAGTCGGTACCACGCCCACTCGATAATCCACAGACCCGGCGTTGGTTTCTATGTGGATTACAGCAGTCGGATATGGGCGGGTATCACCATGCACACACGTAATGCTGAGTTTACGGGACTGATCCAATTTAGTGTGGTCTACTAAATGTTCAGCTACCAAGGTTACCATGCTTCTCAAATCAAGTAGAGCCCTGGCCGTGTTTCCTTCCACAGTTATCTGACAGGGATATTTAGTACCATACTGTACCCCCATTAAAACAGTAACATATGTGCAAGTCAACAAAGAATACTTCTGCTCCCCTTTTCCCATATTACATTGCATGGGCTCATCCGCTAATGGACAATTACTGGCTATATGCCCTATTTCCTGGCATCTAAAACATTTCACATGTTTTCCAAAAGACCACGGTTTAACCCGGTCGGGTTTATCAGTTCCCCTGGTTCATTTCCCCATAGTCCCCAAGTCCCTTCACAGCCCTGGGCTGCTCTTCGGCTCCCCCTGACCCAAGAACAGTCTTACTGGACTTATTGACACTCCGGGACTTTGGGTTCTGGGGTCACTCTGGTCCAGTGGTTCAGAGTAGTTCGTCCGTTGCGGTGTATCGCTTTACAAGTGCAACCAGCTGCTCAGCAGTTGAGGGGTCCCCTTGTCCAACCCATCTCTGCAACGGTGGTGGTAGACCTCTCAGGAAGTGATCCATCATGATCCTTTCGACGATTTCTGCAGCAGTGAGGACCTAGGGTTGTAGCCATCTTTTTGCCAAATGTATTAGATCAAACATCTGTGACCTTGTAGGTTTCTCTGGTTGATATGCCCAGTCATGGAACCGTTGAGCTCGGACAGCAGTGGTAACTCCTAACCGAGCCAGTATCTCTGCCTTGAGTTTAGTGTAGTCATTAGCTTGGCCTTGGTCTAGGTCATAATACACCTTCTGAGACTCCCCACTCAGAAATGGGGCCAGCAATCCAGCCCACTATCCTGCCGGCCATCACTCCCTCTCTACCGTCCGCTCAAAAGCCATTAAAAATGTCTCCACATCATCGGTGTTAGTCATTTTCTGTATATAATGACTGGCCCTGATAGATGCAGAGGGACGCAGCGCCTCCCTGGTCATCTCATCCAGCTTCTGGGACAGCACTTGTAGTTCCTGTTGGGTCTGAAGTGCAGTACATTGCTGTTCTTCCCGAAGTAATCGGTTTGCATCTTATTGTGCTGCAGCCATTTGTTGCAGTGCTGCCGTGCCCTGCTGCAGGGCCTTGAGGCACTCCTCCATATTCCGAAAGTTTTTCTTTTATGCACAGACAAGTTAATATGCTGCCCGCATTCTCCACCATTTGTGACAACTCTGAAAATGTGTGTTATGGTTGTCACTTCCTCCGGACCTTTTACACTGTCCTCTAGCATAAAAGAAAGTCAAACTTCCAGGAATGTGGTTCAAACAGGTCTGCACCTGTGCGTTTATTATTTACAGTGCTTAATAAAAAAAAAATATCCAAGACAAACAAACAAAAGCCTAACTCCTTTATGGATTTCTAACTAAACAGCAAGTATCCCTAACTAACAGTCCGGGCAGCTAAGCTGCTTACCAGCCCCAAAACACCAGGACTTTTAAGTCCTACCTTGCACAAAAGATTTGGTTCTTTTTTCCCTTTTCAAACAGCTCACAGCTCATTCTCCAACTCTCCTTCCCCAACAGGTTGACCCTGCCCTTTTTAAAAGGCTCCCAATTATTTAATTGAAGGCAGCTTTTGATTCAATTACCCAATCTCCTATTATAATTATGCCATCTAAAATGGCTGCCCATCAGTCCCATGGCCTCCTGGGAATTGAAGTCCTGTTGCGCCACACCAACAGGACTACATTTCCTTAAAAAGGATACAAACTGCGCAAAATCCGTGGCCCAAAATACCGGTCCTCGACCACAGTGCCCCACACCTCATCACACACAGTACAAAGTATTGCATGATAAAATGTCACAATACAAGTTATCACATTACAGAATATGATCATACAGATAAGAGCAGTTATGAAAGTACAATAAGATCAAATTCAAGTAAAAGCAAAATAAAGAGGTGAGTGGGGAGGGGGTCCAGAGCACATGTGGTGGGTTTATGGTTCTGAAGCAGGGAGCAGAGATCGAAGTCCGAGAGGAGATGGAGGGTAGGATAGTGGGGGTTGCAGATGGTGATGGGGAAAGAGAGAGCAGATGACAGGGTATGGGTGGGGAAGGAGGTGAGGTAGTGAAGAGTCTATGATTTTGGAGGAGAAGAAGAAGGCAAAGTCATAAGCCGAGATGGAGAAAGAAGAGAGGAGTGAACGGTACATATCCAAGGCAGCAGGGAGATTGGTTTTCTTCCATTTCTTTTCAGCAGAGCGCAGATCGGTATGAGCCGAGCGGAGCACAGAGGAGAGCCAGGGCTGGGGCAGGGAGAGCCGGGGCTGAGGCAGGGAGAGCCGGGGCTGAGGCAGGGAGAGCCGGGGCTGGGGCGTGGTGAGCCGGGAATGGGGTGGGGAGAGCAGGGGCTGAGGCGTGGGAGAGCCGGGGCTGGGGCGGGGAGAGCAGGGGCTGAGGCAGGGAGAGCCGGGGCTGGGGCGTGGTGAGCCGGGAATGGGGCGGGGAGAGCAGGGGCTGAGGCAGGGAGAGCCGGGGCTGGGGCAGGGAGAGCCGGGACTGGGGTGTGGAGAGCTGGGAATGGGGCGGGGAGAGCCGGGGCTGGGGCAGGGAGAGCCGTGGCTGGGGCGGGGAGTGTTGGGGCTGGGGCGGGGAGAGCCGGGGCTGGGGCGTGGAGAGCCGGGAATGGGGCGTGGAGAGGCGGGGCTGGGGTGGGGAGAGTCCGGCAGGTCGAGGGACAAGAAAAGGGTGGAGGTAGCCAAGTCTACAGAGAGTTGGGAGAAGGAGTCAATATAGGGGCGGTGCGAGAGAGCAGCAGAGGAGAAGACAGAGAGGGAGAGGGAACAGAAGTTTCGACCAAAGGTGACAGATGGTGTCGGCAGAGCAGGAAGGGATGGGAGCGACAGAGAGAAGGAGATAAAGTAGTGATCAGAGATATCAAAAGGAGTGACCAAGAGGGTGGGGGGAAAGTAGTCCCTGGTGAAGACGAGGTCCAGTTGATGGGCCAAATGGCCTCCTCTCGTTTGTAAATGTTCTTTCTTAAGAAGGGGAAGAAATCCAGAAGAGTTGATATGGTTGGAGAGGTGGATGTTGAAGTCACCTAATAGAAAAACAGGGGTGGAGGGAGAGGGGAGGGAGGAGAGGAGGAAGTCGCGCTCATCAAGAAAGTGAGTAAGGGGTCCAGTAGGGCGGTAGAGAAGAACGAAGAGGAGGAGGTGACAAGGGGAGGCAATTTCAACAGCGTGAAACTAAAAGGTGCTAACAGAGAGACAAGAGAGAGGAGGGGGGGACAGAAAAGAGCAGGGAGGGAGAGAGCAGAAGTCATGTTCCCCCACCCTGTCCAGATGGGTGAGGAGAGTGGGATAGGATAGAGAGAGGAAAGGGTGGCCTGAGTGGCAGTGTTATCAGGGGAGAGTTAGGAAGTCTAGAGAGAGGTGTGAGGCAAAGGCAGAGATGAAGTCAGCTTTGTTGGAAGCCGAGCAGCAATTCCAGAGGGTGCCAGAGCGAGCGAGGGGGTGGGGTGAGCAGAGGAAAGGGGGAGAGGCAGGGAGATGAGGTTAGAGGAGTTAGATTTGTGGTGGCAGGGAGGAGACAGGACAGGAACGAGCAGAGAAGATTACAGGGATATTAAAGATAGTCATTGTAAGGAGCAGTATTGGAAAGAAAGTAGAATGGGTACGGGAGGGGGTGATGGGGAGGGAGATGAAAACACAGGTACAGGAGGAGCGAGAGCATAAAATAAGAGAAAAGAAAAGAGCTGGGTGCTGCAGACAATAGGTTGCAGATGATACTAAATCCAGTCAGCTGTGCCCTGTGCGAGTTGCTAGATTGTTATACCAACACAACTCGTCACATTACAACCTCAACTGGTAATCATTCACTTTACATTGAACATGTGTATGTAGTACACAGGAGTGTAAAGGCTTTATGAAAAACACAGTTTAGGTCATTTATTTGTGTTTTATTCATCATATGATAACATTTTATAGCATTTACAGGTTTGAAAATATTATTATTATTATTTTCAAAATCTGGTACCTGGGAAGGGGTTTCATGTTTTCATCTGGAGCTGAAGTGGTTAATAATGCTTAAAACAGTAGCATCAATCACAGAGAATGCTTCTTTAAGTAATCTTGTGGGAACAGGATCTGAAACACAGGTAGTAGATTGTGTCTTAATAACCAAGTCAGTTAAATCTGACTGGTTAACCAGAGAAAATGCTACAAAAGACTGGCCTGGGGCAGCAGGACCTGAGGAAGTAATATGTTGAATGTTAGAGGATGAATGCTCTAAGCTGGGTGCACTATCTGAAATCTGATTTCTTGTATCACTAATTCTCCTGTTAGAATGATTCATAAAATCACAGCTGCATGCTGGTAATCAGGTACTTAATGAAGGCTCCTTCTGCATGTCTGTTAGTTTAGCTGTTGTATCAAAGAGAAATCGAGCGTTATCTTTATTTGAGAATAGACTGATCTAGCTGAGGACAGTGCAGCCTTACAGTTCAACACACTGTCTTTCCAAGCAAGATAGAAGACCTGTAGTTTGGTGCTTTTCTATTTTTGTTAAAATCGACAACATGTTTGCTTAAATATGCGTGTTGTATCACTGAACCATGGTGAGAGTCCTTTAGAACCCCCTTTTTATTTTAATAGATGCAACGATATCCAAGATATTACTTAGCGTGATGTTATAGTTATCAACTAGCACATCCACTGATGCTGACTGAATAAAGGCTGAGTTTCACAATAGTTCTAGGAATTTAGCAGTGGTGCAGGAATTGAGAGATCGAGTTTTTATAAAACCTTAAGGGCAATCACCAGTTAATACACAATTGTCAGCTTCAAACTGCTGCGTTACCTCTGCTTAAGTCAGAGCCCGTCTGTGGTCTGGCACCAATACCCACTTCCTCTCTTTTCACAGACTGTCTTGTTACCTCTGCTTAGTAAAGTAAACCAATATTTTACTCACCCAGTCAGAGCCCTTATCTTTCTAGGAAAGGGACATTTTTGGCTTTTCTTCTTCTGGCTTTTCCCTCCGAAAGGGTCTTCGGTCAGGATTCAATGCCTCCTGGCTTGGCCAGCCAATTGTAAGGTTTGATTTCTTCATAAAAACAAATAAGCCAGTCTTATGCAGGTGGTTTCAATCAAAAGAGTTTTATTCAGCAAATCAAAGGCAATACAACAGTGATCACACACAGGCCTCAGTTGATGGTATTCTGAGCTCCCTGGCACAAAGATGGTATGGCTGAGCTGGCATCAGCGTAGATGTTATTTGCTGAACTTTCATGGCATCAGAAATGACTTCGTACTGCACAGATATAAAGCCAGCTTATTTAATTTCATTGACCAAATTTGGTCTTATTTCCCTAGCATGATGCATGGTGCGAGACCAAGCACATTAATAGTTAACAACTGTGTTTCTTCCTCACTTCACCATGGTCAGGGGAAACATAAATAACAAGAAGTTAAACTTAAGAGTTTTGCTCAATTCTAACAGGCAGCAAAAGCGCTATACCCACACATCACAAGGTCGAAAAACAAGGCTGGTGATTGCAAACTACTGATGTAAACCAGCTATGTACAGCTTGATTTTAAGAGTTCAGTAACCCTGCATTGATTCACAGCTTAAATTAAACACAAGAAAATCACACAATGTTTACAGAAAGTTTCAAAGATATATTTAACAATTTAAATGGGCACATAAGCAACAGGTTGCATTTTAACTGGAACAGAACAATATGTTCACTGCCCCACACAGGGTGCGTGTTTATCAGAAAAAGCCTATGCGTCCCATTTGTTATTAGGCATTCCATGACATTTGCCTAAAGTTATAGTCATTTTTAACAAAGGTAAGTGGTCTTAGAAGCAGTTTTAGTTGGTTTGATTATGGTTTGTATACAGGCTCAAAACAACTTTCTGGGGTAAAGGCCCTCTGTGTGAAGTGCAGGATGTGCCCTATAGTCTGTACGTCGCGAGTTCGAGTCCAGGCTTTTCCTTTGCTGACCGAGGACAGGAGCTTATAGGGGGTGGCGCTCAATTGGCTGAGTGCCGCCCGGGGGAGGGAGGGTTAGGTCGGCCAGGGTGTCCTCGGCTCACCGCGCACCAGCAACCTCTGTAGTCTGGCCGGGCGTCTGCGGGCTTGCCTGTAAGCTGCCCGAGAGCTGCGTTGTCCTCCGACGTTGTAGCTCTTGGGTGGCTGCATGGTGAGTCCGCAGTGTGAAAAAAAAGTGGTCAGCTGATGGCACATGCTTCGGAGGACAGCGTGTGTTCGTCTTCGCCCTCCCGAGTCAGCACAGGGGTGGTAGCAGTGAGCTGAGCCTAAAAATAATTGGCCATTCCAAATTGGGAGAAAATAATAAAAATAATTGGCAACGACTAAATTTATAAAACAAAAAAAAAAACTTTCTAAGCAGAAACAACAGATGTGAAAACAAAACTTATCATCCGTCTTGGTCTTGAGGTCACAGCTGCACTCTGAGTTATGAAAAGCCAGTCACTCAGACATGGGTGTATTTAAGCAACGTGCCAAGCTACACAGCCACAAGGTCAGGGCAATACATAGGTAAGAGTTTCCAAAGGCTTTCACTCCCATGTGTTTCAGTGTCAGGTTTAGTTCTCACTCGTATTATAATAAAATCAAAAGCATACCGGTCTGACAAGCCTGCAGCTCTGCAGCTGGTATCCGCCTCAGCCCCCTGTGGGTTCTGTTTATTAACCAGAGCAGTTCCTGTAGAGCTGAGGGAGGTTTTTGTACGGACATGTATCACTGTGTGAGAGGGGTGCTGTAACCCTGCTGACAGTAGTAATCTCCTGCATCTTCAGCCTGGACACCGCTGATGGTCAGAGTGAAGTCAGTCCCAGATCCACTGCCACTGAAACGAGCTGGGATCCCAGATTGAAGGGTGCTTGCAGCATAGATCAGGAGTTTAGGAGCTTCTCCAGGTGTCTGCAGGTACCACGCTAGGTAGCTTGTACTACCACTGCTAACAGAGCTGCTGGCTTTGCAGTTGATAGTGACTCTTTCTCCTGGGAGAGCAGAGACTGCTGAAGGAGTCTGAGTCATAGTGATCTGCCCACTGGAGACCGAGGAACAAAAAGAAAAAGGTGGAGTTAATCATTTTTAATGTGGAAATGCAATTTATATTCTTTACATGACACCACTTTAAATATAATTACAAAACATAACAAAATTACAACTCTTATTGATTGGTTGTTTATTAAATCAAAATGAATTGCCCCCAGTAAACAATGCATTGCTGTGTGTTTAAAATCTCCACTTTCACTCTTACCCTGGACAAAGATGATGAGAAGCGTCCCAACCAGGAGAAACAAGGACATCATTTTCTTGTGTGTTTCAGGAGCTCTGAAAGGTCTGAACAGTGATTGAACAATAATGTGTGTCTTCAGTTAAAAGGGTTTGAGCAATGAAGCATGCACAGGTATGTAAAGCACCTTCCTTCATGCAAATCCTGTTAGAAATAGCTATATGAGAGCTGAACCGTGAACTCCGCTGTGAGTCCATATGATTGGGGGGTTAGTGCTGCCAGCACTTTAGAGTGAGGTTCATTAATTAGACATGAAGGACTGGTGAAGAACACAAGGAATGAGTTCTGGAGGCACATTGACACTGAAAACATTTCTAAGTGAATTCATGGTGAATCCACTGAACCCCATGATTCCCATGAGAAGTGACACACTGTTTAACATCAGCATCAGAAACATGTCAAGTGTCCTGTATTGAGTTCAACAGATTCAACTCAAACACTTCCAATGTTCTCTGATGCCTCCCTCTGTAAGCTTTTTAAAAGTCTACTTGAGGGCATCTGGAATGCTGTGGATTATAAGGATGTTCTGTAAGATAGCTTTCCATGGGTCTATTAGGTGATTCTTATTTGCACTCAGACTGTCTAACTGTGATAATCCAGTTGATGGTAAACAAGTGAAACAGTACTCTGTGATTAAATCAAGATGACTAATGATCAAAAGATTAGAGATTGTAAATGGGAAGTGCAACATTAAATCATTCCATTGTCTTAGTGTTTTAATACAATATAATGTGCTCCTTTATGACTGCCTCCTGCCACATTATTATTGATCCCACACTCTCTCCAGACTCCTCTGCCTCAATAGAAGAACCTGTGCAGGGAAAAGGTTTTAAAAGGTAATGAACAAAGGAAGGGGTAATAAACATAATAATAGGCAAAGCTGCTACATTGTGGAATGCTCTGCCTTCTTCTGTCAGGGAAACTAGGACTCGTACTGTATTTAAATCGAGGTTGAAAGCATATTTTACAAAATAGCTTTTTCATCTTAGTTTTCTAATCAAACTGCATTGTCTTTATTTTATAAGTTCCAATTTTATTAACCCTTTGCAGTCCATTGTCGGACTGGGTCCGACATTGCAATTATTCCTCACAGGTCCTTTGTCGGACTGGGTCCGACATCATTATAGCAACGCAATAAACGTGTGTTTAGTCGTTTTTTCTCCGGAAAAAGCCGAGAAAACCATTCAATTGCCGAGTGGTAGCGACAGGAGCCGAGACAAGTCGGAAAAAAAAAAAAAAAAAAAAAAAAAGGCGTATTTCATGAATAGTCATACATGGTATCAGGTATCAGATAATGGGCGTTCATAGTAAACAAGCTGGCTAAGTGCGTCAGCGCACTGAGACTATCATGGACATTTGCAGAGCTTTTTTCAGATGTTATAGTAATAAAATAATGACTTGGATCGCATTATTGAGGAGTTTGGTGATAAAACGAGTGATCTGGAGATGATCGATCGGTATGTACGACTATTATTATTATTATTATTTATTTCTTACATAGGTGAACGCTATAGCAAACAAAAGGGTGGGGCGGGGCTGGAGATGTCTAGTGTGTGCTTTGTTGATATGCAGGGCCATTTAAACCCGTTTGAATGTGAAAAAAAATACTTTTAAACAGCACGTATAAAATTAACTGCGCGTGTGAAAATTAATTAGACCTGGCGTGCCTGATGTGCGATTAATAAATGGACCGCAAAGGGTTAATTGTTCTTTTTTGATCAATTAGCTTATTATGTTTTATTGTATTGTATTGCATTGCATTGTATTGTATTGTATTGTATTGTATTGTATTGTATTGTTTTGCATTGTATTGTATTGCATTGCATTGTATTGTATTGTATTGTATTGTATTGTATTGTATTGTATTGTATTGTATTGTATGCATCTCTTTGGTGAGTTGTCTGTTGATAACTTGGGGTCGGTGTATTCTGGACGTGTTAAATGTATTCAGATTGTTTAACTGAGCCTCCCTGCCACACCCCGACACTGTGAGTGTCCAGCGCACCTTCTGGGAGCTGCAATCACTCCCAGGTATTTCAGAGTCGTGTTGAACTCTCACTCATATTGGAACAAAGGGTGTTTATTACTTATATGTTAATAATGGACTGGGGAGCAGGTTTAGCATGTATGGTCTGTAATTGTGATTTTAAATATGCAAGCGTCTAATTTTAAAATAATACACATAACTCTTGCTGGGTGTCATGATTTTATGAAGTTCTTTTTTTCTGTTCCAGTCCTTGAGCAACTGTCACTGCCTTCCCCCTCAGCACCTGCAGTAGGTCCAGCTGCAGCAGTGCAGTCGCTGTGCAGTCAAGCTGAGGGAGGTTTTTGTACAGACATGTATCACTGTGTGAATGGGGAGCTGTTGTACTTCTGACAGTAGTAATCTCCTGCATCTTCAGCCTGGACACCGCTGATGGTCAGAGTGAAGTCAGTCCCAGATCCACTGCCACTGAAACGAGCTGGGATCCCAGATTGAAGAGTGCTTGCTCTATAGATCAGGAGTTTAGGAGCTTCTCCAGGTGTCTGCAGGTACCAGGCTAGCCAGTTGCTCACGGAGCTGCTGGCTTTGCAGTTGATAGTGACAGTATCTCCAGGGAGAACAGATTTAGCTGATGGAGACTGAGTCAAAGTCTGTCCACTGGAATCTAAAAGAGTAATTAAAATAATACAGTTCTGTAATTACAGTTATTTCAAAATAGTCATTGTATAAAGAGAATTTCAGAATACATTTAAAAAGTTATATTTTACATTAAATACTCAAAGCCATAAAGTTGGTTGTTTACCAACTTCTTTGAGAATCCACATTAATTACCCCCTTTCTTTATAATGTAGCCCTGTTAGTAAATGATCTCTTACCATGAGTGAAGATTATCAGCGAGCAGATGAAGTGAATTATAAAACTCATTGTTGTTTCAGATTGTGTTGACATGAAGGGCACCTCTCAATCATGAAGTGTTAAACTCACAGGGCTATAAACACTTCCAGAGCACTGAAGCATGTGCTGCCAATGCAAAGTGTCTTTTCTATGCAAATTGTCTTCCTTGGGACAGCGGGCACTCGCACACTCATACACACAAGATAAAGAAACTTCTGGATCCTGTAGAAATGTTTGGTTCTGTTGCCCTCTGCTGGACGGATTCTCAATGCATTGTGCTGGAGTTGCTTTAATAGAGCTGGGTTTGGAATGCTTCATCTTGTACTGAAGGTGTTGTCGATTTTCATAATTCAACCTCACATACCTCCCAATTATTCTGCACTTAGAGCTTTACACTCTCTCACTCTGGTATACGGTCATCACCTGTCTCTACAATGGACTCAATGATTAATCATGTAAATAAACTAATGAATTTTCCAAACTGAGTGCTATAGTCGGCTCTGAGATCTGGGCTTGAACTTCATCTGCTGCTGCCTGTTATTAGCTCTGTATGCCTTTGTATTCAGCACTGTTGAGGAAGTGGTTTAATAGATCAATTAACAAAAAAAAATTCTGAGAAAAAAAGGCTCTTTACTGAGCGTTTAAAAGGAACCAAGAACAAAGTACACAGAAAGAGTACTTGGAACTGCAAACTCAAAAAGGAAGTTAGAAAGGCCAAGAGAGAGATAGAAATCAACATTGCTAAGGGGGCTAAAACCAATTCCAAAAAGTGTTTCCAATATTATAACAGCAAGAGAACATTCAAAGAGGAGGTTAAATGTCTAAGAGACACAAATGGCAAAATCATAGATGAAGAGAAAATAAATAGCAAATATATTAAATGATTACTTTTCACAAGTTTTTACAAAGAAGGACACATGCCCCACATGTCGACCTGTTCCTATCCAGTTTTAAATAACTTTAGCATAACAGAGGCAGAAGTGTTAAATGGACTAGGAGCTCTTAAAATAAACAAATCCCCTGGGCCGGATGAGATCCTCCCAATAGTACTCAAAGAAATGAAAGAAGTTATTTTCAAACTGCTAACCAAGATCATGCAACAGTCTCTTGACACAGGGGTTGTACTGACAGACTGGAGAATTGCAAACGTAATACCGATCCAGAAAAAATGGAGACAAAACCGAACCAGGAAACTACAGACCAATAAGCCTGACTTCTATTATATGGAAACTTATGGAAACTATAATAAGAACTAAAATGGAAAATTACCTATATGGAAACAGTATACTGAGAGACTGTCAGCATGAGACTTTGTCAAAAGCTTTCTGGAAATCTAAAAAACCATGTCGTATGCTTTGCAATTATCCAGTTAATTCTCAAACTGAACGCAGTAGGGATTCAAGGAAATGAAAGCACATGGATTAAATTTGCAGACAACACAAAAATAGGAGAAGTGGCAAACACTGTTGCAGCAGCAAAGGTCATTCAAAATGATCTAGACAGCATTCAGAACTGGGCAGTCACATGGTAAATTACATTTAATAGAGAAACATGTAAGGTACTGCATGCAGGCAATAAAAAATGGCATTATAAATATCATATGGGAGATACTGAAATTGAAGAAGGAATCTATGAAAAAGACCTAGGAGTTTATGTTGACTCAGAAATGTCTTCATCTAGACAATGTGGGGAAGCTGTAAAAAAAGGCCATCAAGATGTTCAGATATATTGTGAAAAGTGTTGAATTTAAATCAAGGGAAGTAATGTTAAAACTTTACAATGCATTAGTAAGACCTCATTTAGAATATTGTGTTCAGTTCTTGTCACCTCGTTACAAAAAGGATATTGCTGCTCTAGAAAGAGTGCAAAGAAGAGTGACCAGAATTATACACAGTTTAAAAGGCATGTTGTATGCAGACAGGCTTAAAGAACTGAATCTATTCAGTCTTGAACAAAGAAGACTATGCGGTGATCTGATTCAAGCCTTCAAAATTCTAAAAGGTATAGACAATGTCGACTCAGGGGACTTTTTCGAGCTGAAAAAAGAAACAAGGACCAGGGGTCACAAATGGAGATTAGCCAAAGGGGCATTCAAAACAGAAAATAGGAGGAACTTTTTTACACAGAGAATTCTGAGGGTCTGGAACCAACTCCCCAGTAATGTTGTTGAAGCTGACACCCTGGGATCCTTCAAGAAGCTGCTTGATGAGATTCTGGGATCAATAAGCTACTAACAACCAAATGAGCAAGATGGGCTGAAAAGCCTCCTCTCGTTTGTAAACTTTCTTATGTTCTTATGTTCTTATGTTCTAATAAACATGTGGAGCTTTTTAAGAACAAGGATTTGACAAATCGAATCAACACATGCACTTTAATAAAAATGCCTGCCTGTGGCAATGTGCAGCACTACTCTCTGTCTGTGTACTCCTTTCTGGTCTGACGTCACCACTGAAACCTGCTTGTCACATTGCCGTTTTCTTTAGAAGCTATCATGAGATTCCCTTGTGGCACCTGCGAGATTGATCTTTTTTTAATCTTCTGATAGGTTATAGGCTATATTGATTTAAATTGGCACATTCCCAAAATCGTCTCTGTGATTCCTATTCATTTGCGGTATAGTTTGTGTTGTATATTATTTTTTAATACAATATAGGCATATATATATATATATATATATATATATATATATATATATATATATATATATATATATATATATATTAAATTAAGGACAATGTTTTGGGCTGTTCCAGCTTGCTGCATAAACCAATTTCAGTAGCTTTTCTTTTTAAGATTTTGTCGTTTTAAAAGTTACAACACTATTACGTTTACCGGTCATGGCAGCTGTACCGTCAGTGCACACTCCCACACATCGAGAGTCTATTGAATATTCTTGAATATATCCATCTAGCACTCTGGATATTTCCTCACCAGTTGTTCTCCCTGGTAATTCTTTACAGAAAAGGAATTCTTCGACAAATTTCCCCCCTTCTATAAACCTAACATATATGAGTAGCTGTGCAGCATTTGCAACGCCTGTACTTTCATCTAACTGCAAGGCAAAGTACGGGCTAGCATGCAACCGATCCAAAAGATGAGCAGAAACATCTTCTGCCATGTCACATATCCTTCAGCACACAGTGTTGTTTGACAACAGCACCACTTCAATTTTTTCAGCTGCTTCCTCACCAGTATTTCACAAACAATATCAACAGTCACTGGCAAAATTATCTCTTCCCCAATTGTATGCAGTTTTTTTGTGCAAGCAATGTGGTATGAGGCTAGAAAAGACACCTTTAAGGCCCTCTCTGGAACAGTAACGTGCTGCTTAAAAGTACTCACTTTTTTAAAATGTGGGATTCCTTGCTTTTAAAAAATCTATAGATTTCCCAGCTTCATTTGGGTGTTTTTGTTGTAAATGCCATTTCAACTTTAATGGCTTGAGTCATTCATTAGATAGGATTTTGAAGCACATCACACATTTAGGCCGTCTTTCTTTGTAATGCAAGAAAACCCGAACTGAATGTACTCAGCATCATATTTTCGAGATTTTGATTTTGATTTTGACCAACGTGTCTGTTTCCTGTTTTCTGGCTGTCTGTGGACGTGGAAGATCCCCTCGGTGGCCTAGAGGATCAAGGCTGGTGCCTTGCCTGCGGGGAGTTCAGGCACAAGGAGGTACCGCCTGCCCCGAAGCAAAAGAGGAGGAGGGGTGGCCGTTTTCGCTGACAAGCGAGGGAACCGGTGCTGCTTCCAGCATCAGAGAGGGAGGTGCTGCCCGCCTGGGCGCCAGAGAGCACAGCCTGTGTGCTGGAGAGTGAGACAGAGCAGTGGAGCGGCTGGAAACTCTTACCCTTCCCGTATCCGATAGGATGGCGGATGGGAGGACCTCTTTGAGGACCTAGAGGACCGGGGTTGGTGCTTCGTCTGCAGGGAGTTCGGGCACGAAGTGGGGCGCTGTCCCCGTCAAGAGGGAGAAGAGCTGCCTGCCCGAAAGCAAAAACGGAATAGGGGCGGCCGTCCCTGAAGGCAAACAGTGCAACCCCCTGTCCCCCGCCAGACTGCACGGAGCTGCCGAGCTGCCCGCTGCAAGCGCTGGAGGGTCCCATGCCACCGCTGGCATTGTCCCTGCTGGAGTGCACAGCGCCACTGACAGCATTGCCACCGCTTGTAAAGGGGCAAAAGTCACTCGGGTTTTGGGGGTAGGAAGGGGGTTAAATGGACACCCCCTTACAGTAGCCCAGGGGTTACTAGAGGGGTTAAACAGACGCCCCTGACCAAAGACCAAGCTTGGCAGATGGAGGAGAGGAGACCGCCTCTATCACAGCGCTGCCCGCTAAACACCTTACAAGGATCTGGAGGGGAAAAAATGGACATGAGGGGAGAGGGGCTGTGTTTTAAGGGAGGAGGTGGCCGATTGCGGCTACAAGTTGCATTTCCCGCCGCTGTTTAACTCTGTCTCTGTTGCTGTGTGGCCCTAGCCTGCGCGCGGGGGCATGTTCTGTGTCTCCCCTGTGATTGTCCCTTACCGCTGTATCAGTCGTCTAGTGCGTGGTCTGTGTCTCCCCTGTGATTGGTCCCGTTTTGTAAGTCACTGTGTGTTCATGTGTTCAGTGTGTTCCCATTGGCCCGAATTGTGCGGTTGAGGACCAATGGGATGTGTAAGTACCGGGGGGGCTAAGGTTATAAAAGGCGCTGCAACGCCTTGTTGTTGTGGTTGTTGTGTCGTGGTTGCCATGGTTACGGAGCAGCTGACAGGGAGCTGTGTGTGTGACTGAGTGCTGAATAAAGCTTTTGGAACGAGAAACCAATGTGTCTGTCTCTCCTGTTCTCTGACTGTCTGTGAAACACTACAATATCTAGAAGCTGAACTAAAAAAATATATATTTTTTTAATTGTATTGTCAGAAATTCTGATTTATATTTAATTGTAGTTAATATAGCTGTTTGTCCATCCATCCATTATCAATCTGCTTCTCCTGGTGAGGGTCATGGCTATAGTTTAATTAAATATAGTATTTAAATTGTAATTACAATTCACCCTGGTTTTGTGATAATGGTACGTACTTTAAGCACGAAACAAGCAACCAGGGACATTCAAAGTACATATGCAGGGCAGTTTTAAGAATTGTTTATTTAAAGTTTAAGATTTGCTTTTAAATATTTCACACATCATTTTCTTTTGTTAAATAATTGTACATATTTGCTGCAGACCCCCCTGAAGCTTCGCTGCGGACCCCAGTTTGGGAACCCCTGGATTAATGAATTTCATCAGTACATAACAAAAAATGAGAGCCTCCCTGTATTCAACAATAAAATATAATTTGCGAGCATAAAAAAACCCCGCTTACCACCAAGCTTCATAATTTTCACTGGAAAAGTTTCCTTCTCTTTTCTCTTCTTTCGGAGAACCTTCTGGAATTCAAATGACACTGGGAGGCATCAGGAGGCATTTGAAGACTGTACCCAGAAAACACCCAGGCCGCACCTCAAAAGTAACAAGGTAATGTAACAATACCGGTATGGATGCTTTTTTGATCAAAGCAACGTTTCATTTATTCACACCAGTACTAAAAAGACATTTTATTTGTCTTTGTGCTGTGCAGAGAAATGTGGGATTCCATGAATACGCTGACTGAAGAGAATGACGAACTTAGTGCCAAGGAGGTCTGTGACATCGTCCATTATAGGCATGGAATCTGGATATCCACAAAGACAGTCAGGAGCATTAGAAGAAAAATGGGATGGAAGTATAGAAGACAAGGTAGGCTACGTTGCATTTCATATTGTGTCTGGGGTTTTTTATATGTGTCTTTGTCCTGCATGTAGCCTTTATTTAAAACAAACAAAAGAATTCCCCAGATTCTGTCCATTGATCAGAGACAAGAACAAGGATCTTCGTTTGGCACAAGCAAGATGTTGGCAGAAAAAAGGAGAATCATTTCATAATGTGATTTTCACAGATGAAACATCAGTCCAGCTTGAGAGACACTGGCTGTATTCATTTCACAAGAAGGGGTGCTTCGCTTGGAAGTCAAAACCAAAACACCCACTGAAAATACACGTACAGGGGGGCTATATCCAGGAAAGGACCCGGGCCTCTACTTATTATCGAGGGTGAGGTCCAATTTCAACATATTCTGATTTAGTTATGCTTAGTCAGACCCCTTAGACTACATGTTTTTTTTCAAATTTACGATGAACTGTTAGAAACTATTTTCTTCAATTTCAGGAATAATGGACAGTACTTTCTTCAAGGAAGAAATCATTAAAAAAGTAGAAGCCCCCTTTGTTCATGAGAATTTCACAGAGCATCGTTTTTTCCAAGGTAGGGAAATCGTACGTGATATAAAATGTCTTCATTTTGTTATATGTGCAGCTGATGAAACGTAATCTTTTCAAATGTATTAGTGTATATCTCTTTTCAGACAATGACCCGAAACACACGTCCACAGCAGCCACTGCATGCATGCTGGCAGAGGGGATCAACTGGGTCAGAACACCAGCAGAGGAAGTAGCTTGCAGTAGCCTCCTGAAATAATATGAAAAAACAAATGTGTATTTATTTATGCATTGAAAACCAAATGTGTATTTATTCATGGATTGAAGTCAACTTGTTCAATCACCAAAGCATGCTGCAGCGGTGGATTTGATTCATATTCAGGTTAGGCTTGTCTACATGAACTGCGAATAGAGAACTAGCCTAATTTCCTCTTTCGAATTGCAGGCCAAAATTACAATGTAAATGAGCAGTTAACTTGTATTCATAGACATTCAGGTAACAGTGTATGGTTAGACAACAACTGTAAACACATGATGATGTGGACTAACCATTATTTGCAATAGGCTATTCAAAGAGGCATTGTTTAAATGTGTCTAATTTACCAACCTAATATAATTGGGGTTGGGGGTTGGGGGGGGGGATTAATTAAAACATTCTAGGGGATCTCTCACCTCTATATTTAAAAACTAAAGAGAGTGGCGTAGTCGGGACTACAATTATTACCTGTAATAGTAGTGATGTAATAAGTCAATTAGTACAATAGTATGTAATGTGTATCGTCTTTTGGCTTCACCGTGCTTCTTCACCTCGCGCTGGCCCCCTTGTTACACAGTATTAGCAGAAATTAATATAATACTGCATACTAGGGTTAGTAAAGGAATGTATATTAATCAGTCTATGTTTAAAACACATATAAAATAGCTAAACACACTTTACACAATGACTTTAGGAACACAGTCTCCTTTGTTTAGGTAGCAATACATCTTATTGAAGATTATGCTGATGATACACAGAGAACCATATCATCACAATATAAATGAATGTAACCATATTCACAAAACATGAGAATACAAGAGGACCCAGGATAGAAGCCAGTGAGACACTAAGGTTTATGGGCAGTGCATTTGATTTGACCAGTGACAAAGTTACAGATTGGGTTCTACCATGTGAGTATGACCCAAAGCATTGAGAAAAGGATGAATAACCAACTCCAGCACAAGCAGTTCATAGTCCATAGTCCACTGTGTCAAAAGCCTTGGTAAGATCTCAAAAACCATGTTAGGATCAAGCCTGGCAACAGGGTAATCACCCCTATGTGTTTCAGTGTCAGGTTCAGTACTCACTCCTATTATAATAAAATCAAAAGCATACCGGTCTGACAAGCCTGCAGCTCTGCAGCTGGTATCTGCCTCAGCCCCCTGTGGGTTCTGTTTATGAACCAGAGCAGTTCCTGTAGAGCTGAGGGAGGTTTTTGTACGGACATGTATCACTGTGTGAGAGGGGTGCTGTAGTGCTGCTGACAGTAGTAATCTCCTGCATCTTCAGCCTGGACACCGCTGATGGTCAGAGTGAAGTCAGTCCCAGATCCACTGCCACTGAAACGAGCTGGGATCCCAGATTGAAGGGTGCTTGCAGCATAGATCAGGAGTTTAGGAGCTTCTCCAGGTGTCTGCAGGTACCAGGCTAGGGAGCTATAGACACTGCTGCTGGCTTTACAGTTGATAGCGGCAGTATCTCCAGGGAGAACAGATTTAGCTGATGGAGATTGAGTCAAAGTCTGTCCACTGGAATCTAAAAGAGCAATTAAAATAATACAATTCTGTAATTACGCTTATTTCAAAGAAGTCATTGTATAAAAAGCATTTCAGAATACATTTAAAATGTTATATTTTACATTAAATACTCAAAGCCATAAAGTTGGTTGTTTACTATTTAGAGCTTCTTTGAGAATCCACATTAATTACCCCCTTTCTTTATAATGTAGCCCTTTTAGTAAATGATCTCTTACCATGAGTGAAGATTATCAGCGAGCAGATGAAGTGAATTATAAAACTCATTGTTGTTTCAGATTGTGTTGACATGAAGGGCAGCTCTCAATCATGAAGTGTTAAACTCACAGGGCTATAAACACTCCCAGAGCACTGAAGCATGTGCTGCCAATGCAAAGTGTCTTTTCTATGCAAAGTGTCTTCCTTGGGACAGCGGGCACTCGCACACTCATACACACAAGGTAAAGAATGCTGCTGTAATGGCTCCCTCTAGTGAGGGGGATAGGAATTGCACTGGGATCTCTTTCACTTGTTCAGTTTTATCCTCCTGAGAGCTCCTTGTAGAATCTCTGCCGGGTGCATCATTGTGAAGTCTGCCCTCATGTTGCAGTGTCATCTTCACTTCTCATGCTCAATGAAAAGGTCATTGTGTAGGGAGTGGAGTGCTGGAGTACTGACATGTTAGGAAACCAGCTATATCTGCAGGGCACACACACACATATATCATGTAATTACAAGAGGTAAGAAGTTTTTGTTCATAAAGCCATTTCCAGTGTTATAGCACATTATTTCATGTAAAAGAGCAGGACTCATTGGTAATTACAGTGTTATTATGACTGTAAGTCGCCCCGGATAAGGGCGTCTGCTGATAAATAAATAATAATAATATTACAATGTAATTGCATGGGGTAGCAGGGTGAGGTCTGTGCTGGCTATCTGATGCATGCATGTTCCTGCAGGGGGGAGTCGACGGCCTCAGATCCGTCTGCCATTCATGGTGATGACACAGAGGGGTTGGGTGAGGGTGTGTCGCCTGGCTCTCTCTGAGTGGTCAGGAGCCGGGTCTTGGGGGGAACAATCTGCCAATAAAAATAACGTGCTATGATTCCCTCTGTGTTGCCCATGTAGGAGAAAAGCCGGCAGGAGGCTGGTTCAGAGAGCCGGAGTAAAGCAAAGAACCCAAGTGATCAACAAAACACAACGTGTCTGGTTTGCTGAAAGTTGTGGTGCACAGTTTAAAGGCAAATGGCAGGAAGGACAGCGCCACGAGGCAGCACAATTCCACGTACCCAGACTGACAGACAGACTGTCGCTGGACGTATATTTAATAGTTAGCGCCCCTCAGTCTCCTCTACATGCCTTCATAATGCTCTGCACTACCCCCCCAGTCTCCTCTACATGCCTTCATAATTGCCCATCTACTCTTGCTGTCTGTCGCTGATTCTGTCGGGAGTGCTTGCATCGTGTGTGCAGAGTGCAGAGCTCAGAGTGTGAGGGGTTCTCCCCTGCTTGCTTATTGTGCCTTTTTACTTTTTCATTCTTTTATTTCTTATGTCTATAGTTTTGTAAAGAAACAGATTAATAGTTGGGTCTTTTATAAATGAATGGCCGTGATGGCCAAAGTTAGGGGGGGGAGGTCACTAGGGGCTCAAGTCCCAGTTTTGAAAGCATTATATATAAAATAACAATTTCTAATATTCCTCCTTTTCTGAAAAACAAACTTTGTGAGAGAGCCTCGCTGTCATGGAAAAATAATGTCAAGCATTACAGTGATTCCTCTGGGTTGTAAATCCTGACTTCAAGCACGCAGTTTTTTATATGCTTCTGAACACCTGAATGGAGAGCTCAATGTAGCTTTCAGATTTCGGGTGGGTGGTAGTGAATTTTTGCTTTTTCTGAAACAATGAACATTTTAAAGAGCAAAAAAAACACTCTTCCTGTCTGCTGGTGGCAGAGTAGTCCCATTCCTTCCCATTCAAATAATGAAGACAGAATAACTAAAAGAGGTCAGAGAGCCATTGGCAAACTCAGACCACAACATGGTCTCATTTGAAATATTTTTAAAACCCCAAAAGTAATGACAAAAGGTTTACAATTTTAGAAAAGCAAACTATGAAGGTATGAAACGGAGACTAACAGAAGTAGATTGGAGTAAAATAGAGAAAACATCCACAGAAAAAGGATGGCTGTTTTTTAAAAATGTAGTACTAGAGGCACAAAACAATTACATCCCAAAAGTAGACAAATCTAAATCTAAAACAAAATGGCCAAAATGGTTTAATAGATCAATTAAAAAAAATATTCAGCGAAAAAAGGCACTTTACAGAGCATTTAAAAGGGACCAAAAACAAAGTACACAGAAAGAGTACTTGGAACTGCAAACACAAGTCAAAAAGGAAGTTAGAAAGGCCAAGAGAGAGATAGAAATCAATATTGCTAAGGGGGCTAAAACCAATTCCAAAATATTTTTCCAATATTATAACAGCAAGAGAACATTCAAAGAGGAGGTTAAATGTCTAAGAGACACAAATGGCAAAATCATAGATGAAGAAAAAAAAATAGCAAATATATTAAATGATTACTTTTCACAGGTATTTACAAAGGAGGACACGGACAACATGCCCCACATGTCGACCTGTTTCCTATCCAATTTTAAATAACTTTAGCATAACAGAGGCAGAAGTGTTAAAGGGACTAGGAGCTCTTAAAATAAACAAATCCCCTGGGCCAGATGAGATCCTCCCAATAGTACTCAAAGAAATGAAAGAAGTTATTTACAAACCGCTAATCAAGATCATTCAACAGTCTCTTGACACAGGGGTTGTACCGACAGACTGGAAAATAGCAAACGTAATACCGATCCACAAAAAGGGAGACAAAACCGAACCAGGTAACTACAGACCAATAAGCCTGACTTCTATTATATGGAAACTTATGGAAACTATAATAAGATCCAAAATGGACAATATCCTGGGAGACAACCAGCATGGTTTTAGGAAAGGGAGATCGTGTCTAACTAACCTGCTTGATTTTTTTGAGGATGCAACATTGACAATGGATAACTGCAAAGCATACGACATGGTTTATTTAGATTTCCAGAAAGCTTTTGACATAGTCCCGCATAAAAGATGAATTCTCAAACTGAACGCAGTAGGGATTCAAGGAAATGCATGCACATGGATTAGGGAGTGGTTAACATGTAGAAAACAGAAAGTACTGATTAGAGGAGAAACCTCAAAATGGAGTGAGGTAACCAGTGGTGTACCACAGGGATCAGTATTAGGTCCTCTGCTATTCCTAATCTACATTAACCCTTTGCGGTCCATTGTCGGACTGGGTCCGACATTGCAATTATTCCTCACAGGTCCTTTGTCGGACTGGGTCCGACATCATTATAGCAACGCAATAAACGGGTGTTTAGTCGTTTTTTCTCCGGAAAAAGCCGAGAAAACCATTCAATTGCCGAGTGGTAGCGAAAGGAGCCGAGACAAGTCGGAAAAAAAAAAAAAAAAAAAAAGGCGTATTTCATGAATAGTCATACATGGTATCAGGTATCAGATAATGGGCGTCCATAATAAACAAGCTGGCTAAGTGCGTCAGCGCACTGAGACTATCATGCACATTTGCAGAGCTTTTTTCAGATGTTATAGTAATAAAATAATGACTTGGATCGCATTATTGAGGAGTTTGGTGATAAAACGAGTGATCTGGAGATGATCGATCGGTATGTACGACTATTATTATTATTATTATTTATTTCTTACACAGCTGAACGCTATAGCAAACAAAAGGCTGGGGAGGGGCTGGAGATGCCTAGTGTGTGCTTTGTTGATATGCAGGGCCATTTAAACCCGTTTGACTGTGAAAAAAAATACTTTTAAAAAGCGCGTATAAAATTAACTGCGCGTGTGAAAATTAATTAGACCTGGCGTGCCTGACGCGCGATTAATAAATGGACCGCAAAGGGTTAATGATTTAGACTCTGATATATTATTATTATTATTATTATTATTTATTTCTTAGCAGACGCCCTTATCCAGGGCGACTTACAATTGTTACAACATATCACATTATACATTATTTCACATTATACAGATATCACATTATTTTTACATACAATTCCCCATTTATACAGTTGGGTTTTTACTGGAGCAATCTAGGTAAAGTACCTTGCTCAAGGGTACAACAGCAGTGTCCCCCACTGGGGATTGAACCCACAACCCTCCGGTCAAGAGTCCAGAGCCCTAACCACTACTCCACACTGCTGATATAGTAAGCAAACTCGTTAAATTTGCAGACGACACAAAAATAGGAGGAGTGGCAAACACTGTTGCAGCAGCAAAGGTCATTCAAAATGATCTAGACAGCATTCAGAATTGGGCAGACACATGACAGATGCCTTGACCAGACTGCACCCAGCTACCTCCAGACCCTCATCTCTCCCTACACCCCCACTTGACCTCTCCTCTCCGCCTGCACTAGAAGACTGGCTCTACCTCTGCTACGCTCCCCTCCCTCCAGAGCCCGCTCCTTCTCCACCCTTGCTCCGCAGTGGTGGAATGACCTTCCTACAGATGTCAGGACTGCCCAGTCCCTGACCACATTCCGGCGCCTCCTTAAGACTCACCTCTTCAAACAGCACCTGTAGAACTCCTCTGTTTGTATCCTGGGACACTATCACCCTTCATTTAAATGTGCTTTATTTTGCTCTTATCTGCCCCCTATTTTACTGCATTTAATCCTGTACTTCAGAATACTGTAATCTGCCAAGTGTTTAACCTGTAGTATTTTGTATTTAATCCTATCCTGATGTAACTATCACTATTATCTGCTGTATTATTGAATTGTGGTTTCTCACACTTGAACAAAAATTATTGTATTTCTTGCTCTTATTGTATTACTTGTATTGTAACACTTGAAATGTATTTGCTTACGATTGTAAGTCGCCCTGGATAAGGGCGTCTGCTAAGAAATAAATAAATAAATAAATAAATAAATAATAATAATAATAATAATAATAATAATAATAATAATAATAATAATAATAATAATAATAATAATGACATTTAATAGAGAAAAGTGTAAAGTACTGCATGCGGGCAATAAAAATGTGCATTATAAATATCATATGGGAGATAGTGAAATTGAAGAAGGGAACTATGAAAAAGAACTAGGAGTTTATGTTGACTCAGAAATGTCTTCATCTAGACAATGTGGGGAAGCTATAAAAAAGGCTGACAAGATGCTCGGATATATTGTGAGAAGTGTTGAATTTATACCAAGGGAAGTAATGTTAAAACTCTACAATGCATTAGTAAGACCTCACCTAGAATATTGTGTTCAGTTCTGGTCACCTCTTTACAAAAAGGATATTGCTGCTCTAGAAAGAGTGCAAAGAAGAGCGACCAGAATTATCCCGGGTTTAAAAGGCATGTCGTATGCAGACATGCTTAAAGAATTGAATCTATTCAGTCTTGAACAAAGAAGACTATGCGGCGATCTGATTCAAACATTCAAAATCCTAAAAGGTATAGACAATGTCGACCCAGGGGACTTCTTTGACCTGAAAAAAGAAACAAGGACAAGGAGTCACAAATGGAGATTAGATAAAGGGGCATTCAGAACAGAAAATAGGAGGCACTTTTTTACACAGAGAATTGTGAGGGTCTGGAATTGTGCAGCTGATGAAACGTGATCTTTTCAAATGTACTAGTGTATATCTCTTTTAAGACAATGACCCGAAACACACGTCCATAGCAGCCACTGCATGCATGCTGGCAGAGGGGATCAACTGGGTCAGAACACCAGCAGAGGAAGTAGCTTGCAGTAGCCTCCTGAAATAATATGAAAAAACAAATGTGTATTTATTTACACTACTGGTCAAAAGTTTTAGAACACCCTAATTTTTCCAGTTTTTATTGAAATTTAAGCAGTTCAAGTCCAGTGAATAACCTGAAATGGTACAAAGGTAAGCAGTAAACTGCCAGAGGTTAAAAAAAAAAGTTTAGGTTACCAAAAACTGAAAAATAATGTACATTTCAGAGTTATACAAAAAGGCCTTTTTCAGGGAACAAGTAATGGGTTAACAACTTACAGCTGTTCTGCATCAATGGAAGTAAATTAAGCCTTGAAAGTTGATGCTAACAATTCCTACAGGTGTCCCAACTTTTGTTGATTACTTACAAACCCTCTGTCTGTATAAAAGCAGTGTTGGAACAGACTGTGTTACTACCCTCTATTAAGCATTATTTGGACAGTATTGTACTGCAGGAAGCAGTATATTGCTCTCATAATGGCGAGAAAAAGGCAATTAACAAAGGAAGACAGACAGACCATTATAACCCTTAAAAGTGTAGGTCTTTCCTTTAGAGAAATTGCAAAGAAAGCCAAGTTGTCAGTGAGTACAGTTTCCTACACCATCAAAAGGCACTTGGAAACTAGAGGAAACTCTGACAGGAAGAGGTCTGGCAGACCCAAAGCCACAACAGAATCAAAAGACAAGTTTCAGAGAGTCAACAGCTTGTGTGATAGGCGGCTCACAGGACAACAGCTTCAAGCACAGCTTAACACTGGTCGAAGTAAGCAAGTCTCAGTTTCAACTGTGAAGAGAAGACTTCGAGCTGCAGGTTTGACAGGTCGAGTGGCAGTAAGAAAGCCATTGCTAAGATGGCAAAATAAGAAAAAGAGGCTTGCCTGGGCCATGAAGCACCGCCAGCGGACTACTGAAGACTGGAAGAAGGTCTTTTGGACCGATGAATCAAAATTTGAAATCTTCGGTTCATCACGCAGGGTTTTTGTACGCCGTTGAGTAGGCGAAAGGATGGTTCCTCAGTGTGTGACACCAACTGTCAAACATGGAGGAGGAAGCGTGATGGTCTGGGGCTCTTTTGCTGGATCCAGAGTCGGCGACTTGCACAGAGTGAGTGGCACCCTGAACCAAAACTGCTACCACAGCATTTTGCAGCGCCATGCAATACCCTCTGGTATATGTCTAGTTGGTCAGGGGTTCATCCTACAGCAAGATAATGACCCAAAACATACCTCCAGGCTACTAAAAGAACAAGACGGTAGGCTTCAAATCATGGAATGGCCAGCACAGTCTCCAGACTTAAACCTCATCGAGCTAGTTTGGGATGAATTGGACAGAACGGTGAAAGCAAAGCAACCTACAAGTGCAACACATTTGTGGGAACTTCTGCAACAGTGTTGGGAAGAACTTTCAAAACAATATTTGATTTCCATTGTAGAAAGAATGCCACTAGTGTGTTCGGCGGGGTCGGGGTTGGGGGGGATTAATTAAAACATTATAGGGGATCTCTCACCTTTATATAAAAACTAAAGAGTGTGGCGTAGTCGGGACTACAATTATTACCTCTAATAGTAGTGATGAAATAAGTCAATTAGTACAATAGTATATAATGTGTATCATCTTTTGGCTTCACCGTGCTTCTTCACCTCGCGCCGACCCCCTTGTTACACAGTATTAGCAGACAGGTTATTAAAACACATATAAAAAAGCTAAACACATTTTACACAATGATTTTAGGAACACAGTCTCCTTTGTTTAGGTAGCAATACATCTTATTGAAGAATATGCTGATGATACATAGAGAACCATATTGTCACAATATAAATGGATGTAACCATATTCACAAAACATGAGAATACAAGAGGACCCAGGATAGAAGCCAGTGGGACACTAAGGTTTATGGGCAGTGCATTTGATTTGACCAGTGACAAAGTTACAGACTGGGTTTACCGTGTGAGTATGACCCAAAGCATTGAGAAGAGGATGAATAACCAACTCCAGCACAAGCAGTTCATAGTCCACTGTGTCAAAAGCCTTGGTAAGATCTCAAAAACCTTGGTAGGATCAAGCATGGTAACAGGGTAATCACCCCTATGTGTTTCAGTGTCAGGTTCAGTACTCACTCCTATTATAATAAAATGAAAAGCATACCGGTCTGACAAGCCTGCAGCTCTGCAGCTGGTATCCACCTCAGCCCCCTGTGGGTTCTGTTTATGAACCAGAGCAGTTCCTGTAGAGCTGAGGGAGGTTTTTGTACGGACATGTATCACTGTGTGAGAGAGGAGCTGCTATACTGCTGACAGTAGTAATCTCCTGCATCTTCAGCCTGGACACCGCTGATGGTCAGAGTGAAGTCAGTCCCAGATCCACTGCCACTGAAACGAGCTGGGATCCCAGATTGAAGGGTGCTTGCAGCATAGATCAGGAGTTTAGGAGCTTCTCCAGGTGTCTGCAGGTACCACGCTAGGTAGCTGCTCACTGAGCTGCTGGCTTTGCAGTTGATAGTGACTTTTTCTCCTGGGAGAGCAGAGAGCGCTGAAGGAGTCTGAGTCATAGTGATCTGCCCACTGGAGACTGAGGAACAAAAAGAAAAAGGTGGAGTTAATCATTTTTTAATGTGGAAATGCAATTTATATTCTTATAGATGACAATACTTTAAATATAATTACAAAACATAACAAAAGTACAACTCTTATTGATTGGTTGTTTATGAAATCACAAACAATTGCCCCCAGTAAACAATGCATTGCTGTGTGTTTAAAATCTCCACTTTCACTCTTACCCTGGGCAAAGATGATGAGAAGCGTCCCAACCAGGAGAAACAAGGACATCATTTTCTTGTGTTTCAGGAGCTCTGAAAGGTCTGAACAGTGATTGAACAATGATGTGTGTCTTCAGATAAAAGGGTTTGAGCAATGAAGGATGCACAGGTATGCAAAGCACCTTCTTTCATGCAAATCCTGTTAGAAATAGCTATATGAGAGCTGAACCGTGAACTCTGCTGTGAGTCCATATGATTGGGGGGATTAGTGCTGCCAGCACTTTAGAGTGAGGATCATTAATTACACATGAAGGACTGGTGAAGAACACAAGGAATGAGTTCAGGAGACATATTGACACTGAAAACATTTCCAAGTGAATTCATGGTGAATCCACCAAACCCCATGATCCCCATGAGAAGTGACACACTGTTTAACATCAGCATCAGAAACATGTCAAGTGTCCTGTATTGAGTTCAACAGATTCAACTCAAACACTTCCAATGTTCTCTGATGCCTCCCTCTGGAAGCATTTTAAAAGTCTACTTGAGGGCATCTGGAATGCTGTGGATTATAAGCATGTTCTGTAAGATAGCTTTCCATGGGTCTATTAGGTGATTATTAACTGCACTCAGACTGTCTAACTGTGATAATCCAGTTGATGGTAAACAAGTGAAACAGTACTCTGTGATTAAATCAAGATGACTAATGATCAAAAGATTAGTGAGTGTAAATGGGAAGTGCAACATTAAATCATTCCATTGTCTCAATGTTTTAATACAATATAATGTGCTCCTTTATGACTGCCTCCTGCCACATTATTATTGATCCCACACTCTCTCCAGACTCCTCTGCCTCAATAGAAGAACCTGTGCAGGGAAAAGGTTTTAAAAGGTAATGAACAAAGGAAGGGGTAATAAACATAATAATAGGCAAAGCTGCTACATTGTGGAATGCTCTGCCTTCTTCTGTCAGGGAAGCTGGTACTTATTTTATTTAAAGATTGAAAGCATATTTTAAAAAATAGTTTTGTCATCCTAGTTTTCCAATCAAACTGCATTTTCCTTCTTTTATAAATTCTAATTTTATTAATTGTTCTATTTTTATCAATTAGCTTATTATGTTGGTTTTTCTAATTTTACAATTAAGACCACGTTATGTGTTTTTTACTTTGATTTTATTGCATTTTGTATTAGACTGTTTTTAATTGAATTGCTTGTTTAATTGCTATTTTATTTGTGAAGTGCTTTGGGATCTTTGGTGGAGTGTCCCGCCCCTCTATATATATATATATATATATATATATGTGCAGTTTTATTATTATTTGTATTATTGTTTGCGGCGCGGATTAAAGCAAGGCGTATTTGTTATTGTTTTTGTGTTTTTAAAAACCTCGTGAGGATGCGCGACTGATCAGCTAGTGATTTATTTAGCTGACGCATCCTTATTAACCCTTTGCGGTCCATTGTCGGACTGGGTCCGACATTGCAATTATTCCTCACAGGTCCTTTGTTGGACTGGGTCCGACATCATTATAGCAACGCAATAAACGGGTGTTTAGTCGTTTTTTCTCCGGAAAAAGCCGAGAAAACCATTCAATTGCCGAGTGGTAGCGACAGGAGCCGAGACAAGTCGGAAAAAAAAAAAAAAAAAAAAGGCGTATTTCATTAATAGTCATACATGGTATCAGGTATCAGATAATGGGCGTCCATAATAAACAAGCTGGCTAAGTGCGTCAGCGCACTGAGACTATCATGCACATTTGCAGAGCTTTTTTCAGATGTTATAGTAATAAAATAATGACTTGGATCGCATTATTGAGGAGTTTGGTGATAAAACGAGTGATCTGGAGATGATCGATCGGTATGTACGACTATTATTATTATTATTATTTATTTCTTACACAGCTGAACGCTATAGCAAACAAAAGGCTGGGGAGGGGCAGGAGATGCCTAGTGTGTGCTTTGTTGATATGCAGGGCCATTTAAACCCGTTTGACTGTGAAAAAAAATACTTTTAAACAGCGCGTATAAAATTAACTGCGCGAGTGAAAATTAATTAGACCTGGCGTGCCTGACGCGCGATTAATAAATGGACCGCAAAGGGTTAAACTCGTGCAGACGGTGAACATCTCCCGAGTTAATTCATTGATTAATTGTTGCCAATCTGGAGATGGTCACTGTATATAAACCTGCAGCTCTCTGCCCTCGGGGGGAGTGTACAGATGAGAGTACCGGAGAGTGAGCAAGGAGAGCGGTATTAAAGTAGAAACAATTGCTATATATAGAAGTATACTTGTTTCATTATTGTTTATTTGTTTGGCCAATGTGCCCTTTTGTTTCTGTTTTTTGTGTTTGTTCAAATCGTTGGTTTTGTTTATTTAATAAAATAGCTGAGCGCCGTAGCGCTCAGTTTCATCACCACCATCCATTGCCTTTGTTTACAGTTACTCCTTCCTGGTCTGTGACGTCATGACAGCAACAGCTCGGCCACAGGATCCTTGTGACGAAAAGTGCAATATAAATGTGAATTGCATTGTATTGCATTGTAGTGTATTGTATTGCATTGTATTGCATTGTATGCATCTCTTTGGTGACTTGTCTGTTGATAAGTTGGGGTCAGTGTATTCTGGACGTGTTAAATGTATTCAGATTGTTTAACTGAGCCTCCCTGCCACACCCTGGCACTGTGAGTGTCCAGCGCACCTTGTGGGAGCTGCAATCACTCCCAGGTATTTCAGAGTCGTGTTGAACTCTCACTCATATTGGAACAAAGGGAGTTTATTACTTATATGTTAATAATGGACTGGGGACCAGGTTTAGCATGTATGGTCTGTAATGGTGATTTTAAATATGCAAGCGTCTAATTTTAAAATAAATATACATAACTCTTACTGGGTGTCATGGTTTTATGAAGTTCTTTTTTTCTGTTCCAGTCCTTGAGCAACTGTCACTGCCTTCCCCCTCAGCACCTGCAGTAGGTCCAGCTGCAGCAGTGCAGTCGCTGTGCAGTCAAGCTGAGAGAGGTTTTTGTACGGACATGTATCACTGTGTGAGAGGGATGTAACCCTGCTGACAGTAGTAATCTCCTGCATCTTCAGCCTGGACACCGCTGATGGTCAGAGTGAAGTCAGTTCCAGATCCACTGCCACTGAATCAAGCTGGGATCCCAGATTGAAGGGTGCTTGCACTATAGATCAGGAGTTTAGGAGCTTCTCCAGGTGTCTGCAGGTACCAGGCTAGGTAGCTGCTCACGGAGCTGCTGGCTTTGCAGTTGATAGTGACAGTATCTCCAGGAAGAACAGATTTAGCTGATGGAGACTGAGTCAAAGTCTGTCCACTGGAATCTAAAAAGAGAAATTTATATATTTAAACACTGTTGACTTTTTGAAATCAAAATGATTTAGGCATTTCAGAATTAATCTTAAACAGTATTTTCATTTTAAATACTCAATGCTGAATGTTTATTGAGTTAAAGCTTCTTTGAGGTTTCAAATTATCAACTCCTTTCTTTATAACGTTGCCCTTTTAGTAAATGATCTCTTACCGTGAGTGAAGATTATCAGCGAGCAGATGAAGTGAATTATAAAACTCATTGTTGTTTCAGATTGTGTTGACATGAAGGGCAGCTCTCAATCATGAAGTGTTAAACTCACAGGGTTATAAACACTCCCAGAGCACTGCAGCACGTGCTGCCAATGCAAAGTGTCTTCTTTATGCAAATTGTCTTCCTTGGGACAGCGGGCACTCGCACACAAGGTAAAGAATGCTGCTGTAATGGCTCCCTCTAGTGAAGGGGATAGGAATTGCACTAGGACTTTTCACTTGTTCTATCCTCCTGAGAGCTCCCCTGTGCTCTATATATTGTACAATACAAAATGCATTCCATTGCCATTGGGGCCTCAAGAGCATTCTGGAAGAACACAACTTCACTCAACTTCACAGATTACTGTTCTGAAAACCTGTTTGCAAATCTTTAAACTGGTAAAGGTGTTTTAATGTTTCTGTACAGCTCTAGACACACAAACATCACTTGCAGAAAAAGCATTGTAATATCTGTCTTAGATTAAGAGGAATAAGCTGTCAAAGTGAGGCAATCTTTATTTGCTTTTCTTTCTCTACTTAACTCATGTCCATCATTCAAATGTCGTTTTGCAAACTTTAAGTGATTGTCCTTGTGACATTTTCCTAAGAATGGCTTTTTCCTTGGCCTGCAACCACTGAAACCTTCACTATGCAATACTCAACCTATGGTTGAAATGGAAACCCCAGTCCCACTTGCAGCCAATTCACTCTGAATATCTTTGGCAGTCACTCTCGGATTGTTATTAACCTCCTTCACAATTCTTCATCTTATTCTTGGTGAAAGAACCTTCTTTATTCCAGACCAAGGGAGCGTTGTGACAGTACCATGCTTCTTGTACTTCTTGATAATAGAAACAATAGTTGAAACTGGGATATTCAAATGCTTGGAAATCTTCTTGTATCCTTCTCCAGCTTTATGACAATAAATAATGTTCTGGCTCAGGTCTTCAGATAGCTCTTTACTTTCCCCCCATATTGACTTCATGGTAATGACAGTGATCATCCTATGCCTAACCCTTTTATACATCCTAAGAATGTTCACCTACAATCCAGCATTTTCTAGACTTTTCTAGAATTAGGTTCTGCATTATATTGACATTTCTAGCACCTTGTAGACAATATTATCATAGCATTAAAGGGTATTGTGGAAGGGTGGTGGACAATTCACTGGCACACAGGAGACAGAACTGTATTTGTAAATTGCTCTGGCGCACTGATTTATTTTAACCCACAGAGGGCGCTGTTTTCCGTGGCATGAATACCAGCAACGGTAATCAGGTCCACAGGATAACCAACACAGGTAAACAGTTCAATGTGGATGCACTCACAGGTGCTCTGAATATAATAATGATGAATGACAAAAGGTGAAAGAAAAAGGGAAAATAAAACACAGTAATAAAACTACAAAATAAAGGTGCTGCACTCTGCAGCTTTACCCCGACTGCCGCTATCCGCACGGCCTGGGTCTCCGTCCTGCACTCACTTATTCCCTCACCCTGCTATGCAGATGCTCTCCGGAGTTCTGCCCAAGTTTTTCCCCCCTGCTAAAAAAAAAATGATTTATTTTTATTTTGTTTTGTTTTGTTCCTCTCCGGCTGTGCTTGGTCCGGCAGCAGCGTTTCCGCTGGCTTGTTTTTCGTCTTAAAGGGGCAGATCTGAGGGATCAACAGAGCGTTATTTAAAGGTTCAGCAATCCCCCAAGGCCCACCTCTCAGCCACTCAGAGAGAGGGAAGGCCCACACACCCTCTTCCCCACCTCTCTGTGTCATCGCCATGACTGACAGACGGATCTTACGAGGCTGCTTCCCTCTTCCTGCAGCACCATGCGTACGTCAGACAGTCAGTACAGATCTCCCCTGTTACAGGTATGCATACTTTTGCATTTTTTGAGTTTTTGCTGAAATAATTGTTTTTAAATGATTTAAAAACCTTTTTAAAATCATCTCCTCTAACCCCTGTAATGTTTTCAATCTGCACTCTTATTTCTGGTTTTTCATCCTCGCAGCTTGGTTTCCACTTGAGATCTTGCAACATCTTTATAATGTCCTCTAGTGCAACATCGTCATGGAGAAACTCGGTCTCTGCAGGGTCCATCTCCACATGGGAATGTTTGTTTCTTAGATGATAGCTTCCACTTCCACAGCGTCCTCTTAAAACCTCCCTGTGATCAAACATTTACAGAAACTAGAACGCATGAACAATGGCATCAGTGTTGATTTCCTTCCATTGCGTGAGTCTTTAGAGCACATCTGACACTATTTCCTTCCATTGTGTGAGTCTTTGGAGCACATCTGACACTATTTCCTTCCATTGTGTGAGTCTTTGGAGCACAGCATTCATGCTTTCTGTTACGTTTGCTGTTACATCTCTAGTTGCAGTGTAAACACCCAAATCATCCAACAACCACCTTCCACATTTTCCAATGATGTTATTCTTTAAATTCTTATCAAAGTACTGTATAAAGGCTAAACTCCATTTCTTATCCAATTGCTCCAAAAAGTTTACAAACCATCCTCTGTTTTGCTTTCCAGTAGGAAAAGCACATGATTAAAATAAACAGCTCTCTCTGAAGACCAGGGCAGACATGTACAAGTCTCCCAATTGAAAAGTGGTGTCATGCGAAAGCAGTGGATGTGAGTCTGTGCAAAGGACTTCCAAACAAATCGACAAATGTTGATAACCTCGGGAAGAGCTGAAACGACAACAAAATCAGAACGAATAACCCCCTCCAGTGCACAATGCTTTTCATACACATTGTATAGGCATCCTGGCTGCTGTTCATACACATTGTATAGGTCATCCTGTTCAGACACATTGTATAGGTCATCCTGGCTGATACTCTTACACATTGTATAGGTCACCCTGGCTGATTCTCATTTTCAGTTTTTCAAATCTCAATTTGCTTGTGATTTGTTCCGTGTTCTTTGGTAGACTTACATTCATGTGTGACCCCAGCACACAGCTTTGTGCTTTTCTTGTAGATATCACCAGGAGTCTGATTCTTACAAGTTGCAATTCCTTTCAGCACTGAAGGCGTTGTTCACATGTGGCTTCTGCTGGGATAGCTCTTCATAGTGCCATGGGGTGCATCTTTTTCAGCAACATCATCAGCACCAACATGTTGCACTGGCACCATTTTCATACTCCCATTCTCCATTTCATACCCATATCTGTGAATATTCACTGTCCTTTGGTTAATTATTCTCTGATGGTATGTCTTAATCAGCACCGGAGTTCTCAGAGGAATCGGTTGCCTCCTCTTGTGGATCCATCGGCACTGCTCAGCACACCAGTCGTTGCATGCATCTGGTCATCCTTCGTAGTCAAAAAGGTAAATCTGACCATGCTTTGGGTTAGCTGCTGGAAGCCTTGAAATCCTGTTTGGATTTTGCAGTATATTCAATCCCTGATCAATCGTAAGCGGCATTATTTTTTCCTCGGAGATGATTGTTTTTATTTCTTTAGCCAGATCGCCCTGTTTAGACTCTGGAATTCAAAATGGTTTCATTCTGACTTGGGCTCCCATAGGGGTAATAATACTATGGGATATAAGATTACTTCTCCCTGACAAGTCTGAAAATACATTGTTGTTTCTATTAATTAGATCTTAAATTATTGTATTCTGTTCCACAGTCAAATGTTTCCCAATTTTTATTTCGCTCGGACTTGCCGTACCTGGCAACTCAGGACCCAGTTCTAAATCTTCGTACTGTACGGTGCCTACTAGAGGTTCCCTGTCTACCCACGGTTTCAGAAAATATACATTGTAGATCTGGTATGGTTTCCTTTTCCCTGTCAGATACACCTTATAGTTTACATCACTTAATTTCTCTGTTATTTGGAAAGGTCCCTGCCATTTAGCCAAAAACTTGTGTGCATGTGAAGGCAGCAAAACTAACACTTTGTCTCCAACTTTAAACTCTCTGAGCTGAGCACCGGCATTATACGCCGTCTTTTACAGTTCTTGCACTCTGACCAGATTTTCATTTACCAGACTGCTGACCTTTTCCATTCTATCTCTCATTTTTAATACATATTCAACCACATTGTCCCCTCTAGGTGGTGCCCCCTCCCACACTTCTTTGACAACATCTAAGATTCCCCTCGGCTGTCTGCTATACAACAATTCAAACGGTGAAAACCCGGTCTACGCGTGAGAAACCTCTCTGATAGCGAACATAATGTAAGGAAGAAAACAGTTAAGCACTTGCGCACGCACACTGTGTGTCAAGTGCTTGTGTGTCCCCTCAGCAAATGAGGACCCTAGCCATTGGGGTGATTGGTGCTTTTGAGGTTGGGGTTGGGGGTTGGGGGTTGGGGGTTGGGGGTTGGGGTTGGGGTGGGATTAATCAAAACATTCTAGGGATCTCTCACCTCTATATATAAAAACTAAAGAGTGTGGTGTAGTCGGGACTACAATTATTACCTGTAATAGTAGTGATGTAATAAGTCAATTAGTACAATAGTTAGTAAAGTGTATCGTCTTTTGGCTTCACCGTGCTTCTTCACCTCGTGCCAGCCCCCTTGTTCCACAGTATCAGCAGAACAGGTTTCATTTAAATTAATATAATACTGCATACTCGGGTTAGTAAAGGGATGTATATTAATCAGTCTATGTTTAAAACACATATAAAATAGCTAAACACACTTTACACAATGACTTTAGGAACACAGTCTCCTTTGTTTAGGTAGCAATACATCTTATTGAAGAATATGCTGATGATACACAGAGAACCATATCATCACAATATAAATGGATGTTACCATATTCACAAAACATGAGAATACAAGAGGACCCAGGATAGAAGCCAGTGGGACACTAAGGTTTATGGGCAGTACATTTGATATGACCAGTGACAAAGTTACAGATTGGGTTCTACCATGTGAGTATGACCCAAAGCATTGAGAAGAGGATGAATAACCAACTCATGCACAAGCAGTTCATAGTCCACTGTGTCAAAAGCCTTGGTAAGATCTCAAAAACCGTGGTAGGATCAAGCCTGGCAACAGGGTAATCACCCCTATGTGTTTCAGTGTCAGGTTCAGTACTCACTCCTATTATAATAAAATCAAAAGCATACCAGTCTGACAAGCCTGCAGCTCTGCAGCTGGTATCCGCCTCAGCCCCCTGTGGGTTCTGTTTATGAACCAGAGCAGTTCCTGTAGGGAGGTTTTTGTACGGACATGTATCACTGTGTGAGAGGGGTGCTGTTACCCTGCTGACAGTAGTAATCTCCTGCATCTTCAGCCTGGACACCGCTGATGGTCAGAGTGAAGTCAGTCCCAGATCCACTGCCACTGAAACGAGCTGGGATCCCAGATGGAAGGGTGCTTGCACTATAGATCAGGAGTTTAGGAGCTTCTCCAGGTGTCTGCAGGTACCAGGCTAGGGAGCTGCTCACAGAGCTGCTGGCTTTGCAGTTGATAGTGACAGTATCTCCAGGAAGAACAGATTTAGCTGATGGAGACTGAGTCAAGGTCTGTCCACTGGAATCTAAAAGAGCCATTAAAATAATACAATTCTGTAATTACACTTATTTCAAAATAGTCATTGTATAAAAAGCATTTCGGAATACATTTAAAAAGGTACATTTTACATTAAATACTCAAAGCCATAAAGTTGGTTGTTTACCAACTTCTTTGAGAATCCACATTAATTACCCCCTTTCTTTATAATGTAGCCCTGTTAGTAAATGATCTCTTACCATGAGTGAAGATTATCAGCGAGCAGATGAAGTGAATTATAAAACTCATTGTTGTTTCAGATTGTGTTGACATGAAGGGCACCTCTCAATCATGAAGTGTTAAACTCACAGGGCTATAAACACTTCCAGAGCACTGAAGCATGTGCTGCCAATGCAAAGTGTCTTTTCTATGCAAATTGTCTTCCTTGGGACAGCGGGCACTCGCACACTCATACACACAAGATAAAGAAACTTCTGGATCCTGTAGAAATGTTTGGTTCTGTTGCCCTCTGCTGGACGGATTCTCAATGCATTGTGCTGGAGTTGCTTTAATAGAGCTGGGTTTGGAATGCTTCATCTTGTACTGAAGGTGTTGTCGATTTTCATAATTCAACCTCACATACCTCCCAATTATTCTGCACTTAGAGCTTTACACTCTCTCACTCCAGTTCATATGCACGTGGGTATACGGTCATCACCTGTCTATACAATGGACTCAATGATTGATCATGTATATAAATAAACTAATGAATTATCCAAACAGATTGCTATAGTCGGCTCTGAGATCTGGGCTTGAACTTCAACTGCTGCTGCCTGTTATTAACTATGTATGACTTTGTATTCAGCACTGTTGAGGAACAGCCTTCTTGTAAAGCTGCTACAGGGAAGCTGGGACTCTAACTGTTTTTAAAACAAGATTGAAAACTTATTTTACAAAATAGCTTTTTTTGTCTTAGTTTTCTGTTTTTTTACAATCAAAACTGCATCTTCTTTTTTAATTCCAATTTCATATTTTTGTTGTATACACTTAATTTTTTTTTACAAACTAGCTGAATCTTAGTTTTTCAAATTTTAGAATTAAATCCACTCTTTTTATATCTGTTTCATTAGATTCTGTATGTTTTTAATTTAATGGTATTAAAGATATTATAGCGTCTAGGAAGTTCACTCGGTCAATTCAAAATAAATATTTTCCTGCAAATATTTTCTGTAATAGGATGCAAACTCTGTGAGCCCCCACAGAACACTAACAGGGAGCCACTGAGACAACTTCAAATCCAGACCTTCACCATCGGCTTTGAACGAGCTTCTGGTAACACTGTGATTCCTGACACTGTGATTCTGCATTCTGTTGCTGTACACACCAACTGCAAACTGCACTGTAACCTCATCACAAGAACACATCTTAATACAAGCTACCACAGCCATGAAGCATGCACCAACATTCGGAACTACCTAACAATATTGGATGATTTTGTCCTTTTCCTTTCTGAAAAAAAATTGCAAATGACGATTTGGAGTGCAGTTTTGGGAATCCAGCCCTATTCTAGACACATCTGGCAGGGAAGCAGCAGATCCAGACCTTGCCTTTCCTTCAATGGGCTGACATGCCAATTCATTACAGTGGAGCCCTAAGGGAAGAATCCTGGCCCCTGTGGTTGAAGCAGGTAATTGAATCACTGTGCTCTTTGCATTATTCTAGCTATAGCATGTATGCTGGCTTGTGAGTCACGTGATTCTCCAAAGTTGTGGTTATGAACCCAAGGTTGAAACTCTCTCCTGATCCAAGGTGCACGCACACTTGTGATTCCTCTCAAGGAAGAGCTTTGATTAAGTGGGGGGAGAATGTAACAAATCTCTTTCAGTTGAATGGCAAGACGTTTGTCCTTGAACTGTATAGTTTGCAGTTCGCATCCAGGTCTCGCCTTCCCATTCAATTCAGTGGCCTGAGATTCAAGTTCATTCTTTCATTCTTCTTCCTCTTCTTCTTCTTCTTCTTCTTCTTTTAGCAGACACCCTTATCCAGGGTGACTTACAATTGTTGCAAAATATCACAGTACTAAGTATTGCATGAAAAAATATCACATTACAAGTTATCACATTACAGAATATGATCATACAGAAAAGCAGTTATGAAAGTACAATAAGATCAAATTCAAGTAAGAGCAAAATAAAGAGGTGAATGGGGAGGGGGTTCAGAGCACATGTGGTGGGTTTATGGTTCTGGAGCAGGGAGCAGAAATCGAAGTCCGAGAGGAGAAGGAGGGTAGGATAGTGGGGGTTGCAGATGGTGATGGGGAGAGAGTGAGCAGAGGACAGGGTATGGGTGGGGAAGGAGGTGAGGTAGTGAAGAGTCTATGATTTTGGAGGAGAAGAAGGAGGCAAAGTCATAAGCCGAGATGGAGAAAGAAGAGAGGAGTGAGCGATAGATATCCAAGGCAGCAGGGAGATTGGTTTTCTTCCATTTCTTTTCAACAGAGCGCAGATCTGTATGAGCCGAGCGGAGCACAGAGGAGAGCCAGGGCTGGTGCAGGGAGAGGCAGGGCTGGGGCGGGGAGAGGCGGGTCTGGGGCAGGGAGAGGCGGGGCTGGGGCTGGGAGAGGCGGGGCTGTGGCAGGGAGAGGCGGGGCTGGGGCGGGGAGAGGCGGGCAGGTTGAGGGACAAGAAGAGGGTGAAGGTAGCCAAGTCTACAGAGAGTTGGGAGAAGGAGTCGATAGAGGGGAGGTGTGAGAGAGCAGCAGAGGAGAAGACAGAGGGGGAGGGGGAACAGAGGTTTCAATCGAAGGTGACAGAGGGGGTCGGCAGAGCAGGAAGGGTTGGGAGCGACAGAGAGAAGGAGATAAAGTAGTTATCAGAGATATCAAAAGGATTGACCAAGAGGGCAGGGGGAAAGCAGTCCCTGGTGAAGACGAGGTCCAGTTGATGGGCCAAATGGCCTCCTCTCGTTTGTAAAGAAGGGGAAGAAATCCAGCAGAGTGGATATGGTTGGAGGGGTGGATGTTGAAGTCACCTAATAGAAAAACAGTGGTGGAGGGAGAGGGGAGGGAGGAAAGGAGGAAGTCGCGCTCATCAAGAAAGTGAGTAAGGGGTCCAGGAGGGCGGTAGAGAAGAACGAGGAGGAGGAGGTGACAAGGGGAGGCGATTTCAACAGCATGAAACTCAAAGGTGCTAACAGAGAGACAAGAGAGAGGAGTTGGGGGGGGGGCAGAAAAGAGCAGGGAGGGAGAGAGCAGAAGTCCTGTTCCCCCACCCTGTCCAGATGGGTGAGGAGAGTGGGACAGGATGTAGAGAGAGGAAAGGGTGGCCGGAGTGGTAGTGTTATCAGGGGAGATCCAGGTTACAGTGAGAGTTAGGAAGTCAAGGGAGTGGTGTGAGGCAAAGGCAGAGATGAAGTCAGCTTTGTTGGAAGCCGAGCAGCAATTCCAGAGGGTGCCAGAGCGAGCGAGGGGGTGGGATGAGCAGAGGAAAGGGGGAGAGGCAGGGAGATGAGGTTAGAGCAGTTAGATTTGTGGTGGCAGGGAGGAGACAGGACAGGAACGAGCAGAGAAGATTACAGGGATATTAAAGATAGTCATGGTAAGGAGCAGTAGTGGAAAGGAAGTAGAATGGGTACGAGAGGGGGTGGTGTGAGAGGGAGATGAAAACACTGGTACAGGAGGAGCGAGAGCATTAAATAAGAGAAAAGAAAAGAGCTGGGTGCTGCAGACAATAGGTTGCAGATGATTCCAAATCCAGTCAGCTGTGCCCTGTGTGAGTTGCTAGATTGTTACACCAACACAACTCACTCACATTACAACCTCAACTGGTAATCATTCACTTTACAAATTAAATATGATATACTTACAGAGCAATCGGTCTGTTGACTGCTAGCCTTCCTGCACTACATAGTGTATTGACATTGCCCCCCATGACAAAGACAACTTGTAATGACATCACAGCTGTTTGAATTGAATGGAAAGGCTCGGGCTGGACACGCACTGCAAAGCATTCGGAGTGTTCCTTGAAAACATTCTCACAATTTATAGACTGCTGGAAACAGGACTAGTTTAACATGTAATCCGGCTGAGTTAGTAACTGCTTCTTGTAAACAAGGTTACAGTGGCACACCAGGCTACAAAGATACTGGAATTGCCTGGTGTTTTGTAAAGTCTGCTGTGAGAAATACATGTATTTGGATACACTGTGAAAAGTGTTTTTATCTCTATATTGAACATGGGTATGTAGTACACAGGAGCATAAAGGGTTTATGAAAAACACAGTTTAGGTCATTTATTTGTGTTTTATTCATCATATGATAACATTTTATAGCATTTACAGGTTTGAAAATATTATCATTATTATTTTCAAAATCTGGTACCTGGGAAGGGGTTTCATTTTCATCTGGAGTTGAAGTGGTTAATAATGCTTAAAACAGTAGCATCAATCACAGAGAATGCTTCTTTAAGTAATCTTGTGGGAACAGGATCTGAAACACAGGTAGTAGATTGTGTCTTAATAACCAAGTCAGTTAAATCTGACTGGTTAACCAGAGAAAAGCCTGCAAAAGACTGGCCTGGGGTAGCAGGACCTGAGGAAGTAATATGTTGAATGTTAGAGGATGAATGCTCTAAGCTGGGTGCACTATCTGAAATCTGATTTCTTGTATCACAAATTCTCCTGTTAAAATGATTCATAAAATCACCGCTGCATGCTGGTAATCAGGTACTTAATGAAGGCTCTTTCTGCATGTCTGTTAGTTTAGCTGTTGTGTCAAAGAGAAATCGAGGGTTATCTTTATTTGAGAATAGGCTGATCTAGCTGAGGACAGTGCAGCCTTACAGTTCAACACACTGTCTTTCCAAGTAAGATAGAAGACCTGTAGTTTGGTGCTTTTCTATTTTCGTTAAAATTGATGACATGTTTGCTTAAATATGCGTGTTGTATCACTGAACCATGGTGAGAGTCCTTTAGAACCCCCTTTTTATTTTAATAGATGCAACGATATCCAGGATATTACTTAGCGTGATGTTATAGTTATCAACTAGCACATCCACTGATGCTGACTGAATAAAGGCTGAGTTTCACAATAGTTCTAGGAATTTAGCAGTGGTGTTGGAATTGAGAGATTGAGTTTTTATAAAACCTTAAGGGCAATCACCAGTTAATACACAATTGTCAGATTCAAACTGCTGCGTTACCTCTGCTTAAGTCAGAGCCCGTCTGTGGTCTGGCACCAATACCCACTTCCTCTCTTTTCACAGACTGTCTTGTTACCTCTGCTTAGTAAAGTAAACCAATATTTTACTCACCCAGTCAGAGCCCTTATCTTTCTAGGAAAGGGACATTTTTGGCTTTTCTTCTTCTGGCTTTTCCCTCCTGGCTTGGTCTTCATAGAAACAAATAAGCCAGCCTTATTCAGTTGGTTTCAATCAAAAGAGTTTTATTCAGCAAATCAAAGGCAATACAACAGTGATCACTCACAGGCCTCAGTTGATGGTATTCTGAGCTCCCTGGCACAAAGATGGTATGGCTGAGTTGGCATCAGCGTAGATGTTAGTTGCTGAACTTTCATGGCATCAGAAATGACTTCGTACTGCACAGATATAAAGCCAGCTTATTTAATTTCATTGACCAAATTTGGTCTTATTTCCCTAGCATGATGCATGGTGCGAGACCAAGCACATTAATAGTTAACAACTGTGTTTCTTCCTCACTTCACCATGGTCAGGGGAAACATAAATAACAAGAAGTTAAACTTAAGAGTTTTGCTCAATTCTCACAGGCAGCAAAAGCGCTATACCCACACATCACAAGGTCGAAAAACAAGGCTGGTGATTGCAAACTACTGATGTAAACCAGCTATGTACAGCTTGATTTTAAGAGTTCATTGACCCTGATCTGATTCACAGCTTACATTAAACACAAGAAAATCACACAATGTTTACAGACAGTTTCAATGATATATTTAACCATTTAAATGGACAACATAAGCAACAGGTTGCATTTTAACTGGAACAGAACAATATGTTCACTGCCCCACACAGGGTGCATGTTTATCAGAAAAAGCCTATGCATCCCATTGGTTATTAGGCATTCCATGACATTTGCCTAAAGTTATTGTCATTTATAACAAAAGTAAGTGGTCTTAGAAGCAGTTTTAGTTGGTTTGATTATGGTTTGTATACAGGCTCAAAACAACTTTCTGGGGGCTCCCGAGTGGCGCATCCAGTAAAGTGTGAAGTGCAGGATGTGCCCTATAGTCTGTACGTCGCGAGTTCGAGTCCAGGATTTTCCTTTGCCGACTGAGGACAGGAGCTTATAGGGGGTGGCGCTCAATTGGCTGAGAGCCGCCCGGGGGAGGGAGGGTTAGGTCGGCCAGGGTGTCCTCGGCTCACCGCGCACCAGCAACACCTGTAGTCTGGCCGCGCGCCTGCGGGCTTGCCTGTAAGCTGCCCGAGAACTGCGTTGTCCTCCGACGTTGTTTCTCTTGCATGGCTGCATGGTGAGTCTGCAGTGTGAAAAAAAGCGGTCGGCTGACGGCACATGCTTCGGAGGACAGCGTGTGTTCGTCTTCGCCCTCCCGAGTCAGCGCAGGGGTGGTAGCGGTGAGCTGAGCCTAAAAATAATTGGCCATTCCAAATTGGGAGAAAATAATAAAAATAATTGACAACGACTAAATTTATAAAACAAACAAACAAAAACTTTCTAAGCAGAAACAACATATGCGAAAACAAAACTTATCATCCGTCTAGGTCTTGAGGTCACAGCTGCACTCTGAGTTATGAAAAGCCAGTCACTCAGACATGGGTGTATTTCAGGCGACGTGCCAAGCTACACAGCCACAAGGTCAGGGCAATACATAAGTAAGAGTTTCCAAAGGCTTTCACTCCCATGTATTTCAGTGTCAGGTTTAGTTCTCACTCATATTATAATTAAATCAAAAGCATACCGGTCTGACAAGCCTGCAGCTCTGCAGCTGGTATCCGCCTCAGCCCCCTGTGGGTTCTGTTTATGAACCAGAGCAGTTCCTGTAGGGCTGAGGGAGGTTTTTGTACGGACATGTATCACTGTGTGAGAGGGTAGCTGTAACCCTGCTGACAGTAGTAATCTCCTGCATCTTCAGCCTGGACACCGCTGATGGTCAGAGTGAAGTCAGTCCCAGATCCACTGCCACTGAAACGAGCTGGGATCCCAGATTGAAGGGTGCTTGCTCTATAGATCAGGAGTTTAGGAGCTTCTCCAGGTGTCTGCAGGTACCAGGCTAGGTAGCTTGTACTACTACTGCTCACGGAGCTGCTGGCTTTGCAGTTGATAGTGACTCTTTCTCCTGGGAGAGCAGAGAGCGCTGAAGGAGTCTGAGTCATAGTGATCTGTCCACTGGAGACTGAGGAACAAAAAGAAAAAGGTGGAGTCAATCATTTTTAATGTGGAAATGCAATTTATATTCTTATACATGACAACACTTTAAATATAATTACAAAATATAACAAAATTACAAATCTTATTGATTGGTTGTTTATTAAATCAAAATGAACTGCCCCCAGTAAACAATGCATTGCTGTGTGTTTAAAATCTTCACTTTCACTCTTACCCTGGACAAAGATGATGAGAAGCGTCCCAACCAGGAGAAACAAGGACATCATTTTCTTGTGTGTTTCAGGAGCTCTGAAAGGTCTGAACAGTGATTGAACAATGATGTGTGTCTTCAGTTAAAAGGGTTTGAGCAATGAAGCATGCACAGGTATGCAAAGCACCTTCCTTCATGCAAATCCTGTTAGAAATAGCTATATGAGAGCTGAACCGTGAACTCCGCTGTGAGTCCATATGATTGGGGGGTTAGTGCTGCCAGCACTTTAGAGTGAGGTTCATTAATTACACATGAAGGACTGGTGAAGAACACAAGGAATGAGTTCAGGAGGCACATTGACACTGAAAACATTTCCAAGTGAATTCATGGTGAATCCACTAAACCCCATGATCCCCATGAGAAGTGACACACTGTTTAACATCAGCATTAGAAACATGTCAAGTGTCATGTATTGAGTTCAACAGATTCAACTCAAACACTTCCAATGTTCTCTGATGCCTCCCTCTGTAAGCTTTTTAAAAGTCTACTTGAGGGCATCTGGAATGCTGTGGATTATAAGCATGTTCTGTAAGATAGCTTTCCATGGGTCTATTAGGTGATTCTTAACTGCACTCAGACTGTCTAACTGTGATAATCCAGGTGATGGTAAACAAGTGAAACAGTACTCTGTGATTAAATCAAGATGACTAATGATCAAAAGATTAGTGATTGTAAATGGGAAGTGCAACATTAAATCATTCCATTGTCTCAGTGTTTTAATACAATATAATGTGCTCCTTTATGACTGCCTCCTGCCACATTATTATTGATCCCACACTCTCTCCAGACTCCTCTGCCTCAATAGAAGAACCTGTGCAGGGAAAAGGTTTTAAAAGGTAATGAACAAAGGAAGGGGTAATAAACATAATAATAGGCAAAGCTGCTACATTGTGGAATGATCTGCCTTCTTCTGTCAGGGAAACTAGGACTCTTACTGTATTTAAATCGAGGTTGAAAGCATATTTTACAAAATAGCTTTTTCATCTTAGTTTTCTAATCAAACTGCATTTTCTTTATTTTATAAGTTCCAATTTTATTAATTGTTCTTTTTTGATCAATTAGCTTATAATGTTTTATTGTATTGTATTGGGCAGCAGTGTGGAGTAGTGGTTAGGGCTCTGGACTCTTGACCGGAAGGTTGTGGGTTCAATCCCAGCTGGGGGACACTGCTGCTGTACCCTTGAGCAAGGTACTTTACCTAGATTGCTCCAGTAAAAACCCAACTGTATAAATGGGTAATTGTATGTAAAAAAAAAATAATGTGATATCTTGTAACAATTGTAAGTCGCCCTGGATAAGGGTGTCTGCTAAGAAATAAATAATAATAATAATAATAATATTGCATTGTATTGTATTGTTTTGCATTGTATTGTATTGCATTGCATTGTATTGTATTGTATTGTATTGTATTGTATTGTATGCATCTCTTTGGTGAGTTGTCTGTTGATAACTTGGGGTCGGTGTATTCTGGACGTGTTAAATGTATTCAGATTGTTTAACTGAGCCTCCCTGCCACACCCCGACACTGTGAGTGTCCAGCGCACCTTGTGGGAGCTGCAATCACTCCCAGGTATTTCAGAGTCGTGTTGAACTCTCACTCATATTGGAACAAAGGGAGTTTATTACTTATATGTTAATAATGGACTGGGGAGCAGGTTTAGCATGTATGGTATGTAATGGTGATTTTAAATATGCAAGTGTCTAATTTTAAAATAAATACACATAACTCTTGCTGGGTGTCATGGTTTTATGAAGTTCTTTTTTCTGTTCCAGTCCTTGAGCAACCGTAACTGCCTTCCCCCTCAGCACCTGCAGTAGGTCCAGCTGCAGCAGTGCAGTCGCTGTGCAGTCAAGCTGAGGGAGGCTTTTGTACGTACATGTATCACTGTGTGAGAGGGGTGCTGCTATACTGCTGACAGAAGTAATCTCCTGCATCTTCAGACTACACACCGCTGATGGTCAGAGTGAAGTCAGTCCCAGATCCACTGCCACTGAAACAAGCTGGGATCCCAGATTGAAGGGTGCTTGCACTATAGATCAGGAGTTTAGGAGATTCTCCAGGTGTCTGCAGGTACCAGGCTAGCCAGTTGCTCACGGAGCTGCTGGCTTTGCAGTTGATAGTGACAGTATCTCCAGGGACAACAGATTTAGCTGATGGAGACTGAGTCAAAGTCTGTCCACTGGAATCTAAAAGAGTAATTAAAATAATACAGATCTGTAATTACAGTTATTTCAAAATAGTCATTGTATAAAGAGAATTTCAGAATACATTTAAAAAGTTATATTTTACATTAAATACTCAAAGCCATAAAGTTGGTTGTTTACTATTTAGAGCTTCTTTGAGAATCCACATTAATTACTTCCTTTCTTTATAATGTAGCCCTTTTAGTAAATCATCTCTTACCATGAGTGAAGATTATCAGTGAACAGATGAAGTGAATTATAAAACTCATTGTTGTTTCAGATTGTGTTGACATGAAGGACAGCTCTCAATCATGAGGTGTTAAACTCACAGGGCTATAAACACTCCCAGAGCACTGAAGCATGTGCTGCCAATGCAAAGTGTCTTTTCTATGCAAATTGTCTTCCTTGGGACAGCGGACACTTGCACACTCATACACACAAGATAAAGAATGCTGCTGTAATGGCTCCCTCTAGTGAGGAGGATAGGAATTGCACTGGGTCCCCTTAACATGTTCAGTTTTATCCTCCTGATAGCTCCTTGTAGAATCTCTGCCGGGTGCATCATTGTGAAGTCTGCTCTCATGTTGCAGTGTCAGCTTCACTTCTCATGCTCAATGAAAAGGTCATTGTGTATGGAGTGGAGTGATGGAGCATTGACGGTTAGGAAGCCAGCTATATCTGCAGCCACACACAAACATATAATGTAATTACAGCTGGTAAGAACCCATTTCCAGTGTAACAGCAGATTATTTAATGTAATAGAGCAGGACTCGTTGGTAGTTACCATGTTATTACAATGTTGTTACATTGTGTAGCAGGGTGAGGTCTGTGCTGGCCCCTACAGGGGGAGTCGACGGCCTTGGAACCGTCTTCCAATCATGGTGATGACACAGAGGGGTTGGGTGAGGGTGTGTCGCCTGACTCTCTCTGAGTGGTTGGGAGGTGGGTCTTGGGGGGAACAAACGGCCAATAAAAATAATGTGCTGTGATTCTCCCTGTCTTACCCGTGTAGGAGAAAAGCCGGAAGGAGGCTTGTTCAGAGAGCCGGAGTATAGCAAAGAACCCAAGAGACCAAGAAAACAAAACGTGTCTGGTTTGCTGAAAGGTGTGGGCACGCTTTAAAGGCAACGGACAGGAAAGTTAAATGGCTGTAGTGATGTTGGGGCAGGAAGGTTCTTTTTCAAATGGCTGTAGTGAGGTTGGGGCAGGAAGGTCCTTGTTTAAATGGCTGTAGTGATGGGTCAGGAAGGTCCTTCTTTAAATGGCTGTAGTCATGCTGGGGCAGGAAGTTCCTTGTTTAAATGGCTGTAGTGATGCTGGGGCAGGAAGGTCCTTGTTTAAATGGCTGTAGTGATGTTGGGGCAGGAATTTCCTTGGTTTTTTGGACAGGTGTTTGGTTTTCTTTGCAGTAGCTGTGAGGTCCTTTCGCTTCTTACTTTCTCTTTTATGTGTTAGATCTGTCGGGGTTGCACACGGCCGTTTTGATTTGAATTGTCCTTCTTTTCTATTTGTTTGTGAAATTCTTACCGTTTTATGCCTTTGTAGATGTGCAATGAAAGGTAAACACATTAAAAGTATTGTATGCAAATAGAGGTCACTTCTGGAACCTGTAGAAATGTTTGATTCTGTCGCCCTCTGCTGGACGGATTCTCAATGCATTGTGCTGGAGTTGCTTTAACCCTTTGCGGTCCATTTATTAATCGCGCGTCAGGCACGCCAGGTCTAATTAATTTTCACACACGCAGTTAATTTTATACGCGCTGTTTAAAAGTATTTTTTTTCACAGTCAAACATGTTTAAATGGCCCTGCATATCAACAAAGCACACACTAGGCATCTCCAGCCCCGCCCCACCCTTTCGTTTGCTATAGCATTCAGCTATGTAAGAAATAAATAATAATAATAATAATAATAGTCGTACATACCGATCGATCATCTCCAGATCACTCGTTTTATCACCAAACTCCTCAATAATGCGATCCAAGTCATTATTTTATTACTATAACATCTGAAAAAGCTCTGCAAATGTCCATGATAGTCTCAGTGCGCTGACGCACTTAGCCAGCTTGTTTACTATGAACGCCCATTATCTGATACCTGATACCATGTATGACTATTCATGAAATACGCCTTTTTTTTTTTTTTTTTTTTTTTCGACTTGTCTCGGATCCTGTCGCTCCCACTCGGCAATTGAATGGTTTTCTCGGCTTTTTCCGGAGAAAAAACGACTAAACACCCGTTTATTGCGTTGCTATAATGATGTCGGACCCAGTCCGACAAAGGACCTGTGAGGAATAATTGCAATGTCGGACCCAGTCCGACAATGGACCGCAAAGGGTTAATAAATCTGGGTTTGGAATGCTTCATCTTGTACTGAAGGTGCTGTCGATTTTCATAATACAACCTCACATACCTCCCAATTATTCTGCACTTAGAGCTTTACACTCTCTCACTCCGGTATACGGTCATCACATGTCTCTACAATGGACTCAATGATTAATCATGTAAATAAATAAACTAATGAATTTTCCAAACAGAGTGCTATAGTCGGCTCTGAGATCTGGGCTTGAACTTCAACTGCTGCTGCCTGTTATTAGCTCTGTATGCCTTTGTATTCAGCACTGTTGAGGAAGTGGTTTAATAGATCAATTAACAAAAAAACATTCTGAGAAAAAAGGCTCTTTACTGAGCGTTTAAAAGGGACCAAGAACAAAGAACACAGAAAGAGTACATGGCACTGCAAACTCAAAAAGGAAGTTAGAAAGGCCAAGAGACAGATAGAAATCAACATTGCTAAGGGGGCTGAAACCAATTTCAAAAAGTGTTTCCAATATTATAACAGCAAGAGAACATTCAAAAGAGGAGGTAAAATGTCTAAGAGACACAAATGGCAAAATCATAGACGAAGAGAAAATAAATAGCAAATATATTAAATGATTACCTTTCACAAGTTTTACAAAGGAGGACACGGACAACATGCCGCACATGTCGACCTGTTCCTATCCAGTTTTAAATAACTTTAGCATAACCAAAGCAGAAGTGTTAAATGGACGAGGAGCTCTTAAAATAAACAAATCCCCTGGGCCGGAGAAGATCCTCCCAATAGTACTCAAAGAAATGAAAGAAGTTATTTACAAACCGCTAACCAAGATCATGCAACAGTCTCTTGACACAGGGGTTGTACCGACAGACTGGAGAATTGCAAACGTAATACCGATCCAGAAAAAATGGAGACAAAACCGAACCAGGTAACTACAGACCAATAAGCCTGACTTCTATTATATGTAAACTTATGGAAACTATAATAAGAACTAAAATGGAAAATTACCTATATGGAAACAGTATACTGAGAGACTGTCAGCATGAGACTTTGTCAAAAGCTTTCTGGAAATCTAAATAAACCATGTCGTATGCTTTGCAATTATCCAGTTAATTCTCAAACTGAACGCAGCAGGGATTCAAGGAAATGAATGCACATTTATTAAATTTGACAACACAAAAAATAGGAGGAGAGGCAAACACTGTTGCAGGAGCAAAGGTCATTCAAAATGATCTAGACAGCATTCAGAACTGGGCAGTCACATGGTAAATTACATTTGATAGAGAAACGTGTAAGGTACTGCATGCAGGCAATAAAAAATGGCATTATAAATATCATATGGGAGATACTGAAATTGAAGAAGGCATCTATGAAAAAGACCTAGGAGTTTATGTTGACTCAGAAATGTCTTCATCTAGACAATGTGGGGAAGCTGTAAAAAAAGGCCATCAAGATGTTCAGATATATTGTGAAAAGTGTTGAATTTAAATCAAGGGAAGTAATGTTAAAACTTTACAATGCATTAGTAAGACCTCATTTAGAATATTGTGTTCAGTTCTTGTCACCTCGTTACAAAAAGGATATTGCTGCTCTAGAAAGAGTGCAAAGAAGAGTGACCAGAATTATACACAGTTTAAAAGGCATGTTGTATGCAGACAGGCTTAAAGAACTGAATCTATTCAGTCTTGAACAAAGAAGACTATGCGGTGATCTGATTCAAGCCTTCAAAATTCTAAAAGGTATAGACAATGTCGACTCAGGGGACTTTTTCGAGCTGAAAAAAGAAACAAGGACCAGGGGTCACAAATGGAGATTAGCCAAAGGGGCATTCAAAACAGAAAATAGCAGGCACTTTTTTACACAGAGAATTTTGAGGGTCTGGAACCAACTCCCCAGTAATGTTGTTGAAGCTGGCACCCTGGGATCCTTCAAGAAGCTCCTTGATGAGATTCTGGGATCAATAAGCTACTAACAACCAAATGAGCAAGATGGGCCTCCTCTCGTTTGTAAACTTTCTTATGTTCTTATGTTCTTATGTTCTAATAAACATGTGGAGCTTTTTAAGAACAAGGATTTGACAAATCGAATCAACACATGCACTTTAATAAAAATGCCTGCCTGTGGCAATGTGCAGCACTACTCTCTGTCTGTGTACTCCTTTCTGGTCTGACATCACCACTGAAACCTGCTTGTCACATTGCCGTTTTCTTTAGAAGCTATCATGAGATTCCCTTGTGGCACCGCGAAATTGATCTTTTTTTAATCTTCTGATAGGTTATAGGCTATATTGATTTAAATTGGCACATTCCCAAAATCGTCTCTGTGATTCCTATTCATTTGCGGTATAGTTTGTGTTGTATATTATTTTTTAATATAATATAGGCATATATATATATTTTAAATTAAGGACAATGTTTTGGGCTGTTCCAGCTTGCTGCATAAACCAATTTCAGTAGCTTTTCTTTTTAAGATTTTGTCTTTACAAAAGTTACAACACCATTACGTTTTCCGGTCATAGCAGCCGCACCGTCAGTGCACACATCGAGAGTCTATTGAATTTTCTTGAATATATCCATCTAGCACTCTGGATATTTCCTCACCAGTTGTTCTCCCTGGTAATTCTTTACAGAAAAGGAATTCTTCTACAAATTTCCCCCCTTCTATAAACCTAACATATATGAGTAGCTGTGCAGCATTTGCAACGCATGTACTTTCATCTAACTGCAAGGCAAAGTATGGGCTAGCACGCAACCGATCCAAAAGCTGAGCAGAAACATCTTCTGTCATGTCACATATCCTTCAGCACACAGTGTTGTTTGACAACAGCACCACTTCAATTTTTTGAGCTGCTTCCTCACCCAGTATTTCACAAACAATATCAACAGTCACTGGCAAAATGATCTCTTCCCCAATTGTATGCAGTTTTTTTTGTGCAAGCAATGTGGTATGAGGCTAGAAAAGACGCCTTTAAGGCCCTCTCTGGAACAGTAACGTGCTGCTTAAAAGTACTCACTTTTTTAAAATGTGGGATTCCTTGCTTTTAAAAAAATCTATAGATTTCCCAGCTTCATTTGGGTGTTTTTGTTGTAAATGCCATTTCAACTTTAATGGCTTGAGTCATTGGCTTGATAGGATTTTGAAGCACATCACACATTTAGGCCGTCTTTCTTTGTAATGCAAGAAAACCCGAACTGAATGTACTCAGCATCATATTTTCGAGATATTGATTTTGATTTTGACCAACGTGTCTGTTTCCTGTTTTCTGGCTGTCTGTGGACGTGGAAGATCCCCTCGGTGGCCTAGAGGATCAAGGCTGGTGCCTTCCCTGTGGGGAGTTCGGGCACAAGGAGGTACCGCCTGCCCCGAAGCAAAAGAGGAGGAGGGGTGGCCGTTTTCGCTGACAAGCGAGGGAACCGGTGCTGCTTCCAGCATCAGAGAGGGAGGTGCTGCCTGCCTGGGCGCCAGAGAGCACAGCCCATGTGCTGGAGAGTGAGACAGAGCAGTGGAGTGGCTGGAAACTCTTACCCTTCCCGTACCCGATAGGATGGCGGATGGGAGGACCTCTTTGAGGACCTAGAGGACCGGGGTTGGCGCTTCATCTGCAGGGAGTTCGGGCACGAAGTGGGGCGCTGTCCCCGTCAAGAGGGAGAAGAGCTGCCTGCCCGAAAGCAAAAACAGAAGAGGGGCGGCCGTCCCTGAAGGCAAACAGTGCAACCCCCTGTCCCCCGCCAGACTGCACGGAGCTGCCGAGCTGCCCGCTGCAAGCGCCGGAGGGTCCCATGCCACCTCTGGCATTGTCCCTGGTGAAGTGCACAGCGCCACTGACAGCTTTGCCACCGCTTGTAAAGGAGCCCCAGTGGGGCAAAAGTCACTCGGGTTTTGGGGGTAGGAAGGGGTTTAAATGGACACCCCCTTACAGTAGCCCAGGGGTTACTAGAGGGGTTAAACGGACGCCCCTGACCAAAGACCAAGCTTAGCAGAAGGAGGAGAGGAGACCGCCTCTATCACAGCGCTGCCCGCTAAACACCTTACAAGGATCTGGAGGGGAAAAAATGGACATGAGGGGAGAGGGGCTGCGTTTTAAGGGAGGAGGTGGCCGATTGCGGCTACAAGTTGCATTTCTCGCCGCTGTTTAACTCTGTCTCTGTTGCTGTGTGACCCTAGCCTGCGCGCGGGGGCATGTTCTGTGTCTCCCCTATGATTGTCCTTTCCCGCTGTATCAGTCGTCTAGTGCGTGGTCTGTATCTCCCCTATGATTGGTCCCGTTTGTAAGTCACTGTGTGTTCACGTGTTCAGTGTGTTCCCATTGGCCCGAATTGTGCGGTTGAGGACCAATGGGATGTGTAAGTACCGGGGGTGCTGGGGTTATAAAAGGCGCTGCGACGCCCTGTTGTTGTGGTTGTTGTGTCATGGTTGCCATGGTTACGGAGCAGCTGACAGGGAGCTTTGTGTGTGACTGAGTGCTGAATAAAGCTTTTGGAACGAGAAACCAACGTGTCTGTCTCTCCTGTTCTCTGACTGTCTGTGAAACACTACAATATCTAGAAGCTGAACTAAAAAAATAATATATATATTTTTAATTGTATTGTCAGAAATTCTGATTTATATTTAATTGTAGTTAATATAGCTGTTTGTCCATCCATCCATTATATCAATCTGCTTCTCCTGGTGAGGGTCATGGCTATAGTTTAATTAAATATAGTATTTAAATTGTAATTACAATTCACCCTGGTTTTGTGATAATGGTACGTACTTTAAGCACAAAACAAGCAACCAGGGACATTCAAAGTACATATGCAGGGCAGTTTTAAGAATTGTTTATTTAACGTTTAAGATTTGCTTTTAAATATTTCACACATCATTTTCTTTTGTTAAATAATTGTACATATTTGCCGCAGACCCCCCTGAAGCTTCGCTGCGGACCCCAGTTTGGGAACCCCTGGATTAATGAATTTCATCAGTACATAACAAAAAATGAGAGCCTCCCTGTATTCAACAATAAAATATAATTTGCGAGCATAAAAAAAACCCCGCTTACCACCAAGCTTCATAATTTTCACTGGAAAAGTTTCCTTCTCTTTTCTCTTCTTTCGGAGAACCTTCTGGAATTCAAATGACACTGGGAGGCATCAGGAGGCATTTGAAGACTGTACCCAGAAAACACCCAGGCCGCACCTCAAAAGTAACAAGGTAATGTAACAATACCGGTATGGATGCTTTTTTGATCAAAGCAACGTTTCATTCATTCACACCAGTACTAAAAAGATTTTATTTTTCTGTGTGCTGTGCAGGGAAATGTGGGATTCCATGAATACGCTGACTGAAGAGAATGAAGAACTTAGTGCCAAGGAGGTCTGTGACATCATCCATTATAGGCATGGAATCTGGATATCCACAAGGACAGTCAGGAGCATTAGAAGAAAAATGGGATGGAAGTATAGAAGACAAGGTAGGCTACGTTGCATTTCATATTGTGTCTGGGTTTTTTTATATGTGTCTTTTTCCTGCATGTAGCCTTTATTTAAAACAAACAAAAGAATTACCCAGATTCTGTCCATTGATCAGAGACAAGAACAAGGATCTTCATTTGGCACAAGCAAGATGTTGGCAGAAAAAAGGAGAATCATTTCATAATGTGATTTTCACAGATGAAACATCAGTCCAGCTTGAGAGACACTGGCTGTATTCATTTCACAAGAAGGGGTGCTTCGCTTGGAAGCCAAAACCAAAACACCCACTGAAAATACACGTATAGGGGGGCTATATCCAGGAAAGGACCCCGGGCCTCTACTTATTATCGAGGGTGAGGTCCAATTTCAACATATTCTGATTTAGTTATGCTTAGTCAGACCCCTTAGACTACATGTTTTTTTTTTAATTGACGATGAACTGTTAGAAACTATTTTTTTCAATTTCAGGAATAATGGACAGTACTTTCTTCAAGGAAGAAATCATTAAAAAAGTATAAGCCCCCTTTGTTCATGAGAATTTCACAGAGCATCGATTTTTCCAAGGTAGGGAAATCGTACGTGATATAAAATGTCTTCATTTTGTTATATGTGCAGCTGATGAAACGTAATCTTTTCAAATGTATTAGTGTATATCTCTTTTCAGACAATGACCCGAAACACACGTCCCATAGCAGCCACTGCATGCATGCTGGCAGAGGGGATCAACTGGGTCAGAACACCAGCAGAGGAAGTAGCTTGCAGTAGCCTCCTGAAATAATATGAAAAAACAAATGTGTATATATTTACACTACCGGTCAAAAGTTTTAGAACACCCTCATTTTTCCAGTTATTATTGAAATTTAAGCAGTTCAAGTAATGGGTTAACAACTTACAGCTGTTCTGCATCAATGGAAGTAAATTAAGCCTTGAAAGTTGATGCTAACAATTCCTACAGGTGTCCCAACTTTTGTTGATTACTTACAAACCCTCTGTCTGTATAAAAGCAGTGTTGGAACAGACTGTGTTACTACACTCTATTAAGCATTATTTGGACAGTATTGTACTGCAGGAAGCAGTATATTGCTCTCATAATGGCGAGAAAAAGGCAATTAACAAAGGAAGACAGACAGACCATTATAACCCTTAAAAGTGTAGGTCTTTCCTTTAGAGAAATTGCAAAGAAAGCCAAGTTGTCAGTGAGTACAGTTTCCTACACCATCAAAAGGCACTTGGAAACTAGAGGAAACTCTGACAGGAAGAGGTCTGGCAGACCCAAAGCCACAACAGAATCAAAAGACAAGTTTCAGAGAGTCAACAGCTTGTGTGATAGGCGGCTCACAGGACAACAGCTTCAAGCACAGCTTAACAATGGTCGAAGTAAGCAAGTCTCAGTTTCAACTGTGAAGAGAAGACTTCGAGCTGCAGGTTTGACAGGTCGAGTGGCAGTAAGAAAGCCATTGCTAAGATGGCAAAATAAGAAAAAGAGGCTTGCCTGGGCCATGAAGCACCGCCAGCGGACTACTGAAGACTGGAAGAAGGTCTTTTGGACCGATGAATCAAAATTTGAAATCTTCGGTTCATTACGCAGGGTTTTTGTACGCCGTTGAGTAGGCGAAAGGATGGTTCCTCAGTGTGTGACACCAACTGTCAAACATGGAGGAGGAAGCGTGATGGTCTGGGGCTCTTTTGCTGGATCCAGAGTCGGCGACTTGCACAGAGTGATTGGCACCCTGAACCAAAACTGCTACCACAGCATTTTAAAGCGCCATGCAATACCCTCTGGTATATGCCTAGTTGGTCAGGGGTTCATCCTACAGCAAAATAATGACCCAAAACATACCTCCAGGCTACTAAAAGAACAAGACGGTAGGCTTCAAATCATGGAATGGCCAGCACAGTCTCCAGACTTAAACCTCATCGAGCTAGTTTGGGATGAATTGGACAGAACGGTGAAAGCAAAGCAACCTACAAGTGCAACACATTTGTGGGAACTTCTGCAACAGTGTTGGGAAGAACTTTCAAAACAATATTTGATTTCCATTGTAGAAAGAATGCCACTAGTGTGTTCGGCGGGGTCGGGGTTGGGGGGGATTAATTAAAACATTATAGGGGATCTCTCACCTTTATATAAAAACTAAAGAGTGTGGCGTAGTCGGGACTACAATTATTACCTCTAATAGTAGTGATGAAATAAGTCAATTAGTACAATAGTATATAATGTGTATCATCTTTTGGCTTCACCGTGCTTCTTCACCTCGCGCCGACCCCCTTGTTACACAGTATTAGCAGAGACAGGTTATTAAAACACATATAAAAAAGCTAAACACATTTTACACAATGATTTTAGGAACACAGTCTGCTTTGTTTAGGTAGCAATACATCTTATTGAAGAATATGCTGATGACACATAGAGAACCATATTGTCACAATATAAATGGATGTAACCATATTCACAAAACATGAGAATACAAGAGGACCCAGGATAGAAGCCAGTGGGACACTAAGGTTTATGGGCAGTGCATTTGATTTGACCAGTGACAAAGTTACAGATTGGGTTCTACCGTGTGAGTATGACCCAAAGCATTGAGAAGAGGATGAATATCCAACTCCAGCACAAGCAGTTCATAGTCCACTGTGTCAAAAGCCTTGGTAAGATCTCAGAAACCATGGTAGGATCAAGCCTGGCAACAGGGTAATCACCCCTATGTGTTTCAGTGTCAGGTTCAGTACTCACTCCTATTATAATAAAATCAAAAGCATACCGGTCTGACAAGCCTGCAGCTCTGCAGCTGGTATCCGCCTCAGCCCCCTGTGGGTTCTGTTTATGAACCAGAACAATTCCTGTAGATCTGAGGGAGGTTTTTGTACGGACATGTATCACTGTGTGAGAGAGGAGCTGCTATAATGCTGACAGTAGTAATCTCCTTCATCTTCAGCCTGGACACCGCTGATGGTCAGAGTGAAGTCAGTCCCAGATCCACTGCCACTGAAACGAGCTGGGATCCCAGATTGAAGGGTGCTTGCAGCATAGATCAGGAGTTTAGGAGCTTCTCCAGGTGTCTGCAGGTACCAGGCTAGGTAGCTGCTCACGGAGCTGCTGGCTTTGCAGTTGATAGTGACTTTTTCTCCTGGGAGAGCAGAGAGCGCTGAAGGAGTCTGAGTCATAGCGATCTGCCCACTGGAGACTGAGGAACAAAAAGAAAAAGGTGGAGTTAATAATTTTTTAATGTGGAAATGCAATTTATATTCTTATACATGACAACACTTTAAATATAATTACAAAATATAACAAAATTACAAATCTTATTGATTAGTTGTTTATGAAATCACAAACAAATGCCCCCAGTAAACAATGCATTACTGTGTGTTTAAAAAATCCACTTTCACTCTTACCCTGGGCAAAGATGATGAGAAGCGTCCCAACCAGGAGAAACAAGGACATCATTTTCTTGTGTTTCAGGAGCTCTGAAAGGTCTGAACAGTGACTGAACAATGATGTGTGTCTTCATTTAAAAGGGTTTGAGCAATGAAGCATGCACAGGTATGCAAAGCACCTTCCTTCATGCAAATCCTGTTAGAAATAGCTATATGAGAGCTGAACCGTGAACTCTGCTGTGAGTCCATATGATTGGGGGGATTAGTCCTGCCAGCACTTTAGAGTGAGGATCATTAATTAGACATGAAGGACTGGTGAAGAACACAAGGAATGAGTTCAGGAGGCACATTGACACTGAAAACATTTCCAAGTGAATTCATGGTGAATCCACCAAACCCCATGATCCCCATGAGAAGTGACACACTGTTTAACATCAGCATCAGAAACATGTCAAGTGTCCTGTATTGAGTTCAACAGATTCAACTCAAACACTTACAATGTTCTCTGATGCCTCCCTCTGGAAGCATTTTAAAAGTCTACTTGAGGGCATCTGGAATGCTGTGGATTATAAGCATGTTCTGTAAGATAGCTTTCCATGGGTCTATTAGGTGATTCTTAACTACACTCAGACTGTCTAACTGTGATAATCCAGTTGATGGTAAACAAGTGAAACAGTACTCTGTGATTAAATCAAGATGACTAATGATCAAATGATTAGTGATTGTAAATGGGAAGTGCAACATTAAATCATTCCATTGTCTCAGTGTTTTAATACAATATAATGTGCTCCTTTATGACTGCCTCCTGCCACATTATTATTGATCCCACACTCTCTCCAGACTCCTCTGCCTCAATAGAAGAACCTGTGCAGGGAAAAGGTTTTAAAAGGTAACGAACAAAGGAAGGGGTAATAAACATAATAATAGGCAAAGCTGCTACATTGTGGAATGCTCTGCCTTCTTCTGTCAGGGAAGCTGGTACTTATTTTATTTAAAGATTGAAAGCATATTTTAAAAAATAGCTTTGTCATCCTAGTTTTCCAATCAAACTGCATTTTCCTTCTTTTATAAATTCTAATTTTATTAATTGTTCTATTTTTATCAATTAGCTTATTATGTTGGTTTTTCTAATTTTACAATTAAGACCACGTTATGTGTTTTTTACTTCGATTTTATTGCATTTTGTATTAGACTGTTTTTAATAGAATTGCTTGTTTAATTGCTATTTTATTTGTGAAGTGCTTTGGGATCTTTGGTGGAGTGTCCCGCCCCTCTATATATATATATATATTTGTGCAGTTTTATTATTATTTGTATTATTGTTTGCGGCGCGGATTAAAGCAAGGCGTATTTGTTATTGTTTTTGTGTTTTTAAAAACCTCGTGAGGATGCGCGACTGATCAGCTAGTGATTTATTTAGCTGACGCATCCTTATTAAACTCGTGCAGACGTTGACCGTCTCCCTTGTTAATTCATTGATTAATTGTTGCCAATCGGGAGATGGTCACTGTATATAAACCTGCAGCTCTCTGCCCTCGGGGAGAGTGTACAGAGGAGAGTACGGGAGAGCGAGCAAGGAGAGCGGTATTAAAGTAGAAACAATTGCTATATATAGAAGTATACTTGTTTCATTATTGTTTATTTGTTTGGCCAATGTGCCCTTTTGTTTCTGTCTTTTGTGTTTGTTCAAATCGTTGGTTTTGTTTATTTAATAAAATAGCTGACCGCCGTAGCGCTCAGTTTCATCACCACCATCCATTGCCTTTGTTTACAGTTACTCCTTCCTGGTCTGTGACATCATCACAGCAATAGCTCGGCCACAGGATCCTTGTGACGAAAAGTGCAATATATATGTGAATTGTATTGTATTGCATTGTATTGTATTGTATTGTATTGTATTGTATTGTATTGTATTGTATTGTATTGCATTGCATTGTATTGTATTGCATTGCATTGTATTGTATTGTATTGTATTGTATTGTATTGTATTGTATTGTATGCATCTCTTTGGTGACTTGTCTGTTGATAACTTGGGGTCGGTGTATTCTGGACGTGTTAAATGTATTCAGATTGTTTAACTGAGCCTCCCTGCCACACCCCGGCACTGTGAGTGTCCAGCGCACCTTGTGGGAGCTGCAATCACTCCCAGGTATTTCAGAGTCGTGTTGAACTCTCACTCATATTGGAACAAAGGGAGTTTATTACTTATATGTTAATAATGGACTGGGGAGCAGGTTTAGCATGTATGATCTGTAATTGTGATTTTAAATATGCAACCGTCTAATTTTTAAATAAATATACATAACTCTTACTGGCTGTCATGGTTTTATGAAGTTCTTTTTTTCTGTTCCAGTCCTTGAGCAACTGTCACTGCCTTCCCCCTCAGCACCTGCAGTAGGTCCAGCTGCAGCAGTGCAGTCGCTGTGCAGTCAAGCTGAGGGAGGTTTTTGTAAGGACATATATCACTGTGTGAGAGGGGTGCTGCTATACTGCTGACAGTAGTAATCTCCTGCATCTTCAGACTGGACACCGCTGATGGTCAGAGTGAAGTCAGTTCCAGATCCACTGCCACTGAAACGAGCTGGGATCCCAGATTGAAGGGTGCTTGCATCATAGATCAGGAGTTTAGGAGCTTCTCCAGGTGTCTGCAGGTACCAGGCTAGCCAGTTGCTCACGGAGCTGCTGGCTTTGCAGTTGATAGTGACAGTATCTCCAGGGACAACAGATTTAGCTGATGGAGACTGAGTCAAAGTCTGTCCACTGGAATCTAAAAGAGTAATTAAAATAATACAGTTCTGTAATTACAGTTATTTCAAAATAGTCATTGTATAAAGAGAATTTCAGAATACATTTAAAAAGTTATATTTTACATTAAATACTCAAAGCCATAAAGTTGGTTGTTTACTATTTAGAGCTTCTTTGAGAATCCACATTAATTACCTCCTTTATTTATAATGTAGCCCTTTTAGTAAATCATCTCTTACCATGAGTGAAGATTATCAGTGAACAGATGAAGTGAATTATAAAACTCATTGTTGTTTCAGATTGTGTTGACAGCTCTCAATCATGAGGTGTTAAACTCACAGGGCTATAAACACTCCCAGAGCACTGAAGCATGTGCTGCCAATGCAAAGTGTCTTCTTTATGCAAATTGTCTTCCTTGGGACAGCGGACACTTGCACACTCATACACACAAGATAAAGAATGCTGCTGTAATGGCTCCCTCTAGTGAGGAGGATAGGAATTGCACTGGGTCCCCTTAACATGTTCAGTTTTATCCTCCTGAGAGCTCCTTGTAGAATCTCTGCCGGGTGCATCATTGTGAAGTCTGCTCTCATGTTGCAGTGTCAGCTTCACTTCTCATGCTCAATGAAAAGGTCATTGTGTATGGAGTGGAGTGATGGAGCATTGACGGTTAGGAAGCCAGCTATATCTGCAGCCACACACAAACATATAATGTAATTACAGCTGGTAAGAACCCATTTCCAGTGTAACAGCAGATTATTTAATGTAAAAGAGCAGGACTCATTGGTAATTACCATGTTATTACAATGTTGTTACATGGTGTAGCAGGTTGAGGTCTGTGCTGGCCCCTACAGGGGGAGTCGACGGCCTCGGAACCGTCTTCCAATCATGGTGATGACACAGAGGGGTTAGGTGAGGGTGTGTCGCCTGACTCTCTCTGAGTGGTTGGGAGGTGGGTCTTGGGGGGAATCGGCCAATAAAAATAATGTGCTGTGGTTCTCCCTGTCTTGCCGGTGTAGGAGAAAAGCCGGCAGGGGGCTTGTTCAGAGAGCCGGAGTAAAGCAAAGAACCCAAGAGACCAAGAAAACAAAACGTGTCTGGTTTGCTGAAAGGTGTGGGCACGCTTTAAAGGCAACGGACAGGAAAGTTAAATGGCTGTAGTGATGTTGGGGCAGGAAGGTTCTTTTTCAAATGGCTGTAGTGAGGTTGGGGCAGGAAGGTCCTTGTTTAAATGGCTGTAGTGATGGGTCAGGAAGGTCCTTGTTTAAATGGCTGTAGTCATGCTGGGGCAGGAAGTTCCTTGTTTAAATGGCTGTAGTGATGCTGGGGCAGGAAGGTCCTTGTTTAAATGGCTGTAGTGATGTTGGGGCAGGAAGGTCCTTGTTTAAATGGCTGTAGTGGTACTGGGGCAGGAAGGTCCTTGTTTAAATGGCTGTAGTGATGTTGGGGCAGGAAGGTCCTTGTTTAAATGGCTGTAGTGATACTGGGGCAGGAAGGTCTTTGTTTAAATGGCTGTAGTGATGCTGGGGCAGGAAGGTCCTTGTTTAAATGGCTGTAGTGATGTTGGGGCAGGAAGGTCTTTGTTTAAATGGCTGTAGTGATGCTGGGGCAGGAAGGTCCTTGTTTAAATGGCTGTAGTGATGTTGGGGCAGGAAGGTCCTTGGTTTTTTGGACAGGTGTTTGGTTTTCTTTGCAGTAGCTGTGAGATCCTTTCACTTCTTACTTTCTCTTTTATGTGTTAGATCTGTTGGGGTTGCACACAGCTGTTTTGATGCTCTCTGAACTGTCCTTCTTTTCTATTTGTTTGTGAAATTCTTACCGTTTTATGCCTTTGTAGATGTGCAATGAAAGGTAAACACATTAAAAGTATTGTATGCAAATAGAGGTCACTTCTGGAACCTGTAGAAATGTATGGTTCTGTCGCCCTCTGCTGGACGGATTCTCAATGCATTGTGCTGGAGCTGCTTTAATAAAGCTGGGTTTGGAATGCTTCATCTTGTACTGAAGGTGCTGTCGATTTTCATAATTCAACCTCACATACCTCCCAATTATTCTGCACTTAGAGCTTTACACTTTCTCACTCCGGTATACGGTCATCACCTGTCTCTACAATGGACTCAATGATTAATCATGTAAATAAATAAACTAATGAATTTTCCAAACAGATTGCTATAGTCGGCTCTGAGATCTGGGCTTGAACTTCAACTGCTGCTGCCTATTATTAGCTCTGTATGCCTTTGTATTCAGCACTGTTGAGGAAGTGGTTTAATAGATCAATTAACAAAAAAAAATTCTGAGAAAAAAGGCTCTTTACTGAGCGTTTAAAAGGAACCAAGAACAAAGAACACAGAAAGAGTACTTGGCACTGCAAACTCAAAAAGGAAGTTAGAAAGGCCAAGAGACAGATAGAAATCATCATCGCTAGGGGGCTGAAACCAATTCCAAAATGTTTTTCCAATATTATAACAGCAAGAGAACATTCAAAAGAGGAGGTAAAATGTCTAAGAGACACAAATGGCAAAATCATAGACGAAGAGAAAATAAATAGCAAATATATTAAATGATTACTTTTCACAAGTTTTTACAAAGGAGGACACGGACAACATGCCCCACATGTCGACCTGTTCCTATCCAGTTTTAAATAACTTTAGCATAACAGAGGCAGAAGTGTTAAAGGGACTAGGAGCTTTTAAAATAAACAAATCCCCTGGGCCGGGGGAGATTTTTTTTTATTTTATTTATTTCTTAGCAGACGCCCTTATCCAGGGCGACTTACAATTGTTACAAGATATCACATTATACATTATTTCACATTATACATATATCACATTATTTTTACATACAATTACCCATTTATACAGCTGGGTTTTTACTGGAGCAATCTAGGTAAAGTACCTTGCTCAAGGGTACAACAGCAGTGTCCCCCACTGGGGATTGAACCCACAACCCTCCGGTCAAGAGTCCAGAGCCCTAACCACTACTCCACACTGCTGCCCTAGATCCTCCCAATAGTACTCCTAGATCCTCCCAATAGTACTCAAAGAAATGAAAAAAGTTATTTACAAGCCGCTAACCAAGATCATGCAACAGTCTCTTGACACAGGGGCTGTACCGACAGACTGGAGAATTGCAAACGTAATACCGATCCACAAAAAGGGAGACAAAACTGAACCAGGAAACTACAGACCAATAAGCCTGACTTCTATTATATGTAAACTTATGGAAACTATAATAAGAACTAAAATGGAAAATTACCTATATGGAAACAGTATACTGAGAGACTGTCAGCATGAGACTTTGTCAAAAGCTTTCTGGAAATCTAAAAAACCATGTCGTATGCTTTGCAATTATCCAGTTAATTCTCAAACTGAACGCAGTAGGGATTCAAGGAAATGAAAGCACATGGATTAAATTTGCAGACAACACAAAAATAGGAGGAGTGGCAAACACTGTTGCAGCAGCAAAGGTCATTCAAAATGATCTAGACAGCATTCAGAACTGGGCAGTCACATGGTAAATTACATTTAATAGAGAAACGTGTAAGGTACTGCATGCAGGCAATAAAAATTGCATTATAAATATCATATGGGAGATACTGAAATTGAAGAAGGCATCTATGAAAAAGACCTAGGAGTTGATGTTGACTCAGAAATGTCTTCATCTAGACAATGTGGGGAAGCTGTAAAAAAAGGCCATCAAGATGTTCAGATATATTGTGAAACGTGTTGAATTTAAATCAAGGGAAGTAATGTTAAAACTTTACAATGCATTAGTAAGACCTCATTTAGAATATTGTGTTCAGTTCTTGTCACCTCGTTACAAAAAGGATATTGCTGCTCTAGAAAGAGTGCAAAGAAGAGTGATCAGAATTATACAGGGTTTAAAAGGCATGTTGTATGCAGACAGGCTTAAAGAACTGAATCTATTCAGTCTTGAACAAAGAAGACTACGCGGTGATCTGATTCAAGCCTTCAAAATTCTAAAAGGTATAGACAATGTCAACCCAGGGGACTTTTTCGAGCTGAAAAAAGAAACAAGGACCAGGGGTCACAAATGGAGATTAGCCAAAGGGGCATTCAAAACAGAAAATAGGAGGCACTTTTTTACACAGAGAATTGTGAGGGTCTGGAACCAACTCCCCATTAATGTTGTTGAAGCTGACACCCTGGGATCCTTCAAGAAGCTGCTTGATGAGATTCTGGGATCAATAAGCTACTAACAACCAAATGAGCAAGATGGGCTGAAAAGCCTCCTCTCGTTTATAAACTTTCTTATGTTCTTATGTTCTTATGTTCTAATGAACATGTGGAGCTTTTTAAGAACAAGGATTTGACAAATCGAATCAACACATGCACTTTAATAAAAATGCCTGCCTGTGGCAATGTGCAGCACTACTATCTGTCTGTGTACTCCTTTCTGGTCTGATATCACCACTGAAACCAGCCTGTCACACTGCCGTTTTCTTTAGAAGCTATCATGAGATTCCCTTGTGGCACTGCGAGATTGATCTTTTTTAATCTTCTGATAGGTTATAGGCTATATTGCCCGTCCGCTTTAATCTGGCACATTCCCAAAATCGGCTCTGTGATTCCTATTCATTTGCGGTATAGTTTGTGTTGAATATTATTTTTTAATACAATACAGGCTTACATATATATATATATATATATATTTTAAATTAAGAACAATGTTTTGTGCTGTTCCAGCTTGCTGCATAAACCAATTTCAGTAGCTTTTCTTTTTAAGATTTTGTCTTTACAAAAGTTACAACACCATTACGTTTTCCGGTCATAGCAGCCGCACCGTCAGTGCACACATCGAGAGTCTATTGAATTTTCTTGAATATATCCATCTAGCACTCTGGATATTTCCTCACCAGTTGTTCTCCCTGGTAATTCTTTACAGAAAAGGAATTCTTCGACAAATTTCCCCCTTCTATAAACCTAACATATATGAGTAGCTGTGCAGCATTTGCAATGCCTGTACTTTCATCTAACTGCAAGGCAAAGTACGGGCTAGCATGCAACCGATCCAAAAGCTGAGCAGAAACATCTTCTGTCATGTCACATATCCTTCAGCACACAGTGTTGTTTGACAACAGCACCACTTCAATTTTTTCAGCTGCTTCCTCACCCAGTATTTCACAAACAATATCAACAGTCACTGGAAAAATTAACTCTTTCCCAATTGTATGCAGTGTTTTTGTGCAAGCAATGTGGTATGAGGCTAGAAAAGACACCTTTAAGGCCCTCTCTGGAACAGTAACGTGCTGCTTAAAAGTACTCACTTTTTTAAAATGTGGGATTCCTTGCTTTTAAAAAATCTATAGATTTCCCAGCTTCATTTGGGTGTTTTTGTTGTAAATGCCATTTCAGCTTTGATGGCTTGAGTCATTTATTAGATAGGATTTTGAAGCACATCACACATTTAGGCCGTCTTTCTTTGTAATGCAAGAAAACCCGAACTGAATGTACTCAGCATCATATTTTCGAGATATTGATTTTGATTTTGTCCAACGTGTCTGTTCCCTGTTTTCTGGCTGTCTGTGGACGTGGAAGATCCCCTCGGTGGCCTAGAGGATCAAGGCTGGTGCCTTCCCTGCGGGGAGTTCGGGCACAAGGAGGTACCGCCTGCCCCGAAGCAAAAGAGGAGGAGGGGTGGCCGTTCTCACTGACAAGGGAGGGAACCGGTGCTGCTTCCAGCGTCAGAGAGGGAGGTGCTGCCTGCCTGGGCGCCAGAGAGCACAGCCCGTGTGCTGGAGAGTGAGACAGAGCAGTGGAGTGGCTGGAAACCCTTACTCTTCCCAGATCCGATGGGATGGCGGATGGGAGGACCTCTTTGAGGACCTAGAGGACCGGGGTTGGTGCTTCGTCTGCGGGGTGTTCGGGCACGAAGTGGGGCGCTGTCCCCGTCAAGAGGGAGAAGAGCTGCCTGCCCGAAAGCAAAAACAGAAGTGGGGCGGCCATCCCTGAAGGCAAACAGTGCAACCCCCTGTCCCCCGCCAGACTGCACGGAGCTGCCGAGCTGCCCGCTGCAAGCGCCGGAGGGTCCCATGCCACCGCTGGCATTGTCCCTTCTGGAGTGCACTGCGCCACTGACGGCATTACCACCGCTTGTAAAGGAGCCTCGGCGGGGCAAAAGTCACTAGGGTTTTGGGGGTAGGAAAGGGATTAAATGGGCACCCCCTTATAGTAGCCCAGGGGTTACCAGAGGGGTTAAACGGAGGCCCTTGACCAAAGATCAAGCCTGGCAGAAGGAGGAGAGGAGACCGCCTCTATCACAGCGCTGCCCGCTAAACACCTTACAAGGATCTGGAGGGGGAAAAATGGACATGAGGGGAGAGGGGCTGCGTTTTAAGGGAGGAGGTGGCCGATTGCGGCTACAAGTTGCATTTCTCGCCGCTGTTTAACTCTGTCTCTGTTGCTGTGTGACCCTAGCCTGCGCGCGGGGGCATGTTCTGTGTCTCCCCTGTGATTGTCCCTTCCCGCTGTATCAGTCGTCTAGTGCGTGGTCTGTGTCTCCCCTGTGATTGGTCCCGTTTGTAAGTCACTGTGTGTTCACGTGTTCAGTGTGTTCCCATTGGCCCGAAATGTGCAGTTGAGGACCAATGGGATATGTAATGTAAGTTCTGAATAGAGTATCGGGGGTGCTGGGGTTATAAAAGGCGCTGCGACGCCCTGTTGTTGTGGTTGTTGTGTCGTGGTTGCCATGGTTACGGAGCAGCTGACAGGGAGCTGTGTGTGTGACTGAGTGCTGAATAAAGCTTTTGGAACGAGAAACCAACGTGTCTGTCTCTCCTGTTCTCTGACTGTCTGTGAAACACTACAATATCTAGAAGCTGAACAAAAAAATATAATATATATATATATATATATATATATATATATATATATATATATATATATATATATATATATATATTGTAAAATAGCGGGTTATGAGAAACAGCAGGGAGGGGGTTAAAACCTCCCTGCGAGAGAATGTTCCTTTGGTTGTTTGTGTTGCTTTATTGTTTTGTTAATTGTTTAATTGTTTTATTGTTAATTGTCTTCCGCACCTGGGCGTTATTAGAAATTAAGCCCAGGTGCGGGAGTTTAAAAGGAGAACAAGCAGTCTGCTCGGGGCTGCTGAGTGGAAGGAGGCAGTAGGTGCGCTGTCTCCGAGTAGCCAATTGAAGAAAAAGTAAGTGCTGTGTGAAACCAGTGTGTTTGTGAAGACGGGTAAACAGCTTAGCTGTCCCGCGTTAGTCAGGGTGTTTCCTGAAAGTCGAGTTAGTGCTCCAGAAGAGCTAGGTATTATTTTGATTTTGTGTATTTTGTTTGTTTCCTGTTTATTAAAAAATTGCGCAAACGCGCTTAAAAAAATCCATTTCTGTGTGCCGGGTCGATTCTTAAAGGGGCAACGAACTCAAGTGGGTGCAGATCCTTTTACAATATATATATATATATATATATATATATATATATATATATATATATATATATATATATATATATATACAGACGTGCTCAAATTTGTTGGTACCCTTACAGCTCATTGAAATAATGCTTCATTCCTCCTGAAAAGTGAAGAAATTAAAAGCTATTTTATCATGTATACTTGCATGCCTTTGGTATGTCATAGAATAAAGCAAAGAAGCTGTGAAAAGAGATGAATTATTGCTTATTCTACAAATATATTCTAAAATGGCCTGGACACATTTGATGGTACCCCTTAGAAAAGATAATAAATAATTGGATTATAGTGATATTTCAAACTAATTAGTTTCTTTAATTAGTATCACACATGTCTCCAATCTTGTAATCAGTCATTCAGCCTATTTCAATGGAGAAAAGTAGTCACTGTGCTGTTTGGTATCATTGTGTGCACCACACTGAACATGGACCAGAGAAAGCAAAGGAGAGAGTTGTCTGAGGAGATCAGAAAGAAAATAATGGACAAGCATGGTAAAGGTAAAGGCTACAAGACCATCTCCAAGCAGCTTGATGTTCCTGTGACAACAGTTGCAAATATTATTAAGAAGTTTAAGGTCCATGGAACTGTAGCCAACCTCCCTGGGCGCGGCCGCAAGAGGAAAATCGACCCCAGAGTGAACAGAAGGATAGTGCAAATGGTAGAAAAAGAACCAAGGATAACTGCCAAAGAGATACAAGCTGAACTCCAAGGTGAAGGTACATCAGTTTCTGATCGCACCATCCGTTGCTTTTTGAGCGAAAGTGGGCTCCATGGAAGAAGACCCAGGAGGACTCCACTTTTGAAAGAAAAACATAAAAAAGCCAGACTGGAATTTGCTAAAATGCATATTGACAAGCCACAATCCTTCTGGGAGAATGTCCTTTGGACAGATGAGTCAAAACTGGAGCTTTTTGGCAAGTCACATCAGCTCTATGTTCACAGACGAAAAAATTAAGCTTTCAAAGAAAAGAACACCATACCTACAGTGAAACATGGAGGAGGCTCGGTTATGTTTTGGGGCTGCTTTGCTGCGCCTGGCACAGGGTGCCTTGTATCTGTGCAGGGCACAATGAAATCTCAAGACTATCGAGGCATTCTGGAGCGAAACGTACTGCCCAGTGTCAGAAAGCTCTGTCTCAGTCGCAGGTCATGGGTCCTCCAACAGGATAATGACCCAAAACACACAGCTAAAAAGCACCCAAGAATGGATAAGAACAAAACATTGGACTATTCTGAAATGGCCTTTTATGAGTCCTGATCTGAATCCTATCGAACATCTATGGAAAGAGCTGAAACTTGCAGTCTGGAGAAGGCACCCATCAAACCTGAGACAGCTGGAGCAGTTTGCTCAGGAAGAGTGGGCCAAACTACCTGTTAACAGGTGCAGAAGTCTCATTGAGAGCTACAGAAAACGTTTGATTGCAGTGATTGCCTCTAAAGGTTGTGCAACAAAATATTAGGTTAGCGGTCCCATCATTTTTGTCCATGCCATTTTCATTTGTTTTATTATTTACAATATTATGTTGAATAAAAAATCAAAAGCAAAGTCTGATTTCTATTAAATATGGAATAAACAATGGTGGATGCCAATTACTTTTGTCAGTTTCAATTTATTTCAGAGAAAATTGTGCATTCTTCGTTTTTTGTGGAGGGGTACCAACAAATTTGAGCACGTCTGTATATATATATATATTGTAACACAGCAGGGAGGCACATTTGTTTAGTTTAATTGTTTTGGTTTATTGTTTCATTGATTTGTTAATTGTTTTATTATTAATTATCCCCTGCACCTGGTAGCTATTGTTAAATTAAAACCAGGTGCAGGGTATTTAAGAGAGGCAGCTAGTCTGCTCATGGCTGCTGAGAGAGAAGGAAGCAGGATAGGTGCTCTGCTTCCGAGCAGTCGGGTGAAGAAAGGTAGTGTAAACCTGTGTGGTTTGTTTAATGGTGAAGATTTTGTTTTGTGTTCCAGGTAAACAGCTTAGCTGTCCTGATTTATAGTTTAGGTTCCTGTTTGTTTAGTTAGTGCTCGTAAATAGCTAGGTGTTTATTTTGTGTTTGTATTTTGTTTTGGTGATTCCTGTCACTGTGATTCTGCATTCTGCTGCTGTACACACTAACTGCAAACTGCACTGTAACCTCATCACAAGAGCACATCTTAATACAAGCTACCACATCCACGAAGCATGCACCAACATTCGGAACTACCTAACAATATTGGATGATTTTGTCCTTTTCCTTTCTGAAAAAAAATTGCAAATGACGATTTGGAGTGCAGTTTTGGGGATCCAGCCCTATTCTAGACACATCTGGTGGGGAAGCAGCAGATCCAGACCTTGCCTTTCCTTCAATGGGCTGACATGCCAATTCATTACAGTGGAGCCCTAAGGGAAGAATCCTGGCCCCTGTGGTTGAAGCAGGTAATTGAATGACTGTGCTCTTTGCATTATTCTAGCTATAGCATGTATGCTGGCTTGTGAGTCACGTGATTCTCCAAAGTTGTGGTTATGAACCCAAGGTTGAAACTCTACCCTGATCCAAGGTGCACGCACACTTGTGATTCCTCTCAAGGACGAGCTTTGATTAAGTGGGGGGAGAATGTAACAAATCTCTTTCAGTTGAATGGCAAGACGTTTGTCTTTGAACTGTATAGTTCGCAGTTCGCATCCATGTCTCGCCTTCCCATTCAATTCAGTGGCCTGAGATTCAAGTTCATTCATTCATTCTTCTTCTTCTTCTTCTTCTTCTTCTTCTTCTTAGCAGACATCCTTATCCAGGGTGACTTACAACTGTTGCAAAATATCACAGTTATCACATTACAAGTTATCACATTACAGAATATGATCATACAGATAAGAGCAGTTATGAAAGTACAATAAGATCCATAAGAGATCGAAGTCCAAGAGGAGAAGGAGGGTAGAATAGTAGGGGTTGCAGGTGGTGATGGGGAGAGAGTGAGCAGAGGACAGGGTATGGGTGGGGAAGGAGGTGGGGTAGTGAAGAGTCTATGATTTTGGAGGAGAAGACGGAGACAAAGTCATAAGCCGAGATGGAGAAAGAAGAGAGGAGTGAGCGATACATATCCAAGGCAGCAGGGAGATTGGTTTTCTTCCATTTCTTTTCAGCAGAGCGCAGATTGGTATGAGCCGAGCGGAGCACAGAGGAGAGCCAGGGCTGGGGCAGGAAGAGGCAGGGCTGGGGCGGGGAGAGGCGGGGCTGGGGCAGGTAGAGGTGGGGCTGGGGCAGGTAGAGGTGGGGCTGGGGCTTGGAGAGGCGGGGCTGGGGCGGAGAGAGGCGGGGCTGGGGCGGGGAGAGGCGGGCAGGTCGAGGGACAAGAAGGATACCCTGGAACCCCCTTTTTCATTTGAATAGATGCAACGATATCCAAGATATTACTTAGCGTGATGTTATAGTTATCAACTAGCACATCCACTGATGCTGACTGAATAAAGGCTGAGGATCACAATAGTTCTAGGAATTTAGCAGTGGTGCTGGAATTGAGAGATCGAGTTTTTATAAAACCTTAAGGGCAATCACCAGTTAATAAACAATTGTCAGATTCAAACTGCTGCGTTACCTCTGCTTAAGTCAGAGCCCGTCTGTGGTCTGGCACCAATACCCACTTCCTCTCTTTTCACAGACTGTCTTGTTACCTCTGCTTAGTAAAGTAAACCAATATTTTACTCACCCAGTCAGAGCCCTTATCTTTCTAGGAAAGGGACATTTTTGGCTTTTATTCTTCTGGCTGTTCCCTCTGAAAGGGTCTTCGGTCAGGGTTCAATGCCTCCTGGCTTGGTCTGCCAATTGTAAGGTTTGATTTCTTCATAAAAACAAATAAGCCAGTCTTATTCAGGTGCTTTCAATCAAAAGAGTTTTATTCAGCAAATCAAAGGCAATACAACAGTGATCACACACAGGCCTCAGTTGATGGTATTCTGAGCTCCCTGGCACAAAGATGGTACGGCTGAGCTGGCATCAGCGTAGATGTTAGTTGCTGAATTTTCATGGCATCAGAAATGACTTCGTACAGCACAGATATAAAGCTAGCTTATTTAATTTCATTGACCGAATTTGGTCTTATTTCCCTAGCATGATGCATGGTGCGAGACCAAGCACATTAATAGTTAACAACTGTGTTTCTTCCTCACTTCACCATGGTCAGGGGAAACATAAATAACAACAAGTTAAACTTAAGAGTTTGCTCAAGCCTTTGCGTCCCATTTGTTATTAGGCATTCCATGACATTTGCCTAAAGTTATAGTCATTTTTAACAAAAGTAAGTGGTCTTAGAAGCAGTTTTAGTTGGTTTGATTATGGTTTGTATACATCCTCAAAACAACTTTCTGGGGCCTCCCGAGTGGCGCATCCAGTAAAGGCCCTCTGTGTGAAGTGCAGGATGTGCCCTATAGTCTGTACGTCGCGAGTTCGAGTCCAGGCTTTTCCTTTGCTGACCGAGGACAGGAGCTTATAGGGGGTGGCGCTCAATTGGCTGAGCGCCGCCCGGGAGAGGGAGGGTTAGGTCGGCCAGGGTATCCTCGGCTCACTGTGCACCAGCAACCCCTGTAGACTGGCCGGGCGTCTGCGGGCTTGCCTGTAAGCTGCCCGAGAGCTGCGTTGTCCTCCGACGTTGTAGCTATTGGGTGGCTACATGGTGAGTCCGCAGTGTGAAAAAAAAGTGGTCGGCTGACGGCACATGCTTCGTAGGACAGCGTGTGTTCGTCTTCGCCCTCCCGAGTCAGCGCAGGGGTGGTAGCGGTGAGCTGAGCCTAAAAATAATTGGCCATTCCAAATTGGGAGAAAATAATAAAAATAATTGGCAACGACTAAATTCATAAAACAAACAAACAAAAACTTTCTAAGCAGAAACAACAGATGCGAAAACAAAACTTATCATCCGTCTTGGTCTTGAGGTCACAGCTGCACTCTGAGTTATGAAAAGCCAGTCATTAAGACATGGGTGTATTTCAGGCAATGTGCCAAGCTACACAGCTACACAGGTCAGGGCAATACATAGGTAAGAGTTTCCAAAGGCTTTCACTCCCATGTATTTCAGTGTCAGGTTTAGTTCTCACTCATATTATAATAAAATCAAAAGCATACCGGTCTGACAAGCCTGCAGCTCTGCAGCTGGTATCCGCCTCAGCCCCCTGTGGGTCCTGTTTATGAACCAGAGCAGTTCCTGTAGAGCTAAGGGAGGTTTTTGTACGGACATGTATCACTGTGTGAGAGGGAAGCTGTTACCCTGCTGACAGTAGTAATCTCCTGCATCTTCAGCCTGGACACCGCTGATGGTCAGAGTGAAGTCAGTCCCAGATCCACTGCCACTGAAACGAGCTGGGATCCCAGATTGAAGGGTACTTGCGTAATAGATCAGGAGTTTAGGAGCTTCTCCAGGTGTCTGCAGGTACCAGGCTAGGTAGCTGCTCACAGAGCTGCTGGCTTTGCAGTTGATAGTGACTCTTTCTCCTGGGAGAGCAGAGAGCGCTGAAGGAGTCTGAGTCATAGTGATCTGCCCACTGGAGACTGAGGAACAAAAAGAAAAAGGTGGAGTCAATCATTTTTAATGTGGAAATGCAATTTATATTCTTATACATGACAATACTTTAAATATAATTACAAAACATAACAAAAGTACAACTCTTTTTGATTGGTTGTTTATTAAATCACAAACAATTGCCCCCAGTAAACAATGCATTGCTGTGTGTTTAAAATCTCCACTTTCACTCTTACCCTGGGCAAAGATGATGAGAAGCGTCCCAACCAGGAGAAACAAGGACATCATTTTCTTGTGTGTTTCAGGAGCTCTGAAAGGTCGGAACAGTGATTGAACAATAATGTGTGTTTTCAGTTAAAAGGGTTTGAGCAATGAAGCATGCACAGGTATGCAAAGCACCTTCCTTCATGCAAATCCTGTTAGAAATAGCTATATGAGAGCTGAACCGTGAACTCCGCTGTGAGTCCATATGATTGGGGGGTTAGTGCTGCCAGCACTTTAGAGTGAGGTTCATTAATTACACATGAAGGACTGGTGAAGAACACAAGGAATGAGTTCAGGAGGCACATTGACACTGAAAACATTTCCAAGTGAATTCATGGTGAATCCACTGAACCCCATGATTCCCATGAGAAGTGACACACTGTTTAACATCAGCATCAGAAACATGTCAAGTGTCCTGTATTGAGTTCAACAGATTCAACTCAAACACCTACAATGTTCTCTGATGCCTCCTTCTGTAAGCTTTTTAAAAGTCTACTTGAGGGCATCTGGAATGCTGTGGATTATAAGCATGTTCTGTAAGATAGCTTTCCATGGGTCTATTAGGTGATTCTTAACTGCACTCAGACTGTCTAACTGTGATAATCCAGTTGATGGTAAACAAGTGAAACAGTACTCTGTGATTAAATCAAGATGACTAATGATCAAAAGATTTGTGATTGTAAATGGGAAGTGCAACATTAAATCATTCCATTGTCTTAGTGTTTTAATACAAAATAATGTGCTCCTTTATGACTGTCTCCTGCCACATTATTATTGATCCCACACTCTCTCCAGACTCCTCTGCCTCAATAGAAGAACCTGTGCAGGGAAAAGGTTTTAAAAGGTAATGAACAATAGAAGGGGTAATAAACATAATAATAGGCAAAGCTGCTACACTGTGGAATGCTCTGCCTTCTGTCAGGGAAGTTGGGACTCTTACTGTATTTAAATAGGATAGAAAATGTATTTTACAAAATAGCTTTATCTTAATTTTCTAATCAAACTGCATTTTCTTTCTTTTATAAATTGCAATTTTATTAATTGTTCTATTTTATTATTAGTTTTTTTCTAATTTTACAATTAAGATCACGTTGTGTGTTTTTTATTTCAATTTTATTGCCTTTTGTATTAGACTGTTTTTAATTGAATTGATTGTTTAATTGCTATTTTATTTGTGAAGTGCTTTGTGATGCTTGTGATGAAAGATGCAATATAAATGTGAATTGCATTGTATTGTATTGTATTGTATTGTATTGCATTGCATTGTATTGTATTGTATTGCATTGTATTGTATTGTATTGTATTGCATTGTATTGTATGCATCTCTTTGGTGACTTGTCTGTTGATAACTTGGGGTCGGTGTATTCTGGACGTGTTAAATGTATTCAGATTGTTTAACTGAGCCTCCCTGCCACACCCCGGCACTGTGAGTGTCCAGCGCACCTTGTGGGAGCTGCAATCACTCCCAGGTATTTCAGAGTCGTGTTGAACTCTCACTCATATTGGAACAAAGGGAGTTTATTACTTATATGTTAATAATGGACTGGGGAGCAGGTTTAGCATGTATGATCTGTAATGGTGATTTTAAATATGTAAGCGTCTAATTTAAAAATAAATATACATAACTCTTGCTGGGTGTCATGGTTTTATGAAGTTCTTTTTTTCTGTTCCAGTCCTTGAGCAACTGTCACTGTCTTCTCCCTCAGCACCTGCAGTAGGTCCAGCTGCAGCAGTGCAGTCGCTGTGCAGTCAAGCTGAGGGAGGTTTTTGTACGGACATGTATCACTGTGTGAGAGGGGTGCTGTAACCCTGCTGACAGTAGTAATCTCCTGCATCTTCAGCCTGGACACCGCTGATGGTCAGAGTGTAGTCAGTCCCAGATCCACTGCCACTGAAACGAGCTGGGATCCCAGATTCAAGGGTGCTTGCACTATAGATCAGGAGTTTAGGAGCTTCTCCAGGTGTCTGCAGGTACCAGACTAGGTAGCTGTTCACAGAGCTGCTGGCTTTGCAGTTGATAGTGACAGTATCTCCAGGGACAACAGATTTAGCTGATGGAGACTGAGTCAAAGTCTGTCCACTGGAATCTAAAAGAGCAATTAAAATAATACAATTCTGTAGTTACACTTATTTCAAAATAGTCATTGTAAAAAAAGCATTTCAGAATACATTTAAACATTTTACATTAAATACTCAAAGCCATAAAGTTGTTTGTTTACTATTTAGAGCTTCTTTGAGAATCCACATTAATTACCTCCTTTCTTTATAATGTAGCCCTTTTAATAAATTATCTCTTACCGTGAGTGAAGATTATCAGCGAGCAGATGAAGTGAATTATAAAACTCATTGTTGTTTCAGATTGTGTTGACATGGAGGGCAGCTCTCAATCATGAGGTGTTAAACTCACAGGGCTATAAACACTCCCAGTGCACTGAAGCATGTGCTGCCAATGCAAAGTGTCTTTTCTATGCAAATTGTCTTCCTTGGGACAGCGGGCAGTCACACACTCATACACACAAGATAAAGAATGCTGCTGTAATGGCTCCCTCTAGTGAGGAGGATAGGAATTGCACTGGGATCTCTTTCACTTGTTCAGTTGTATCCTCCTGAGAGTTCCTTGTAGAATCTCTGCCGGGTGCATCATTGTGAAGTCTGCCCTCATGTTGCACCATCTTCACTTCTAATGCTCAATGAAAAGGTCATTGTGTAGGGAGTGGAGTTCTGGAGTACTGACAGGTTAGGAAACCCGCTATATCTGCAGGCCACACACAAACATATAATGGAATTACAGCAGGTAAGAAGCCATTTCCAGTGTAATAGTACACTATTTAATGTAAAAAGAGCAGGACTCATTGGTTTTAACAAGTTATTACAATGTAATTACATGGTATAAGCAGGGTGAGGTCTGTGCTGGCTATCTGATGCATGCGTGTTCCTGCAGGGGGAGTCGACGGCCTCGGAACCATATGCCAATCATAGCGATGACACAGAGGGGTTGGGTGAGGGTGTGTCGCCTGGCTCTCTCTGAGTGGTAGGTAGACAGGTCTTGGGGGGAACGATCGGCCAATAAAAATAACGTACTGTGATTCTTCCTTTCTTGCCAGTGTAGGAGAAAAGCCGGCAGGAGGCTGGTTCAGAGAGTCGGAGTAAAGCAAAGAACCCAAGAGACCAAGAAAACACAACGTGTCTGGTTTGCTGAAAGGTGGGGCACAGTTTAAAGGCAAAGGGCAGGAAGGACAGCGCCACGAGGCAGCACAATTCCACGTACCCACCCTGACAGACAGACTGTCGCTGGAAGGATATTTTAATAGTTAGCGCCAGTGAGAATTTGGGCAACCCCGTTCTAGTTCAGTGAGGGGAGAATGGACTGTAATTTATTTTTGCTCTTTGCGGACTAGCAGAGGCTGCGAGACACAGCTGGAAGCAGATCTTTGTAGTTTTGAATTTACAGTATTTGTTTTCTTATGTTATTTTCCTTTGCATTTTGGATTATTATTTATATAATAGAAGCTGTCTCCACACCCTGGGCAGGAATACCATTGTTGGTAAACCTCCACGATTCATTCCTGGAGCCATCCCACCGGTGTACAGAACAGAATGAATGTGCGCGCCTGAGAGGCATTGTCAATTACAAACTTCCTGTCTCACGTGTGTGTAGTGAATCTCACACACCCTCCCACAATGCACTGCTTCTGTACCTGGCTGCTCTTGTTTTCCATGTAATATCACAGTAGTAATCGAGAAAGAGCATTGATCATGAATACTTAACCAGCTATTACAATGTAATAGCATGCCAGGTCATACACTGTAATCTGAAGTGCTCTTGAAAAACCCTTTTTAGTTTTTCTTACTATTCTTCTTGTTTTCTTCTTGTTGAAGAATTAAAGCAGCTGGTAACAGAATATCCAGTAAAGAATGATTCATATCAACCATTGGAAGCAGAACTACACAACATATTGTTTTTAGTGTGCAGATTAAAGCAAGCCCATTTGCACAATACTGTACAGATCAGTCACTGAAGTGCTTTAAATGGCTGTAGTGATGTTGGGGCAGGAAGGTCCTTGTTTAAATGGCTGTAGTGATGTTGGGGCAGGAAGGTCCTTGTTTAAATGGCTGTAGTGATGTTGGGGCAGGAAGGTCCTTGTTTAAATGGCTGTAGTGATGTTGGGGCAGTAAGGTCCTTGGTTTTTTGGACAGGTGTTTGGTTTTCTTCGTAGTAGCTGTGAGGTCCTTTCGCTTCTTACTTTCTCTTTTATGTGTTAGATCTGCCGGGGTTGCACACGGCCGTTTTGATGTTCTTTGAACTGTCCTTCTTTTCAGTTTGTTTGTGGAATTCTTACCCTTTTATTCTTCTGTAGATGTGCAATGAAAGGTAAACACATTGCTTGAGTTAAAGGTATTGCTTATGTAACCCTTATTAAAACTACAGTGCATGCAGGACCACACGGTTACGTAATGGGCAGCTAGGATGCGTCTCCTCCTAAGTATCAGTTTTGGTTTGTATGAATTACTGTGAATAAAACAACCTGTTGTTTTAGCGTACTCTGCGTTGTGTTGTGTATTGTTATTTGTTTGACCCAGACCACAATCACTCTGGCTCAGACTCAGGTACAACAGAGTTTATTTTTGTCTCATCTCCTGCAAACGAAACCAAGTATAGCAGACAGACATCAGCACACTGTTGCACAGCCGGAGCCATTTTACAAACTAACTCCAGTATGCTGATGTAAATTTACCCACATCTTACGATAAGGTTACCAGCAAAACACCGGAAAACTATTTATTACAATAATTTCAATCTTACTTTACTTGCCTAGGCCCTGAAATAACATTAGCAGCTAGTTGAACAGAATCGCGCTAGCTGTATAATAATAAAGACTCCATTTTAAGAAAGAGTTAACTCAAGATACAGCAGAGAGAAACATTACAAAAGTAATTTCAAGTTATGTTTCTCTAATAATTTCTTACATTTCGAAGTAAACAAATAAACAGATAATTATTCATTTGAACGTTAAGAGTGTAGCTCACCTGCAAACGAAACCAAGTACAGCAGACAGACATCAGCACACTGTTGCACAGGCACTACCATTTTACAAACTACTCCAGTATGCTGATGTAAATTACCCACATGGAGAAGAAGAGGTATCCTTCCTGCCGAGGAAACAGGAAGTGTCCCAGAATTCCCTACCAGTTTGTAGTTTATTTGCTAACTTCTTAAACTAGCTGGCTACATCTATGAAAATATGTCCATGCCAGTGACCTCTGACCTCACCTAAAGTTCAAATGCAAAACTTAATTATAACTCCTTATAGAGTGCACATAGGGCCATAGTTACTATGGAACACTTATAGCAACCCATGGTTGCTCTATAAAATAATGTTAGCCTGTGACCTCTGACCTTTCCTAACGGTCAAATGGCTTGTTATTCATTAGATAGTGCAGAAAGGGCCATGTTTACTAGGGAACACATATTCTAACACTTCGCTAGTACCTTGGAAGCCTTATAGTCGCTGGCAACTCTAGTTATTATTATTGTTTCTGTGTGTGTTGTTATTGTTTTATTTCACTTATGATTTGTGTGATTTATTGCTTTGCACTTTAGCATTAACAATTTTTATTTACTTTGAAGTATTGCACGTTTATTTCTTGTGTATTTTCATTGATTGCAACTTTTATATTTTTTGATTGCATATTGTTGTTTAAATGAGACACCTGATGGACTGAGCATAACCGGATTGCTGAGCGAGAGCGGATCATTTTTTTCCTGAGCAGGATTAATTCTACACAGCTGAAGCTTTTTACAGCTGACCAGCGAACGAGACCCACCGGCTTAAAGGGTACATAAGAACCTTTTTATTTTATTGTGTCACATGTTCCCATGTGTTGCTACAACTGGTTACGTAAGGGATGTGTTTTAATTATTATTATTTTTTTACATTTTGGCAGCTTTTTTAAACTTTTAAATTGCATTCCCTGCCTCAAGATGGCTTCCCATGTACCAGCATGGACCTCTCAGAACTACATTTCCCATCATTCTCTTGCTCACATATGTAACTGAGATGGATTTACCAGTGAGCAGGAGGGTGATGGGAAATGTAGCCGAAATATCTTGAAGAAACCTGGACTCTGGGTTTTGTATAACCCCTTTTTATTTTTTTAATCTTGTGATTTTTTTTAAACTTCATTATCTTGTGATTTTTTTAAACTTCATTATGTATTGTGATTTCAACTGTTGAGCAACTTTATTAAAACTATTTAGCTAATATCCCTTGTTGCCTTCATTGGTTGGAAACTGCTGCTGCTCCCTGATTAAAGATCCTTTTCACTAAAATATTACGAGAAATTCTTTCTTTCAAATCTTATTCTATTGGTTGTAACCTGGCCCTCTTTACTTTGTGTGACCAATATATTTGGCACTCAGCCAGGTGACAAGTGATTGGAAAGGGAGAGGGAAGCAGAGGCAGATGACTGGACCTTTCCAGGTTGTTGAGGAGAATCAAATGGGAGGCTTTCATTATCCAGGTGTGGACTCTGCAGATTGACCTGGGAGCACCTGCCCTCTCCAGTATTTTAACCAGGGCCATGTCAGTGTAGGAGGAGAGAAACATTGTGAAAAACAACAAGAAGAAGGACAGGTTCTCACAAGGTGGAATCTACCTCTCAATCCAGGGCTTTATCAACAGTTCACAGCAGTGTGATTGCAGTGGAGCTGTGGATAGCTCCCAGTCCAGCCCTTTGTCAGCGGTTCACAGCAGTGTGATTGCAATGGAGCTGTGCATAGCTCCAAATGCAGAGCTTTTTCAGCGGTTCACAGCGGTGTGATTGCAGTTTGTAAATCAGCACACCTAGACTGTGTCTGTGGAGGATCAGTCACATCATTGCAGAGCTCCCTGTTTGTGCTGTTAACCAGTCCAATAGGATTGTGGTGTAAAGAGAGGGAAGGGGGAGCCAAGACATGCTGCTGGTCTTGATCATAGAGGAGTGAATCAACAGTACTCAAAGAATGCAGCATTGCAATAATCCATAGGGTGGTACAAAGAGGGAATGCTTTGAAGAAGGCAGTTCAATTAAATATGTAATTAGTACTGATAAGAGGATATCGGGAAAATAAAACATGTCTGGAAATAAAGCAGAAATGTCAATTTATCAGCCAAAGGATCTTCTAAGATGAGAGCTGAGGGTAAGTATGCTAGCTCAGAAATTAACACGTTTTGGGATTCACGACAGCAGCACACATTGGAAATCAACACGCATGCTTTAGAGTGATCTAGCAGCAAAAGCACTTATTGACTGAAACACTCCAGCTATTGATCCTGAAAGGGCATGAATATCAAGCAGGCATTGAAAAACGTTCTTTAAATAATCTGTTTTTTTTAAATAACTCATTAGTTGGAGTTTTGTGAGTAGAGTCCACACTGAACAATGAGAAAAGGTATAGAGATACGAACTGAAATCCAATTTTTACAACCCTGGCAATTCTCCATTTCTAAACTACCATCAGCTCACTTCTTCCACCATCTAGGACAAAGAGTGTCTCATAAAAGACATATTAGTATCAATGAGATTCATCTATCTGTTAAAACATACATTATTTTGTCATTTAGGACTGCTCCTTTAAGGATTATACATTGATTTTTAAGGAGAAAGCATCAATCTATTTATATTCAACAAGAAGATAAAATGACAATTGCATGAAGTTGTTTTTATCTTGCTGGCAGGCTAATTGTTTTGGTCAGTTTTCACTGCAATTATTCAGATTATTTTTTAATAACATGCACGTAGTTCCCAGTTATTGAATTATGTTGTGTTCTCAAGGTAGACGCTGTCTTTGCTCAGTTTATAAATTGGTTTGTTCCCCTGTTTTCCATCTTCATTTGGGCAGCACTGACACCTGTCAGCTTGTTCCCAGGGGAGTGTTGTGAATGAATTCATCCCCTCATTACTCTGCCTCCAATGCAGGGTCCTTGACCTCTTCAGCCACTCAGCACTGTTTCATCACCTGGTTTTTGAGATATGAGGTATTGAAACTTAAAGGACAGGAACATTTTAAAATGTTTGATACTGTTATGCCTATGTGGGCATCAATATGACATCACAAGGCTATATCTGGTGTAACCACAACAGCGAGGGACTCTGCGCTTCCCTATAACAAACGGCAGTGTGCAAAGTTATTAGAAAACCCCATTGCTTCTGTTGTTTTGAATTGGTGTCCATATGAAATTAAACCACTGGAACTGAAAATCTTGGACAATTGTCAAAATAAGCAAACTGGTGATTGTCTAATTTAATTGATGACTTTAATAGACCACACATGCAATTAATTTGAAATAGTAAGATAAAAGGAACACATAGCCACAAATTATAAACTGCATGAGACTTTTTAGACGTTTTTTTAAGTTGCCTAAATAAAGCACAAAATGGTCTAACATTTTCACACATGAGTGCCTATTGTTTTTATAGCTGGCCAAAAATGTAAAGATTTTCATGCAGGTAGGTATATAATGCAATGTTATTATCAGACTTGTTGCTCCTGGTGAGGCTTTGCTGTGCTGTGTTGCTCTGCTGACCCACAGGAACCAGCTGCCCTGCTTCTGCTGCTGCTATTGACTGTTAAAGTGAAGACTGCAGAACCTTCATGGAGAACGTGGGAGTCTGGAGACAGCATGCTATCCACTGCAGACCCTTCATGGAGAATGTGGGAGTCTGGAGACAGCATACTGCCCACTGCAGACCCTTCATGGAGAACGTGGGAGTCTGGGGACAGCATGCTGCCCACTGCAGACCCTTCATGGAGAACGTGGGAGTCTGGAGACAGCATGCTGTCCACTGCAGACCCTTCATGGAGAACGTGGGAGTCTGGCACCTTCATCGCTGTGTATCACTGCCAGCATAGCACCTTCAGAGATGCCAGAAATTGACTTAGTCATTGTGAATTGGCAAACCTTTTAGAAACATTATGTAGTGTAGCATGGTAACAGCTTGGCCAATGTGTTGCACAATGAGTGCCAGCATGTTATACTGCATTATGCATACTAATTGAAAGGTTTGTGTAAAAACAGCCTCCTCAAATGGTCTAAAATGCCATACTTGAGATCACATTAAGTAACATTAGGATAACATTGGGTAACACAACTGTCTTTCTATTTTTAAGGTCCAATATTGTACTCAGGCTAGGAGTAGACTGTGAACCAGATCAAACTACTGTATAAGGAGTTTAATTATCACAACTGCACTAAATTGAAAGAGTCACAGTGAGGTTATGGACCTCACTACACCCTGTCATGATGATGTAAACTATTCTCTACCTTCTATTCTACCTTCTATTCTCTACCTTCTCCTCCCTCCTAAACCCACCCCCCTCCTCCTCCCTCCTCTATCTCCCCTGATGACTTTGCCTCCTTCTTCTCTTCTAAAATCTCAGATATCCGCAAACTCTTTAACACCTCTCCCTCCCCGCACCCCCTCCTGCTCCAACCCCTACACCCACTACATCCCCTACTAACTCGCCCTCCTTCTCCACCTTCTTGCCCCTCTCAGACTCTGACCTCTCCTCCCTGCTCCAGGGTCACAAACCCACCACATGTGCCTTGGACCCCCTCCCCACTCACCTCTTTCAAGCTGCTGCTCCTGCTCTACTCCCCTTCATCTCCTCCCTCCTCAACACCTCTCTACTTTCTGGTATCTTTCCCTCTGCCTTCAAAAAAGCCTCTATCACTCCCCTCCTCAAAAAACCTACCCTCGACCCCACCTCCCTCCAGAGCTACCGTCCTGTCTCCCTCCTACCCTTCCTCTCCAAAACCCTCGAGCGGGCAGTACACCGCCAGCTCTCTGCTTTCCTGTCCAACCACTCTCTGCTTGACCCTCTCCAATCTGGCTTCCGCTCTGCTCACTCCACTGAAACTGCCCTCCTGTCTGTCACCAACTCACTTAAGTGTGCCCGAGCTGCCTCTCTCTCCTCTGTCCTAATTCTCCTCGACCTCTCTGCTGCCTTTGACACTGTTGATCACTCTATTCTACTATCATCTCTCGCTGACCTAGGGATCTCTGGCACTGCTCTGGCCTGGTTCTCCTCCTACCTCTCCAACCGCACTTACCAGGTAACCTGGCGTGGAGCAACCTCCACACCTCGCCCTCTCTTAACTGGAGTCCCCCAAGGGTCAGTCTTGGGTCCTCTCCTGTTCTCTCTCTACACTCAATCCCTGGGCCCCCTCATCGCATCCTATGGTTTCTCATACCATTTCTATGCTGATGATGCTCAGATTTTCCTCTCCTTCCCCACCTCTGACTCCACCATCTCCTTCCGTATCTCTACCTGTCTGTCTGCTATTTCCTCCTGGATGCACTCGCATCACCTCAAACTCAACCTCTCTAAATCTGACCTCCTTTTCTTTCCCTCCTCCTCCTCCCCCTCCTCTGATCTCTCTATCTCTGTTCTTCTGGAATCTACCACACTCTCTCCCTCTTCCTCCGCTAAGAACCTTGGAGTCACCCTGGACCCCTGCCTCTCTTATTCCCAGCACATCTCCACTCTGGCACGCACTTGCCGATTCTTCCTGAGCAACATCCGAAGAATCCGACCCTTCCTCACCAACTACACTACCCAGCTCCTGGTAAGGCCCTGGTACTCTCCCGCCTAGACTACTGCAACTCCTTCCTGGCTGGTCTCCCTGCGTCCGCCACCCGTCCGCTCCAGCTCATCCAGAACTCTGCTGCCCGCCTGGTGTTCTCTCTGCCTCGCTTTGCCCACACTACTCCACTACTCCGCTCGCTCCACTGGCTCCCGATCACCGGTCGCATCCAGTTCAAGACTCTTGTACTAGCCTACAGATGCCTTGACCAGACTGCACCCAGCTACCTCCAGACCCTCATCTCTCCCTACACCCCCACTCGACCTCTCCACTCCGCCTGCACTAGAAGACTAGCTCTACCTCCGCTACGCTCCCCTGCCTCCAGAGCCTGCTCCTTCTCCACCCTTGCTCCGCAGTGGTGGAATGACCTTCCTACAGATGTCAGGACTGCCCAGTCCCTGACCACATTCCGGCGCCTCCTTAAGACTCACCTCTTCAAACAGCACCTGTAGAGCTCCTCTGTTTGTATCCTGGGACACTATCACCCTTCATTTAAATGTGCTTTATTTTGCTCTTATCTGCCCCCTATTTTACTGCATTTAATCCTGTACTTCTGAATACTGTAATCTGCAAGTGTTTAACCTGTAGTATTTTGTATTTAATCATATCCTGATGTAACTATCACTATTTAATCATATCCTGATGTAACCATCACTATTATCTGCTGTATTATTAAATTGTGGTTTGTCACACTTGAACAAAAGTTATTGTATTTCTTGCTCTTATTGTATTGTAACACTTGAAATGTATTTGCTTACGATTGTAAGTCGCCCTGGATAAGGGCGTCTGATAAGAAATAAATAATAATAATAATAATAATAATAATAATAATAATAATAATAATAATAATAATAATGTCATTCCCTGGTGTTCCTTGTTAAAATACAGTCCTTCTCACAATCAGGCTATAATGAAGCCTTGATTATCTGTCTAAGACACCTGCCTTTATTTAATGTTACTCATTAAACTACAGTTTGTCTCAGATTGAGAGAGCGAGAGCTTAATGAAGCATCACAACGAAACTGCTCCCTGGTAAGGACTTTGGAGAAGGGTGACAGGAGACTTTGTTAGTTTTAGGTTTATGCACAACATGGTTCATTGAATGAAGCTGTTAAACAGTCTGGAATGTGTGTAATTCGTAAGCATTGAAATAAATGTTACATGAATGGTGATGACCTGCAATCCTGCTGTACAGTCAGTCATCCTCTTGCATCTCCATCAGTGGACGACACACCTTATAAGACAGCAAGGGTCGGGCAGATCACCCTGGGCAGGTGCAGGTCTGTGCCATTGCTGTGGGCCGGCCCGATGGCTGGCTGGACAGGCTGCCGTGGGAAGTAGACATTGCTGTGGGCCAGTGAGGAAGCACACTGTGATTAGAGAAAGCACATTGTTATTGGAGGAAGCACACTGTGATTAGAGGAAGCACACTGTGACGGGAGGAAGCACACTGTGACGGGAGGAAGCACACTGTGATTAGAGGAAGCACACTGTGATTAGAGGAAGCACATTGTGATTAGAGGAAGCACACTGTGATTAGAGGAAGCACACTGTGATTAGAGGAAGCACACTGTGATTAGAGGAAGCACATTGTGATTAGAGGAAGCACACTGTGATTAGAGGAAGCACACTGTGATTAGAGGAAGCACACTGTGATTAGAGGAAGCACATTGTGATTAGAGGAAGCACACTGTGATTAGAGGAAGCACACTGTGATTAGAGGAAGCACACTGTGATTAGAGGAAGCACATTGTGATTAGAGGAAGCACACTGTGATTAGAGGAAGCACACTGTGATTAGAGGAAGCACACTGTGATTAGAGGAAGCACACTGTGATTAGAGGAAGCACACTGTGATTAGAGGAAGCACATTGTGATTAGAGGAAGCACACCGTGATTAGAGGAAGCACACCGTGATTAGAGGAAGCACACTGTGATTAGAGGAAGCACACTGTGATTAGAGGAAGCACACTGTGATTAGAGGAAGCACATTGTGATTAGAGGAAGCACACTGTGATTAGAGGAAGCACACTGTGATTAGAGGAAGCACACCGTGATTAGAGGAAGCACGTTGTGATTAGAGGAAGCACACTGTGATTAGAGGAAGCACACTGTGATTAGAGGAAGCACACTGTGATTAGAGGAAGCACACTGTGATTAGAGGAAGCACATTGTGATTAGAGGAAGCACACTGTGATTAGAGGAAGCACATTGTGATTAGAGGAAGCACACTGTGATTAGAGGAAGCACACTGTGATTAGAGGAAGCACACTGTGATTAGAGGAAGCACATTGTGATTAGAGGAAGCACATTGTGATTAGAGGAAGCACACTGTGATTAGAGGAAGCACACTGTGATTAGAGGAAGCACACTGTGATTAGAGGAAGCACATTGTGATTAGAGGAAGCACACTGTGATTAGAGGAAGCACACTGTGATTAGAGGAAGCACACTGTGATTAGAGGAAGCACACTGTGATTAGAGGAAGCACACTGTGATTAGAGGAAGCACACCGTGATTAGAGGAAGCACGTTGTGATTAGAGGAAGCACACTGTGATTAGAGGAAGCACACTGTGATTAGAGGAAGCACACTGTGATTAGAGGAAGCACACTGTGATTAGAGGAAGCACACTGTGATTAGAGGAAGCACATTGTGATTAGAGGAAGCACACTGTGATTAGAGGAAGCACACTGTGATTAGAGGAAGCACACTGTGATTAGAGGAAGCACACTGTGATTAGAGGAAGCACACTGTGATTAGAGGAAGCACATTGTGATTAGAGGAAGCACACTGTGATTAGAGGAAGCACACTGTGATTAGAGGAAGCACACTGTGATTAGAGGAAGCACATTGTGATTAGAGGAAGCACACTGTGATTAGAGGAAGCACATTGTGATTAGAGGAAGCACACTGTGATTAGAGGAAGCACACTGTGATTAGAGGAAGCACATTGTGATTAGAGGAAGCACACTGTGATTAGAGGAAGCACACTGTGATTAGAGGAAGCACACTATGATTGTAGCACAATTATTTAAAAAAGTGAATGATTTAACCCTGTCGTTTATGGCCTTACATCTCTTGCTTGATCGCAGCATAATCCCTATGTTTTTTTTTAATAGATGAGATGGAACACAAAAAAAGGGTTTGTGGACATTCTATATAAAATTACATTGTTCATTCTCTGGAACCTTTATTGTCTTTAAATTCTATAAAGATCCTTTATTCTATAAGTTACTATGCTGAGATGTCATTTTGTGCAGTTTGGGTGGGAGGAGGTTCTGGCTGCTGAATCCGTGCAGAATGAAACTGAGTCCAGAATGAAGTGTGTGTAGCCTACAGGTGATTTATCGTGTGGAGATTTATTTCTAAAAACAGAAGTGCAGCCGGAGAAATTTGTACAAGTACCATTCATATTTGACTTCAGATTTACCAAAGTCATTGTATTTATCTTGCTCTTAATTGTATTATTATTTGTACTGTGATTCTTGAAATGTATTTGTTTACGACTGTAAGTCGCCCTGGATAAGGGTGCCTGCTAATAAATAAATAAATAAATAAATAAATAATAATAATAATAATAATAATAATAATAATAATAATAATAATAATAATAATAATAATAATAAATTGTCAAGATTTCATATCTATTTCCAAAACTTTTATAACTCTTTAAGGTACCAGGTGCTGTATGTGTGTTTTTTGTTTAGATTTTCTTTTCAATGCACGTGATGACATCTGTACACAGGATGAGAGGTATTGGAATTTTGGCAAATACTTCACTGTGATTGGCTGATTTCTGGGTCGTGGTGAGCCACAGCCTAACCCAGTAGACATAAGGGCGCAAGGCGGGACTATACCCTGGACGGGACGCCATTCCATTGCAGGGCAACTAAGGGCAATCCACCTAGCCAGACTGTGGGAGGAAACCGCAGTACCCGGAGAAAACCCACACCACACAGGGAGAACATGCAAACTCCACACAGACAAACCCCTGAGGCCGGATTCGAACCGAGGACCCTGGAGCTGTGAAGAAGCAGTGCTAACCACCACACCACCGTACTGCCCCGATTTATAATATGTTAAACAATATTGGGTTCCAAAGGTTTCCATATAAAACACACGGATCATGTAGGAAGGAACAAAAATCATGATTAGTTAATTCTTATAGAGTATTTTCACACAAGCAGAGAAACAGGTAACACACATTGGCATCTGTTTGCTACTGCCTGGAAATGTTAGCAATAAATGAAGAGCTGAAGAACTGTGAGGGATTGAGAGGAATTGAGAGGGACTGGGAGGGACTGTGACGGGATGTGAGGAACTGTGAGGAACTGTGAGGGATTGAGAGGGATTGAGAGGGGCTGTGAGGGACTGTAAGGGAAAGAGAGTGACTGTGAGGGATTCAGAAGGATTGAGAGGGACTGTGAGGGATTGAGATGGACTGTAAGGGATTGAGAGGGATTGAGAGGGGCTGTGAGGAACTGTAAGGGATTGAGAGGGACTGTGAGGGATTCAGAGGGATTGAGAGGGACTGTGAGGGATTGACAGGGGTTGAGAGGGACTGTAAGGGATTGAGAGGGGTTGTGAGGGACTGTGAGGGATTGAGAGGGACTGTGAGGGACTGTAAGGGATTGAGAGGGATTGAGAGGGACTGTGAGGGATTGAGAGGCGTTGAGAGGGACTGTGAGGGATTGAGAGGGGTTGTGAGGGACTGTAAGGGATTGAGAGGGACTGTGAGGGACTGTGAGGGATTGAGAGGCGTTGAGAGGGACTGTGAGGGATTGAGAGGGATTGAGAGGGACTGTGAGGGATTGAGAGGGACTGTGAGGGACTGTAAGGGATTGAGAGGGATTGAGAGGGACTGTGAGGGATTGAGAGGCGTTGAGAGGGACTGTGAGGGATTGAGAGGGGTTGTGAGGGACTGTAAGGGATTGAGAGGGACTGTGAGGGACTGTGAGGGATTGAGAGGCGTTGAGAGGGACTGTGAGGGATTGAGAGGGGTTGTGAGGGACTGTAAGGGATTGAGAGGGACTGTGAGGGATTGAGAGGGATTGTGAGGGACTGTGAGGGATTGAGAGGAGTTGAGAGGGACTGTGAGGGATTGAGAGGGGTTGTGAGGGACTGTGAGGGATTGAGAGGGACTGTGAGGGATTGAGAGGGGTTGTGAGGGACTGTGAGGGATTGAGAGGGACTGTGAGGGATTGAGAGGGACTGTGAGGGATTGAGAGGGACTGTGAGGGATTGAGAGGGACTGTGAGGGATTGAGAAGGGTTGTGAAGGAGTGAGAGGGATTGAGATGGATTGAGTGGAACTGTGAGGGATTGAGAGGGGCTGTGATCTACTGTAAGGAATTGAGAGGGACTGTGAGGGATTGAGAGGGATTGAGAGGGGCTGTGAGGAACTGTAAGGGATTGAGAGGTACTGTGAGGGATTGAGCGGGAATGTGAGGTATTCAGAGGGGTTGTGAGGGAGTGTGAGGTATTCAGATGGATTGAGAGGGACTGTGAGGGATTGAGAGGGGTTGTGAGGGACTGTGAGTGATTGAGAGGGACTGAGGGATTGAGAGGGGTTGTGAGGGACTGTGAGGGATTCAGAGGGATTGAGAGGGACTGTGAGGGATTGAGAGGGATTGAGAGGGACTGTGAGGGATTGACAGGGGTTGAGAGGGACTGTAAGGGATTGAGAGGGGTTGTGAGGGACTGTGAGTGATTGAAAGGGACTGTAAGGGATTGAGAGGGATTGAGAGGGGCTGTGAGGAACTGTAAGGGATTGAGAGGGACTGTGAGGGATTCAGAGGGATTGAGAGGGACTGTGAGGGATTGAGAGGGATTGAGAGGGACTGTGAGGGATTGACAGGGGTTGAGAGGGACTGTAAGGGATTGAGAGGGGTTGTGAGGGATTTGAGGGATTGAGAGGGACTGTAAGGGACTGTGAGGGATTGAGAGGGATTGAGTGGAACTGTGAGGGATTGAGAGGGTCTGTAAGGGATTGAGAGGGACTGTAAGGGACTGTGAGGGATTGAGAGGGATTGAGAGAGATTGAGAGGGATTGAGAGGGGCTGTGAGGGACTGTAAGGGATTGAGAGGGACTGTGAGGTATTGAGAGGGACTGTGAGGGAGTGTGAGGGATTGAGATGGACTGAGTGGAACTGTGAGGGATTGAGAGGGGCTGTGAGGGACTGTAAGGAATTGAGAGGGACTGTGAGGGATTGAGAGGGATTGAGAGGATTGTGAGGGATTGAGAGGGATTGAGAGGGACTCTGAGGGACTGTGAGGGATTGGTGAGGGATTGAGAGGGATTGAGAGGGGTTGTGAGGGATTGAGAGGGACTGTGAGGGATTGAGAGGGACTGTGAGGGATTGAGAGGGACTGTGAGGGATTGAGAGGGGTTGTGAAGGAGTGAGAGGGATTGAGATGGATTGAGTGGAACTGTGAGGGATTGAGAGGGGCTGTGAGGGACTGTAAGGAATTGAGAGGGACTGTGAGGGATTGAGAGGGATTGAGAGGGATTGTGAGGGATTGAGAGGGATTGAGAGGGACTCTGAGGGACTGTGAGGGATTGGTGAGGGATTGAGAGGGATTGAGAGAGATTGAGAGGGATTGAGAGGGGCTGTGAGGGACTGTAATGGATTGAGAGGGACTGTAAGGGACTGTGAGGGATTGAGAGGGATTGAGAGGGACAGTGTGGGACTGTGAGGATATGAGAGGGACTGTGAGGTATTGAGAGGGACTGTAAGGGATTGAGAGGTACTGTGAGGGACTGAGAGGGACTGAGGGACTGAGAGGGACTGTGAGGGATTGAGAGGGATTGAGAGGGACTCTGAGGGACTGTGAGGGATTGAGAGGTACTGTGAGGGATTGAGAGGGAATGTGAGGTATTCAGAGGGGTTGTGTGGGAGTGTGAGGTATTCAGATGGATTGAGAGGGACTGTGAGGGATTGAGAGGGGTTGTGAGGGACTGTGAGTGATTGAGAGGGACTGTAAGGGATTGAGAGGGATTGAGAGGGGCTGTGAGGAACTGTAAGGGATTGAGAGGGACTGTGAGGGATTCAGAGGGATTGAGAGGGACTGTGAGGGATTGACAGGGGTTGAGAGGGACTGTAAGGGATTGAGAGGGGTTGTGAGGGACTGTGAGGGATTGACAGGGACTGTAAGGGACTGTGAGGGATTGAGAGGGATTGAGAGGGACTGTGAGGGATTGAGAGGCGTTGAGAGGGACTGTGAGGGATTGAGAGGGGTTGTGAGGGATTGAGAGGGACTGTGAGGGACTGTGAGGGATTGAGAGGGACTGTGAGGGATTGAGAGGGGTTGTGAAGGAGTGAGAGGGATTGAGATGGATTGAGTGGAACTGTGAGGGATTGAGAGGGGCTGTGAGGGACTGTAAGGAATTGAGAGGGACTGTGAGGGATTGAGAGGGATTGAGAGGGATTGTGAGGGATTGAGAGGGACTCTGAGGGACTGTGAGGGATTGAGAGGTACTGTGAGGGATTGAGAGGGGTTGTGAGGGACTGTGAGGGATTGAGAGGAGTTGTGAGGGACTGTGAGGGATTGAGAGGGACTGTGAGGGATTGACAGGGGTTGAGAGGGACTGTGAGGGATTGAGAGGGGTTGTGAGGGACTGTGAGTGATTGAAAGGGACTGTAAGGGATTGTGAGGGACTGTGAGGGATTGAGAGGGATTGAGAGTGACTGTGAGGGATTGAGAGGGGTTAAGAGGGACTGTGAGGGATTGTGAGGGATTGAGAGGGGTTGTGAGGAACTGTGAGGGATTGAGAGGGATTGAGAGAGATTGAGAGGGATTGAGAGGGGCTGTGAGGGACTGTAAGGGATTGAGAGGGACTGTGAGGGATTGAGAGGGATTGAGAGGGACAGTGAGGGACTGTGAGGATATGAGAGGGACTGTGAGGGATTGAGAGGGACTGTGAGATATTGAGAGGGACTGTGAGGTATTCAGAGGGGTTGTGATGGAGTGTGAGGTATTCAGATGGATTGAGAGGGACTGTGAGGGATTGAGAGGGATTGAGAGGGACAGTGAGGGACTGTGAGGATATGAGAGGTACTGTGAGGGACTGAGAGGGACTGTGAGGGACTGAGAGGGACTGTGAGGTATTCAGAGGGGTTGTGATGGAGTGTGAGGTATTCAGATGGATTGAGAGGGACTGTGAGGGATTTGGAGGGACTGTGAGGGATTGAGAGGGACTGTGAGGGATTGAGAGGGACTGTGAGGGATTGAGAGGGACTGTGAGGGATTGAGAGGGGTTGTGAAGGAGTGAGAGGGATTGAGATGGATTAAGTGGAACTATGAGGGATTGAGAGGGGCTGTGAGGGACTGTAAGGAATTGAGAGGGACTGTGAGGAATTGAGAGGGACTGTGAGGGACTGTGAGGGATTGAGAGGTACTGTGAGGGATTGAGAGGGACTGTGAGGGATTGAGAGGGGTTGTGAGGGACTGTGAGGGATTGAGAGGAGTTGTGAGGGACTGTGAGTGATTGAGAGGGACTGTGAGGGATTGACAGGGGTTGAGAGGGACTGTGAGGGATTGAGAGGGGTTGTGAGGGACTGTGAGTGATTGAAAGGGACTGTAAGGGATTGAGAGGGTCTGTAAGGGATTGAGAGGGACTGTAAGGGACTGTGAGGGATTGAGAGGGATTGAGAGAGATTGAGAGGGATTGAGAGGGGCTGTGAGGGACTGTAAGGGATTGAGAGGGACTGTGAGGTATTGAGAGGGACTGTGAGGGAGTGTGAGGGATTGAGATGGACTGAGTGGAACTGTGAGGGATTGAGAGGGGCTGTGAGGGACTGTAAGGAATTGAGAGGGACTGTGAGTGATTGAGGGGGACTGTGAGGGATTGAGAGGGACTCTGAGGGATTGAGAGGGGTTGTGAGTGATTGTAAGGGATTGAGTGGGTCTGTGAGGGATTGAGAGGGACTCTGAGGGATTGAGAGGGGTTGTGAGTGATTGTAAGGGATTGAGTGGGTCTGTGAGGGATTGAGAGGGATTGAGAGGGACTGTGAGGGATTGAGAGGGACTCTGAGGGATTGAGAGGAGTTGTGAGGGACTGTGAGTGATTGAGGGGGACTGTGAGGGATTGAGAGGGACTCTGAGGGATTGAGAGGGGTTGTGAGTGATTGTAAGGGATTGAGTGGGTCTGTGAGGGATTGAGAGGGATTGAGAGGGACTGTGAGGGATTGAGATGGACTGTGAGGGACTGCGAAGGATTGAGATGGACTGTTATTATTTATCATTTATTTCTTAGCAGACGCCCTTATCCAGGGCGACTTACAATTGTTACAAGATATCACATTATACATTATTTCACATTATACAGATATCACATTATTTTACATACAATTACCCATTTATACAGTTGGGTTTTTACTGGAGCAATCTAGGTAAAGTACCTTGCTCAAGGGTACAACAGCAGTGTCCCCCACTGGGGATTGAACCCACAACCCTCTGGTCAAGAGTCCAGAGCCCTAACCACTACTCCACACTGCTGCCCCTGTGAGGGACTGTGAGAGATTGAGAGGGACTGTGATGGATTGAGAGGGGTTGTGAGGGACTGTGAGGGATTGAAAGGGACTGTAAGGGATTGAGAGGGACTGTGAGGGACTGTGAGGGATTGAGAGGGATTGTGAGGGATTGAGAGGGGTTGAGAGCGACTGTGAGGGATTGAGAGGGGTTGAGAGGGACTGTGAGGGATTGAGAGGGATTGAGAGAGATTGAGAGGGATTGAGATGGGCTGTGAGGGACTGTAAGGGATTGAGAGGGACTGTGAGGGATTGAGAGGGATTGAGAGGGACAGTGAGGGACTGTGAGGGATTGAGGGGGACTGTGGGGGATTGAGAGGGACTGTGAGGTATTGAGAGGGGTTGTGAGGGAGTGTGAGGGATTGAGATGGATTGAGTGGAACTGTGAGGGATTGAGAGGGGCTGTGAGGGACTGTAAGGAATTGAGAGGGACTGTGAGGGATTGAGAGGGATTGAGAGGGACTGTGAGGGACTGTGAGGGATTGAGAGGTACTGAGAGGGGCTGTGAGGGATTGAGAGGGGTTGAGAGGGATTGAGAGGGACTGTGAAGGACTGTGAGAGACTGTGATGGTTTGAGAGGGACTGTGAGGGATTTATAGGGATTGAGATGGTCTGTGAGTGATTGAGAGGGACTGTGAGGGACTGTGAGAGATTGAGAGGGACTGTGAGAGACTGTGAGGGATGGAGATTGATTGAGAGGGACTGTGAGAGACTGTGATGGTTTGAGTGGAACTGTGATGGATTGACAGGGATTGAGAGCGACTGTGAGGGACTGTGAGGGATTGAGAGGGACTGTGAGGGATTGAGAGGGACTGTGAGGGATGGAGATTGATTGAGAGGGACTGTGAGGAACTGTGATGGATTGAGCGGGACTGTAAGGGATTGAGAGGGACTGTGAGGGATTGAGAGGGACTGTGAGGGATTGAGAGGGACTGTGAGGGATGGAGAGGGATTGAGAGGGACTGTGAGGAACTGTGATGGGTTGAGCGGGACTGTGAGGGATTGAGAGGGACTGTGAGGGATTGAGAGGGACTGTGAGGGATTGAGAGGGACTGTGAGGGACTGAGGGATTGAGAGGGATTGAGAGGGACTGTGAGGGACTGTGAGGGATTGAGAGGGACTGTGAGGGATTGAGAGGGATTGATAGGGACTGTGAGGGATTGTGAGGGATTGAGAGAGACTGTTAGGGATTGAGAGGGACTGTGAGGTATTGAGAGGGACTGTTAAAGATTGAGAGAGATTGTGACATTTCTCAAGTGATAGATATAATCCGATAAACTCTGTTCATGCACTGGGTGATAGATATGATCTGATAGACTCTTGTTAGCGCATGCACTTGGTGATAGATATAATCTGATAGACTCTTTTTAGCGCATGCAGTGGGTGATAGATATAATCTGATAGACTCTTGTTAGCGCATGCACTGGGTGATAGATATAATCTGATAGACTCTGTGCATGCACTGGGTGATAGATATAATCTGATAGACTCTTGTTTGCTCATGCACTGGGTGATAGATATAATCTGATAGACTCTTGTTTGTGCATGCATTGGGTGATAGATATAATCTGATAGACTCTTGTTAGCGCATGCACTGGGTGATAGATATAATCTGATAGACTCTTGTTTGCTCATGCACTGGGTGATAGATATAATCTGATAGACTCTGTGCATGCACTGGGTGATAGATATAATCTGATAGACTCTTGTTTGCTCATGCACTGGGTGATAGATATAATCTGATAGACTCTTGTTTGTGCATGCATTGGGTGATAGATATATTCTGATAGACTCTTGTTAGCGCATGCATTGGGTGATAGATATATTCTGATAGACTCTTGTTAGCGCATGCACTGGGTGATAGATATAATCTGATAGACTCTTGTTTGCTCATGCATTGGGTGATAGATATATTCTGATAGACTCTTGTTTGTGCATGCATTGGGTGATAGATATATTCTGATAGACTCTTGTTAGCGCATGCACTGGGTGATAGATATAATCTGATAGACTCTTGTTAGCGCACAAGAACTTTGCATTCTAAAGATGCTTCCACCCGCCACAGACTGTTACAAACTACTAGGAATCCAGCCGCCACCAGCATCTCAATGAACTTGCAGGTGGCAGCGTTGTGTGCTGTTTGACATCCTGAGGGCAATGTTTAAAACTGGGATAAACTACGGGAGACAGGGAATTTAGCCTGGATTGTAATTAGATAGCACCAGGCAGAGGGGGGATTTAATTACTAATCATGTCTTGGAAAATGCAAACGCAATATATTGCCTGTGTCGCATGCTTTGTGGTCAAAACCAGTTTGTGTGGTTAAAAAAACGGTCAATACTGCCATTCACCAGCTCAGCAAAATGCACTGGTACCTAAAAATATATTGAATAATATTGCCTATGGAAGCTGAACTGTCAGCTGACTTTTGATTTTGTCACTTTTCTGACACCAAACAGTAATTTGCCAGCAGACAGCAGAGCAGGTGTTAAACAAAAAGCAATGCAACCCTTCCAACTAGATTTTTATTTTTAAATCAATGCAAGGTGTATGTTTGGATTACATTTTCTGGAATAAAAAGATACATGTTTGCAGGAAGAGGCCAGTGCAATGTTATTTGGGAACGATCAATGTGGTGGTGACTGATGATCCGGGAGATTGGTGTCTGCAAAGGGCACATAGATAAGATTAATCAGGAAATGTGAAAGTCATTCTGTGCCTGTGTCAAACAGTCGACTGTTTACATGGTATCAGCTCCAGTGTGGCCTCTTACTCCTGTATTCCCAAGCTGGCAGCACCAGCTCACGAGATGAGCTACCCTCTAGGTAGAACAGGTGTCTCTTTTGGGTTTCAGTCCATCTCAGCTCTCAACTGTCTGCCTGCAGCCTGGATTCTGATGTTTTTAAAATCCAACATTTAAAACGCAGGACTTTTGACCTTATCTAAGGACTCTTGCCCAAAAAGTGCTTTTGGATTGTGTCATTTTGTACAACGATTAAGATAGTTTCAGACAAAACCACAGGTAGTCATTTATTTATTACGCAGCAACGGCACAAACCCAACCCAAACCCATGCCAATATACCTTGAACCATGCCAATATATCAACCATGGCAATATACCTTGCTTGAATTCAGCATCGGACAGCACCTCTATCTAGAGACTGTTGAGAATTCAGCATCGGACAGCACCTCTATCTGTAGACTATTGAGAATTCAGCATTGGACAGCACCTCTATCTAGAGACTGTTGAGAATTCAGCATCGGACAGCACCTCTATCTAGAGACTGTTGAGAATTCAGCATCGGACAGCACCTCTATCTAGAGACTGTTGAGAATTCAGCATCGGACAGCACCTCTATCTAGAGACTGTTGAGAATTCAGCATCGGACAGCACCTCTATCTAGAGACTGTTGAGAATTCAGCATCGGACAGCACCTCTATCTAGAGACTGTTGAGAATTCAGCATCGGACAGCACCTCTATCTAGAGACTGTTGAGAATTCAGCATTGGACAGCACCTCTATCTAGAGACGTTTGAGAATTCAGCATCAGACAGCACCTCTATCTAGAGACTGTTGAGAATTCAGCATCAGACAGCACCTCTATCTGTAGACTGTTGAGAATTCAGCATCAGACAGCACAATCAATGTCTTTGCATGCTTTGTTAATTCAAAGGCAGAAGGACAGTGCTGTGGTGAAACTGCACATTCCATTGATTGGCACTCTCATGTAGTTTTGAAATCAATGTGATCAGTGCTTGGGATCTCAATCTGGAGTGACTGTCATCTGTGTGTAATTTCAAAGCCCTTTTGTAAGCTGCTCTGGCTTGTCTAATGAAGGCAACTCCAGATTCATCAGAATGCAGATCAATCAGCATGGGCAGTCTGGCATGGAAACTGCACAGCACAAGCCAAGGGAGTATCTGTTTTAAACAGTGCTGTAGAGAGTCAAGACTTCTGTACTGGGATGGTATTAGCTGGTATTTATACTGCATAAGTAAGCTATAACACCCCAAGTTCTTTGTGAGGCATTGAAGTGTTTTAACCTAAAGTAAAACTATACAAATGTAAGAATAAAACTGGTAATGTAAATTATTTTCTGCACGTTGGTATGTAAATATGATGTTTGAAATTATTGTTTCCCTACAATAATGATGTTCTGCACCTTCAATCAATCAATCAATGTTTATTTTATACAGCGCCTTTCAATGGACCACTATCACTAAGTGTTTAATCATCAGAGAATTGAGAATTCAAAGACAGAAGGACAGTCCTAACCACCAGTCCTCCAGACTCTCAGGCTTGCTTGCTGGTTGGGTGTCACTCATAATCACCACAAACAAAACAGCATTTACTGCATTGGAATGCTGGTGGGAATGTGGCCAGAGCCTTAATAAGGTCATTGTTTAATAAGGTAATTAAGGCTCCAGCCACAGAATAAAAGACCCACTCCTGGCTCATTAGAGGAGGGTTGTAAGGAGAGTTAAGTAGAAAGAGAACGAATGCTACCAGCCAGCGAACAAGGTACTTGTTATAAGAACAAGAACTGACTGTTTATTATTTGTCTGTTTTGTTTGGCCAGCGTGCCCTTTTCTTTTGTTGTGTTTTGTTTAAATCTTTGTTTTATTATTAATAAAGATACTGCTCAGGACGTTTTAGCCCGTACCATTTGTGTTGCGCTTCTTCCTGGTCCGTGATGTCACCACACACGCCACTCAAGCCATCCGTTTGTGACAAGTTCCTTTAAGGGTTAAGAAGGCAAACAAAGTCCCGGGATTTATGTTACACTATTCAGAAGTGTCATGAAAAAGAACCTGCCTCAATCTGGGTGTAAGTGCTTGTGTGATAGCATGACTTAGATATATTTGGAGTTGGGGAAAGAGATGCATGTGGGCTAGTCAATATGAGATGAACAGTCAAAGCAAAAAGACAGATCCAGAGGAGAGCCAGTCACCCTGGCAACCACCAGAAGATCTCAATAACGTTCTTAGAGAATGACCCAGGTGACCACTGTGTGGACATTAAAAGCATTGTGTTATGAATTGTATGTCAGCTTACTAAGAGTCTGCCTTGCATTGACTCTTCAAGGCAAAGCTGTGTAAGTAGGTGTGAAAAGCCCCAAATATAAACTAAATAACATTTCTACTGAAAACTCACGCACAAGTCACACAACACAGCAGCCACCGTGGCGGTGTGATGAAGCAGCTGTCACCAGAAACCTGTGGCTTTCATGCAATAACCATGGCAACAACACAGTTTCTTGTGAACCAGCCATGGTGTTGAGCCATGCTTATTGGCTTCTCAGCTATAACTCCACCATGATTGGTTGTTGAGGAGAAAGAGGGGTGAGGGGCACCCCCTGCCACGAGAATACTAGTCTGATTAATCTCACATTGGCTGGCATTCTTACCAGAGAGCCATTGTTCTGTTGAATTGAATACAACATGTATCTTATCTGAAGGTGAGCTAACTGTGTGCCCAGTACGGGTTGTGGGTTCAATCCCAGGTGGGGGGCACTGCTCCTGTACCCTTGAGCAAGGTACTTTACCTAGATTGCTTCAGTAAAAACCCAACTGTATAAATTGGTAATTGTATGTAAAAATAATGTGATATCTTGTAAAAATTGTACGTTGCCCTGGATAAGGGTGTCTGCTAAGAAATAAAATAGGAGGCACTTTTTTACACAGAGAATTGTGAGGGTCTGGAACCAACGCCCCAGTAATGTTGCTGAAGCCGACACCCTGAGATCCTTCAAGAAGCTGCTTGATGAGATTCTGGGATTAATAAGCTACTAACAACCGAACAAGCAAGATGGGCTGAATGGCCACCTCTCGTTTGTAAACTTTCTTATGTTCTTATGTAATTTAGATACACTGCAGTAAACACCAGCTACCTCTACACCTAACAGAACCATCTAAGCTGCTTATTTCTATACTGAAAACATGACCTTGACTAAAGCTGGCCCAATGCCTCTGCCTACATAACAACATTGTTGTTTTTTTTCCTTTGCAGTAAGAATAACTACCTCATAATGTGTCAAGTCGTTTCCATACCTTGCATTTTTCTGTTGCTTGTTATTTTTTTTTTTATTGTCACTGTGCTGCCTTAAAAGTTACCTCTATGCTGACGCTTACTGTCTGCAGCCTGACAGCCCATCCATCACTGACCTAAATTCCTGTCAACAAACCATTGGCTCCTGCTTGTAATCCTTTCAAGAGCCACTGCCTGAATGTTAATGCAATCCACTCTTTGGCACTTTGGCCAGTACATGTAAACCCATACATTGCTCCCTGTTAACCCCAAGGGTTCTGTCTTAACCACGGCCGTTATGTGGCATTTCAATGAGCCGGCAGCCTTCTCTCTTTCCTTTTTATAAGGTCAGACTGGAGTCAGGGTTTCACAAGCAGTCTGATTGCTCATAGCTGGCTGTTGTTCTCTGTTGACAGGATAAGGTCACTGTAACACTCAAGCGTATCCTGAGATCAGAACAGTCCATTTCTCATTCAGGGGATTCTACTCTAAAGGTGGAAGATTGCGGCCAAGCTGCCGAGGGGTCAACCAGAAGGTCATTTGGGATGGCCCCACAATCCGCTCTCTTGGAGCTCAATCTCATTCCAGCCACTCCACTGTGAACTATTTGATTAATTTCAATCTCATTCCAGCCACTCCACTGTGAACTATTTGATTAATCTCATAAGAACATAAGAACATAAGACAGTTTACAAACGAGAGGAGGCCATTCAGCCCATCTTGCTCGTTTGGTTGTTAGTAGCTTATTGATCCCAGAATCTCATCAAGCAGCTTCTTGAAGGATCCCAGGGTGTCAGCTTCAACAACATTACTGGGGAGTTGGTTCCAGAACCTCACAATTCTCTGTGTGAAAAAGTGCCTCCTATTTTCTGTTCTGAATGCCCCTTTATCTAATCTCCATTTGTGACCCCTGGTCCTTGTTTCTTTTTTCAGGTCAAAGAAGTCCCCTGGGTTGACATTGTCTATACCTTTTAGGATTTTGAATGTTTGAATCAGATCACCGCGTAGTCTTCTTTGTTCAAGACTGAATAGATTCAATTATTTTAGCCTGTCTGCATACGACATGCCTTTTAAACCTGGGATAATTCTGGTTGCTCTTCTTTGCACTCTTTCTAGAGCAGCAATATCCTTTTTGTAACGAGGTGACCAGAACTAAACACAATATTCTAGGTGAGGTCTTACTAATGCATTGTAGAGTTTTAACATTACTTCACTTGATTTAAATTCAACACTTCTCACAATATATCCAAGCATCTTGTTGGCCTTTTTTATAGCTTCCCCACATTGTCTAGATGAAGACATTTCTGAGTCACCTTAAACTCCTAGGTTTTTTTCATAGTTCCCTTCTTCAATTTCACTATCTCCCATATGATATTTATAATGCACATTTTTATTGCCTGCATGCAAAACTTTACACTTTTCTCTATTAAATTTCTTTTGCCATGTGTCTGCTCAATTCTGAATGCTGTCTAGATCATTTTGAATGACTTTTGCTGCTTCAACAGTTTTTGCCACTCCTCCTATTTTTGTGTCGTCTGCAAATTTAACAAGTTTGCTTACTATACCAGAATCTAAATCATTAATGTAGATTAGGAATTGCAGAGGACCTAATACTGATCCCTGTGGTACACCACTGGTTACCTCACTCCATTTTGAGGTTTCTCCTCTAATCAGTACTTTCTGTTTTCTACCTGTTAACCACTCCCTAATCCATGTGCATGCATTTCCTTGAATCCCTACTGCGTTCAGTTTGAGAATTAATCTTTTATGCAGGACTTTGTCAAAAGCTTTCTGGAAATCTCAATCGCATTCCAGCCACTCCACTGTGAACTATTTGATTAACCTCAATCTCATTCCATGAATAGGGGAGCATAATTATGGACTGTAGAGTGGAGATGTCTGCAAGAAACTTAATGATGTATTTATGTATTTCTCTGTATGAAGCAGTGCACACAACAAGGAATTAAGCTGAATTTACAGCTTAATCATTATCATTAGACACAATAATGAGGCCACTAGTTATTAACAGAAATTAAACAGTTACCAATTTGTGGAAGAAGCATGGGACATGGCGCTGTTGTGTGTTAATGGAGCATCTTGATGCTTCTCCAATTAACCTCCAAGTGCTGCTGTTTAATACAGTCTTGTGGCAAAGTGGTTTGCAGTGCACAGGTGTAGAGGGTGATGCAGTGCTCAAGACAATGTTACTGGTGAAATAAGTACGGTGTTGTCCAGGTTTTGTGCTGACCTGTAACAACAGCTGAGGATCGGGTTAACTATCTAATAACAACAAAAACTATCTAATAACTAATAACCATCTAATAACAACAAAAACAACAGAAATTGGGGTTTAACATTAAACTGCCTACTCAGCACTAATTATAGTGGTGATACTGTGCCAGTATAATATATATATATATATATATATATATATATATATATATATATATAGAGAGAGAGAGAGAGAGAGAGAGAGAGAGAGAGAGAGAGAGAGAGAGAGAGAGAGAGAGAGAGAGAGAGAGAGAGAGAGAGAGAGAGAGAATCCAGGGCTGGCAATGGAACGTGAAACAAGCAATGTGATTGGTCGAGCAAGGTTCCAGCTGTCTGTATAGTGGATGGATCCGGACAGTTGGAACCTTGTCACATATTCTAAACCACCGCGCTTTCTCACAGAATTTAAAATATCGGTAGCCATCTTGCTTACAGTTATAAATGTACAGCTGTATCTATGAAACTGAGTGACCAATTACCTGCAAAAAAATCCCAAAGTAGTAAGTAGGCATGCCGATTTGGATGAAGAACAATTAAATGAACTGGAAGATAGCAACAACAAAATAATGCTCTCTTTATACTCACTCACCCTGACTTTGTAACTTCAAATAATGTATTTTTAACGGTTTGTAAAAGCTACAAAGAAATACAAACAGACACTTGTGCATATTATCCACCCCTCTCTGACACAGACCTTGAACAAATTACTGAAATCCATTGTATTTAGTTTTGTTCCTCCCAACTGCTCAACGAGAGTATCTTTTCAATGGCAATGTCCACAATATCAAAAATACAGATGTACTTTCTTTTGCATGTTCCAATAAAATTAATTTACATTATTGTGTAGTTCAAAGTTATAAATGGGACTACTTTATTGGTGTAAAGATATTTAAAATCGAATCATTTTTTGCCCTAAACATGATTTATGCTTTTTTTCCTTCAAATCCCCTGTTTGATTATAAATGCAATAAGGCCCTTCAGGGCATCCATATACACTGAATATACAGACAGCTTGGGGATGGAGGCACTCGACTTCACAACACCCCGAGGCGTCCATATATTCAACGTATATGGACACCCTGTCGGGCCTTATTGCATACATACTGTATATATAATGTATAAATTATATATTTGTATCATTTGGAAATAAAATGAAACAGGACGAGTGTCATTATAACAAGTTATGAAAATGACCAACTAAAATAAATAAACATAAAGCCACCCACCTTCTAAAAGGACGGCCATGGTTTATATGATCCTAACAAGCGGCTGTGAATTGAAGACTGCCGAGGGACTTCCCTAAATTACAACGACTTACATTGTATTAGCTTGTAACCTCCTCTGAGCTATTTAAAAAGAAGTGAAAGCCACCCGTCTGGGGTCAAACAAATCAAGCAAAAATGAAGCTGTCCCATAGAGAGACTGAACCATCAGCACTGTCAGCTGTCCCATAGAGAGACTGTACCATCAGCCCTGTCAGCTGTCCCATAGAGAGACTGTACCATCAGCCCTGTCAGCTGTCCCATAAAGAGACTGTACCATCAGCCCTGTCAGCTGTCCCATAGAGAGACTGTACCATCAACCCTGTCAGCTGTCCCATAGAGAGACTGTACCATCAGCCCTGTCAGCTGTCCCATAGAGAGCTTGTGTACCATCAGCCCTGTCAGCTGTCCCATAGAGAGCTTGTGTACCATCAGCACTGTCAGCTGTCCCATAGAGAGACTGTACCATCAGCCCTGTCAGTTGTCCCATAGAGAGACTGTACCATCAGCACTGTCAGCTGTCCCATAGAGAGACTGTACCATCAGCCCTGTCAGTTGTCCCATAGAGAGACTGTACCATCAGCCCTGTCAGCTGTCCCATAGAGAGCTTGTGTACCATCAGCACTGTCAGCTGTCCCATAGAGAGACTGTACCATCAGCCCTGTCAGCTGTCCCATAGAGAGCTTGTGTACCATCAGCCCTGTCAGCTGTCCCATAGAGAGCTTGTGTACCATCAGCCCTGTCAGCTGTCCCATAGAGAGCTTGTGTACCATCAGCCCTGTCAGCTGTCCCATAGAGAGCTTGTGTACCATCAGCCCTGTCAGCTGTCCCATAAAGAGACTGTACCATCAGCCCTGTCAGCTGTCCCATAGAGAGACTGTACCATCAGCCCTGTCAGCTGTCCCATAGAGAGCTTGTGTACCATCAGCCCTGTCAGCTGTCCCATAGAGAGCTTGTGTACCATCAGCCCTGTCAGCTGTCCCATAGAGAGCTTGTGTACCATCAGCCCTGTCAGCTGTCCCATAGAGAGCTTGTGTACCGTCAGCCCTGTCAGCTGTCCCATAGAGAGCTTGTGTACCGTCAGCCCTGTCAGCTGTCCCATAGAGAGCTTGTGTACCATCAGCCCTGTCAGCTGTCCCATAGAGAGCTTGTGTACCATCAGCCCTGTCAGCTGTCCCATAGAGAGCTTGTGTACCGTCAGCCCTGTCGACTCAGGGACTGTGGGGATTCTAATGCTGAGAAAAAGCCATTTACTGGCATCAAATTGCTTCATGCATCAGTTGAATTGCATGTAAATGAGCAAAAAGGGGCTGTGGACAGAGTACTGCCAGTAACCACCCCTGCCAGCGAGGGAACCTTGCAGTACATTTTATACATTATGCACATAACCGCCACTGTCCTGAAAGGCACTCTATCAATACAATGCACTTTATGTTGTAATTGGGAATGTTGTATGGTTTTATATACCAAAGCTTCTGTGGGTCCTTACCATTCATCAGACACAGCAGTGAACTCCTTACAACCTAGCTATAGACCTCAGTACATGCGTGCTGGTTTCTGTTATAAGATGAGACTCAGGCAACGGATCATGATTGCTTCTTTAATTGATTCTGCCTGTCAATTCTACTCCTCTGCTAAAGTAATAGGCTAGTTTGTTGCCAGCACAATTCATTTTAATTTTCTGCAGTATATCCCAAATTCCACTTATTTGCTGACCGGATTGCATTAAATTAGCTATTTTTACAATTTAAAAAAGTATTTACAATATAGGAAACTACTGTATTCAGCTCTTTGGAGAGCTTGCAGTAATCTAGATTGAATTCAGTTGAGAGTGATGGAAGTCACTCCTGCCAAGTTTGGAGTAACCTTTCCATGTGTCTTCATCAGCAGGACTGGGCTTTTTGGGAAGGTATAGCAATGTTGTTTATGTTTTTCTATAGATATAGATAGAAACTTGAACCCTAACCCTCCCTCTTTTACTCATGTTACTTCCTTGGAGGTCACAGTTTTTTCTAACTTTTCTTTTTCACATATTTAGATGGCTGTTTGTTTGATTGTGATTTTCATTTTTATTTTGCTCAGATTGTATTTGCAGCCTAATAGGACTGCAGTCCCTTTGTGTGAGTGTGTGACTCACAATGCTTTCCTTGGACAGCTCTTTTTAGCAGAGGAGTGACAGCCCTGGTGTCACCGAAGCCTGGATCCTCTGCCGTGGATAAGCTGGTGGGATTCAGGTGTTTTTTCAAAGCTTGGTGAAGCTCTTCAGCCTTGGTTTTCTATGGTATGTGTCAGTGCAGATAGAGAGCCTCTGTGATGGTATTACACTCTGTTTTGTATTGTTTCCAAAGCAGTGTACGGTATGTGTCAGTGCAGATAGAGAGCCTCTGTGATGGTATTACACTCTGTGGGCTGCAGAGATTGGGATGTATTTTGCTTTTTGACATTTTTATTTCCTGATACAGAGAAGGTCTTTTCACAGCCCTGTCAGTTTAACAGTAATGGGTCACTGTGCAGTGTGACTGGAGGGTGACTCTCTGATGTTAATATCGCTTCATTGGATATATCCAGCACTGTATTATGGTCTTGTGTCATTAGGGGAAGCAGCTCCTTGCTTAATGAAAGGAAAAACGTGTTGAAGGTAGAGAGGGGTAACAGTCTAGCTGTAAGTAAGCCTAGTATAGTACCAGATATCATATTCTTCCAAGACTTACACAGCAAATAGATGTTCACAACAGTCTTCATAATCACATAGCACCTGCAAGGTTAAAAATATCTCTATAAAAGCAGGTGTTTACTGGAATGTAGTTAAAGCAATCCGAAACATCTATAGAAGGGTAAAAGGCTGTGATAAATCAAGGCAGTTATCGTGTTCACTGTGTGGAGTGCGACAGACACAGACAATCAGACAACACAGACTCCCAATGTGTTTAAATGAAGACCCAAAGAATAATAATAATGCAAAAACATTGAAACTTGGGATCTTTGAAAAACATACAGTAACCAGCGGTAACCAGCGGTAACCAGCCATGACACTAGAGTTCATTTAGATTATTTGCTGCAGTGAGCCTCAGTATTTTTACCTGGAATTGTTGATGCAATTCAAATCAGTTACCTGCACATTAATCAAACTGGTTCTGGAGAAAATCCAGGCTCCATTCATGCAGAGAAGAAACAAAGACAAATGTAAGCTCTGTTTTGGTATCAATCTAATAGATCTTTGCTCCATCGTAGGGATAGGGTTAGTAACATTTGCCACTTAATGCTCAACCCCCCCCCCAATACATTTGTATCCTGTGTCATTATACATACAGCCGCAGCTTGCTACAGCATGCAAATAACACCTTGGCAGGAATACATGGAAGTGATCCAAGCAGCCTAGAAACACAGACAGAAACGCTGACAAAGCAGGGTCGATATTTCAGTGAATGGTGGAGATGAAAGATCGGCACTGTTTCAAACCCCAGTAGAAGCCAAACCCTTCCAGTACCGACTAATTGAATGAAAGATTCTTCAGTCCACCACATGCCCTGCAGTGGTAATGAGCTGTGTACAGGGCGTAGTCATCTGAAAGATATTCCCTCGCTAGTCATGAGTATGTGAACAGCTGAACTCAAGTTACCATTCATTACTGCCAATGAAATGACCTACCAGAGTGTATTGTGTGGGTTATGTAGCACGGATGATTTCAAATGTATATGTGTAGTTGGGCACGTGTGTTTTCACAAGTAGTTCACATGCAGACTGTGTCTGGACTCGATTGAATAATTAACAAGCAATCGAGTCCCGGCACAGCTGCATAAAAGAGGCACGCATCTCTCACTCAGGGCTGGGTGTTCGGGGAGAAAGAACATGAGAGAGACGATAGAAATAACTATAAAGAAAGTAAAAAATTGCTACTAGTTCTGGAAAGACCAGCAAGATACTTGTTTTGGAGTTTGTTCAGTGTTTGTTTTGTCTGTTTCTTTTGGCATTTGTGCCATTTATTTTGTACAAGTGTTTTGTTCTGTTTTATTTCACTATTTTCATTTGCAATAAACACGTGCAGTGGTTCACTCTCAGTACTTGTTGCCTGTGTGTTTCCTGGTCTGACGTCACCACAAGCCCATCCTTGCTACACAGAGGTTTGCCCAACTCTGAGGTTCCATTCCATACTGCTCGTTAGCAAGACTGCCTCACAACTCATAATTACTTGCAGATCGGCCTGAATCTTAAAGAAGGATCTAAGCCACCGACATGGCTGTGTGTTGCACAGCTTGTGTTCCAATGAAGTCTGCATCCAAGGACTGCCCCTACATAGCTTCAGAGCTACAACCTTAGAACGGAACATTTTCTTCTTTTAATGGTAGGGGTCCACGGAGGTTAACAAATACTGCGAGCAAACTTGAGAACGCTGTGCTCAAGCTCAGCATCAAGGAGGGAGGATGTTTTCCAACTCAAGCAACTCATGACACAGAGGAACAAGGAATTGATAAAGTGGGGTGCATTTGACCATGTGCAGAAGAGATGTAAGTTCTGTGTCTGAAATTGATGGTGTTTAGATATTGTTAGGAAAACAGTGGAAGCAGAGCTCACAAAGTTCAGCTTCACACACACATAGTTAGGCAAGATATTTCAGACAGGCACTTGAGAGTGCGAGTGAGAAAGCTTACCTGAATCCTCTCCTGAAGACAGAACATCAGGTAACCGATCACTGTCTGATTTCTGTTTATAACTAGCTGCCACATTGTTGTGTCTAACAATACATGTTTAAGCTGTACGTGTGCAACTTTTGAATATTGGAATCAATAACTGGAAAGTGCTAACATAGTGATTGGTATTGTGCACACATCAAATTAGTTTCCTTATATAATGTTACTTCAGAAAAGAAAAGAAGACACTCCACCAGGTATGTCGTTTTGATTAGCTTTTTTTCATCGGATGCACATTAGATGTTTTATTTTTTTATTCCAGCTATTCTATGTGTTTTTTTTTTACTTTTGTCTTGTTGGGCAGATGATAGACTGTTTTGCTGTCTTGTATTAAATGTTTCAGTGTCTCTGTGTCTCCAAGCTACCTAGTTCAAAGCTTTTTTTCATTTTAAATTCTGCTGGAAAATGACTGTGATAAATTATTATTATTATTATTATTATTATTATTATTATTATTATTATTATTATTTAGCAGACGCCCTTATCCTGGGCGACTTACAATTGTTATAAGATATCACATTATTTTTTACATACAATTACATTATTTTTTACACATTATTTTTACATGTGAAGCGTGGACTCGCTGGCAGACAAGCCAGTGTTTTAATATCTGCCAGGGCAGCACACCAGACAGGTCTAATAAATTCAGACAGTAATGATATCTCATGGTATTTAAAAACACAATGTTGTCTAGGGGAACATCATCTTGTTTAAATGTATTTGCAAATGGGAGGAGGAGACTGGTGACATGTACATAACCAAGCCTCAGAGAGAGGCAGGGCTGTGCATCACTGTGTTGTCAATGTGAGCACTCCTCAGAGAGAGGAGGGCTGTGCATCGCTGTGTTGTCAATGTGAGCACTCAGAGAGAGGAGGGCTGTGCATCACTGTGTTGTCAATGTGAGCACTCAGAGAGAGGAGGGCTGTGCATCACTGTGTTGTCAATGTGAGCACTCAGAGAGAGGAGGGCTGTGCATCACTGTGTTGTCAATGTGAGCACTCAGAGAGAGGCAGGGCTGTGCATCGCTGTGTTGTCAATGTGAGCACTCAGAGAGAGGCAGGGCTGTGCATCGCTGTGTTGTCAATGTGAGCACTCAGAGAGAGGCAGGGCTGTGCATCGCTGTGTTGTCAATGTGAGCACTCAGAGAGAGGCAGGGCTGTGCATCGCTGTGTTGTCAATGTGAGCACTCAGAGAGAGGAGGGCTGTGCATCGATGTATGTGTTGTCAATGTGAGCACTCAGAGAGAGGAGGGCTGTGCATCGCTGTGTTGTCAATGTGAGCACTCAGAGAGAGGCAGGGCTGTGCATCGATGTATGTGTTGTCAATGTGAGCACTCAGAGAGAGGAGGGCTGTGCATCGCTGTGTTGTCAATGTGAGCACTCAGAGAGAGGCAGGGCTGTGCATCGATGTATGTGTTGTCAATGTGAGCACTCAGAGAGAGGAGGGCTGTGCATCGCTGTGTTGTCAATGTGAGCACTCAGAGAGAGGAGGACTGTGCATCGCTGTGTTGTCAATGTGAGCACTCAGAGAGAGGCAGGGCTGTGCATCGATGTATGTGTTGTCAATGTGAGCACTCAGAGAGAGGAGGGCTGTGCATCGCTGTGTTGTCAATGTGAGCTCTCAGAGAGAGGAGGACTGTGCATCGCTGTGTTGTCAATGTGAGCACTCAGAGAGAGGAGGACTGCGCATCGCTGTGTTGTCAATGTGAGCACTCAGAGAGAGGAGGGCTGTGCATCGCTGTGTTGTCAATGTGAGCACTCAGAGAGAGGAGGGCTGTGCATCGCTGTGTTGTCCATGTGAGCACTCAGAGAGAGGAGGGCTGTGCATCGCTGTGTTGTCAATGTGAGCACTCAGAGAGAGGAGGGCTGTGCATCGCTGTGTTGTCAATGTGAGCACTCCAGTAAATTATCGAGTGGGAAGAGAGTCGGCCAAGGCCAGAGCTTTGTGAACCTCTTTGAGCAAACCTTTTGAAGTCAGACATCCTCACTCCCACTCTCAGTTATGGGACTGATTTGTTACTGGTATCAACAGTATTGAAAACTGCATTGGAAGATTGACCTTTATCTAAGTCTTGGGTGGTGAATAACGTTCAAAGTTACAGTATTTATAGAAAATCTAGATATAGATGTTCTACAAGAATAGCCTTGATAGGGACTTTGTATTGGAAGCAGCACTAGTAAGGGTCTTATGATGGTGTGTATAATGTAACCTAACTAAACAATTCTACTGGTACAGCACACATGCCCAAATCAGGTTTATGACCTTTGCAGTCCTTATAAAAGTTTACTACAGTATGTTTGCTGTTTTATCATGCTTTTTCCCATGGTTATACTACACACTTACCATAGTTTACCCTGGTTTCCCATGTTTACTAATATGCTTTACCATATCTCTCTGTTCTTCACAATGCTTACCTATGCTTTATCATGCTTTCAGCTGTGCTTTAGTACACTTTGCTATGCTTTTACTATGGAAAACTTTTAAAAGGGAGGATACCATGTTTGAGTTCTGCATTATCTATTGGTACTGGCCTAATTGGGATTCTGCAGTGAGTGACAGGATCCCATTCCCTTCAGTCTGGAAGCTGCTCCTGACTTGCTGTACGGTAACGACCCACGACCTGACACATGAGAATGCTCTAAAACTCATGACCTGACACATAAGAATGCTCTAAATCTCATGACCTGACACATGAGAATGCTCTAAAACTCATGACCTGACACATGAGAATGCTCTAAAACTCATGACCTGACACATGAGAATGCTCTAAATCTCACGACCTGACACATGAGAATGCTCTAAAACTCATGACCTGACACATGAGAATGCTCTAAATCTCACGACCTGACACATGAGAATGCTCTAATACTCATGACCTGACACATGAGAATGCTCTAAAACTCATGACCTGACACATGAGAATGCTCTAAATCTCACGACCTGACACATGAGAATGCTCTAATACTCATGACCTGACACATGAGAATGCTCTAAAACCCATGACCTGACACATGAGAATGCTGTGAAACCCATGATGTCCTGACACATGCGAATGCTGTGAAACCCATGACGTCCTGACACATGGGAATGCTGTGAAACCCATGACCTGACACATGGGAATGCTGTGAAACCCATGACGTCCTGACATTATTATTATTATTATTATTATTATTATTATTATTATTATTATTATTTATTTCTTAGCAGACGCCCTCATCTCTCCCTACACCCCCACTCGACCTCTCCGCTCCGCCTGCACTAGAAGACTGGCTCTACCTCCGCTACGCTCCCCTGCCTCCCGAGCCCGCTCCTTCTCCACCCTTGCTCCGCAGTGGTGGAACGACCTTCCTACAGATGTCAGGACTGCCCAGTCCCTGACCACATTCCGGCGCCTCCTTAAGACTCACCTCTTCAAACAGCACCTGTAGAACTCCTCTCTTGTATCCTGGGACACTATCACCCTTCATTTAAATATGCTTTATTTTGCTCTTATCTGCCCCCTATTTTACTGCATTTAATCCTGTACCTCAGAATATTGTAATCTGCCAAGTGTTTAATCTGTAGTATTTTGTACTTAATCATATCCTGATGTAACTATCACTATTTAATCATATCCTGATGTAACTTTCACTATTATCTGCTGTATTATTGAATTGTGGTTTGTCACACTTGAGAATTATTGTATTTCTTGTTCTTATTGTATGACTTATATTGTAACACTTGAATGTATTTGTATTTGCTTGCGATTGTAAGTCGCCCTGGATAAGGGCGTCTGCTAAGAAATAAATAATAATAATAATAATAATCCAGGGCGACTTACAATTGTTACAAGATATCACATTATACATTATATCACATTATACAGATATCACATTATTTTACATACAATTACCCATTTATACAGTTGGGTTTTTACTGGAGCAATCTAGGTAAAGTACCTTGCTCAAGGGTACAACAGCAGTGTCCCCCACTGGGGATTGAACCCACAACCCTCTGGTCAAGAGTCCAGAGCCCTAACCACTACTCCACACTACTGCCCTACTGCTGACACTGCTGACATAATTAGTGAGCAGAGTCAATGCTGCTGTTTATACATTCACAATCCGCCCTGGATAAGGGCGTCTGCTAAGAAATAAATAATAATCCCAGCACAGTAATGTGTCTATTCAGTCGGATCCCATCACAACGCCTTATTGACAGGTAGTATTTTTAATGCAATACAATAAAGTATCTCAATTTGACCTCAGGACAGCACGTTTTATTCATCACAAAGGTAAAACAGCACTTGTATAGAAGAGGGTAAGTATCCAATGTATGAAAAAGCGTATCTCAGGAAGAGCCGCATTTTAAAAAGTAATTGCCAGTCCGAGCAGCTGAGATGTTTGCACCTCTTGACAATGCAAAAGGATGAATTCACTTTATCCCTGTTTATGAGCTGCCAGCTGGATAGTGTGCTTGAACTCCTTCTAGTGTTACCTCATTCAATTCAAGATTTGAATGTTGCACTTTTTAAAGTGGTTGTGGCTAATAAAAGAAATCCTACCTGTTGTGCTGTTCCATTAGTTATATACTGTGTCCAGTTTTGAAAGAAACACGTTATAGTAAACATGTATTTTATATTTTAAAACTTAGTATCTGGTACTACACCTGGTGAAATAATAGTGGCCTACATTATAGCTCCCTGATTGGTGGGTGAAAGTTCTGAGGGTTCCAAAGCATAATTAACTATCTTCAGCCTAGAAAAAAGAAGGGAAAGAGGGGGCTTAACTGAAGTCTTTAAAATCATGAATTGTATAGATAAAGTTAACCCAAGACAAGCATTGATGAGCTGACTGGCCTTTCTCATTCCCAGACTTTTCTTATGTTCTTAAATATAACAAATAGCATTTTTTAAAAATAATTTAGTCGTTGCCAGTTATTTTTTCTTATTTTCTCCCCAATTTGAAATGACCAATTATTTTTTGGCTCAGCTCACCGCTACCACCCCTGCACTGACTCGGGAGGGTGAAGACAAACACACGCTGTCCTCCGAAGCATGTGCCATCAGCCGACCACTTTTTTTTACACTGCGGACTCACCATGCAGCCACCCAAGAGCTACAGCATCGGAGGACAACGCAGCTCTCGGGCAGCTTGCAGGGGTCGCTGGTGCGCGTTGAGCTGAGGACACCCTGGCGGACCTAACCCGCCCTCCCCCCGGGTGCCGCGCGGCCAATTGAGCGCCGCCCCCTGGAAGCTCCCATCCTCGGTCGGCAAGGGAATAGCCTGGACTCGAATTCGCGACGTCCAGACTATAGGGCACATCCTGCACTCCACGTGGAGCGCCTTTACTGGATGCGCCACTTGGGAGCCCCACAAATAGCAATTAAATTGTCATCAAACTCTCATGTGCACAGCTGTAGCCAAAGGTTTTGCATCATCCTATAGAAAAAACTCATTGTGAAATGAAATCTGCTGAATAATTTTACATTAAGATATCGAATTACATACTGCTTTGTAATTTTCCATATACTTAACGAAAAACTGGCAACAATGGAAACATTTGACATTTAGAAATCTAACATGAACTACTAAACTACTATCATGGCTTCCAGTAGACGTCTGCGGTATCATTTTGTTGTTTCTTTGATTGCACGATGTTAAATAAAATATCTTCATTTTGTTTATATAGGTTTTTTTTGTAATTATGTCTCAATTCTAAAATTCCAGGTGATGCAAAACTTTTGGCCCTGGCTGTAGAATATGTGACTGTTAGTTTAAGTTGAACACAATAAAGACATCAAACCAGAGCATGAACAGTGCTACTGGAAGGCTGCAAATCTCCCGGTTATAAATCCTCTCCCTGGGGAGGCAGGCTTGACAAGGAGCTCTGACCCACAATGCTGATTCACTCTCTGCGTTGTTGCAGACAGTCAGATCAACACAGTCACATTTTCCACTTCATTGTTTGCATATTTTTTCTCTCTAAAAGACAAGCATGTTATTCATCCACCCAGTAGCATAAAACAAGTTGATCACAGGTATGCACAGGCGGACAGACAGACACTTCCATATACCCCACACTCTGATACACTTAATGTCTCGTGCTTAATAATACCACATCAAAACAAGGGCAACAACTCAGGTAATACCACTATTGAATGTATTTATCTTAATGCTAGAAGTCTCCGAAACAAAATGTTAGAACTTGAAGCTACTGCACTAACAAGTAACTACGATGTGATAGGTGTTACAGAAACTTGGTTGTCTGAGAGTGATGGAGACGAATATAATATTAGTGGGTACACACTATATAGGAAAGACAGGCAGGACAGAAGAGGTGGAGGGGTAGAGCTATACATAAGAAATAGTCTTCAAGCCCAGGTGTTAAATCAGGACAAAGAAAACAATGCAGAATCAATATGGGTCAGAATAATGGACACAAATTCAAAGGGCATAATGATAGGAGCATGCTATAGACCGCCAAATTCAGACGCTGAGCAAAATAATCTGTTATACAATGAAATTCGAAATGCGTGTAGAAAAGGAGAAGCCATACTAATGGGGGATTTCAACTTCCCCCGTATAAAATGGGAAAACCCGATGGGGGGCACGACGGACGAAATTGAAATGGTGGAAATGACAAATGACTGCTTCCTAACGCAATTTGTCAAGGCACCGACTAGAGGGGAGGCATGCCTTGATTTAGTCTTTTCAAATAATGAAGACAGAATAACTAAAACAGAGGTCAGAGAGCCATTGGCAAACTCAGACCACAACATGGTCTCATTTGAAATATTTTTTAAAACCCCAAAAGTAATGACTAAAGCTAAGGTTTACAATTTTAGAAAAGCAAACTATGAAGGTATGAAACGGAGACTAACAGAAGTAGATTGGAGTAAAATAGAGAAAACATCCACAGAAAAAGGATGGCTGTTTTTTTTTAAATGTAGTACTAGAGGCACAAAACAATTACATCCCAAAAGTAGACAAATCTAAATCTAAAACAAAATGGTTTAATAGATCAATTAAAAAGAATATTCAGCAAAAAAAGGCACTTTACAGAGCATTTAAAAGGGACCAAAAACAAAGTACACGGAAAGAGTACTTGGAACTGCAAACACAAGTCAAAAAGGAAGTTAGAAAGGCCAAGAGAGAGATAGAAATCAATATTGCTAAGGGGGCTAAAACCAATTCCAAAATATTTTTCCAATATTATAACAGCAAGAGAACATTCAAAGAGGAGGTTAAATGTCTAAGAGACACAAATGGCAAAATCATAGATGAAAAAAAAAAAGCAAATATATTAAATGATTACTTTTCACAGGTTTTTACAAAGGAGGATACAGACAACATGCCCCACATGTCGACCTGTTCCTATCCAATTTTAAATAACTTTAGCATAACAGAGGCAGAAGTGTTAATGGGACTAGGAGCTCTTAAAATAAACAAATCCCCTGGGCCGGATGAGATCCTCCCAATAGTACTCAAAGAAATGAAAGAAGTTATTTACAAACCGCTAACCAAGGTCATGCAACAATCTCTTGACACAGGGGTTGTACCGACAGACTGGAAAATAGCAAACGTGATACCGATCCACAAAAAGGGAGACAAAACCGAACCAGGAAACTACAGACCAATAAGCCTGACTTCTATTATATGTAAACTTATGGAAACTATAATAAGATCCAAAATGGAAAATTACCTATATGGTAACAATATCCTGGGAGACAGTCAGCATGGTTTTAGGAAAGGGAGATCGTGTCTAACTAACCTACTTGACTTTTTTGAGGATGCAACATTGAAAATGGATAACTGCAAAGCATACAACATGGTTTATTTAGATTTCCAGAAAGCTTTTGACAAAGTCCCACATAAAAGATAAATTCTCAAACTGAACGCAGTAGGGATTCAAGGAAATGCATGCATATGGATTAGGGAGTGGTTAACATGTAGAAAACAGAACGTACTGATTAGAGGGCATTCAGAATTGGGCAGACACATGGCAAATGAAATTTAATAGAGAAAAGTGAAGAGTATTGCATGCGGGCAATAAAAATGTGCATTATAAATATCATATGGGAGATAGTGAAATTGAAGAAGGGAACTATGAAAAAGACCTAGGCGTTTATGTTGACTCAGAAATGTCTTCATCTAGACAATGTGGGGAAGCTATAAAAAAGGCTAACAAGATGCTCGGATAGATTGTGAGAAGTGTTGAATTTAAATCAAGGGAAGTAATGTTAAAACTCTACAATGCATTAGTAAGACCTCACCTAGAATATTGTGTTCAGTTCTGGTCACTTCATTACAAAAAGGATATTGCTGCTCTAGAAAGAGTGCAAAGAAGAGCAACCAGAATTATCCCGGGTTTAAAAGGCATGTCGTATGCAGGCAGGCTAAAAGAATTGAATCCATTCAGTCTTGAACAAAGAAGACTACGCGGTGATCTGATTCAAACATTCAAAATCCTAAATGGTATAGACAATGTCAACCCAGGGGACTTCTTTGACCTGAAAAAAGAAACAAGGACCAGGGGTCACAAATGGAGATTAGATAAAGCGGCATTCAGAACAGAAAATAGGAAGCACTTTTTTACACAGAGAATCGTGAGGGTCTGGAACCAACTCCCCAGTAATATTGTTGAAGCTGACACCCTGGGATCCTTCAAGAAGCTGCTTGATGAGATTCTGGGATCAATAAGCTACTAACAACCAAACGAGCAAGATGGGCTGAATGGCCTCCTCTCGTTTGTAAACTTTCTTATGTTCTTATGTTCTTCTTATAATGTCCTTTTCAAGTTGATCACAGGTATGCACAGGTGGACAGACAGACACTTCCATATACCTCACACTCTGATACACTCAATGTCTCATGCTTAATAATGTCCTTTCCAAGCTGATCACAGGTATGCACAGGCGGACAGACAGACGCTTCCATATACCCCACACTCTGATACACTCAATGTCTCGTGCTTAATAATGTCCTTTCCAATTAGGTCAATTCTTGGATAAGCAGTTCCCTATACAGACGTGCTCAAATTTGTTTGTACCCCTCCACAAAAAACGAAGAATGCACAATTTTCTCTGAAATAACTTGAAACTGACAAAAGTAATTGGCATCCACCATTGTTTATTCCATATTTAATAGAAATCAGACTGCTTTTGATTTTTTATCAACATAATATTGTAAATAAGAAAACAAATGAAAATGGCATGGACAAAAATGATGGGACCGCTAACCTAATATTTTGTTGCACAACCTTTAGAGGCAGTCACTGCAATCAAACGTTTTCTGTAGCTCTCAATGAGACTTCTGCACCTGTTAACAGGTTGTTTGGCCCACTCTTCCTGAGCAAACTGCTCCAGCTGTCTCAGGTTTGATGGGTGCCTTCTCCAGACTGCAAGTTTCATCTCTTTCCATAGATGTTCGATAGGATTCAGATCAGGACTCATAGAAGGCCACTTCAGAATAGTCCAATGTTTTGTTCTTCTCCATTCTTGGGTGCTTTTAGCTGTGTGTTTTGGGTCATTATCCTGTTGGAGGACCCATGACCTGCGACTGAGACAGAGCTTTCTGACACTAGGCAGTATGTTTCGCTCCAGAATGTCTTGATAGTCTTGAGATTTCATTGTGCCCTGCACAGATTCAAGGCACCCTGTGCCAGGCGCAGCAAAGCAGCCCCAAAGCATAACCGAGCCTCCTCTATGTTTCACTGTAGGTATGGTGTTCTTTTCTTTGAAAGCTTCATTTTTTCGTCTGTGAACATAGAGCTGATGTGACTTGCCAAAAAGCTCCAGTTTTGACTCATCTGTCCAAAGGACATTCTCCCAGAAGGATTGTGGCTTGTCAATATGCATTTTAGCAAATTCCAGTCTGGCTTTTTTATGTTTTTCTTTCAAAAGTGGAGTCCTCCTGGGTCTTCTTCCATGGAGCCCACTTTCGCTCAAAAAGCGACGGATGGTGCGATCAGAAACTGACATACCTTCACCTTGGAGTTCAGCTTGTATCTCTTTGGCAGTTATCCTTGGTTCTTTTTCTACCATTCGCACTATCCTTCTGTTCAATCTGGGGTCGATTTTCCTCTTGCGGCCGCGCCCAGGGAGGTTGGCTACAGTTCCATGGACCTTAAACTTCTTAATAATATTTGCAACTGTTGTCACAGGAACATCAAGCTGCTTGGAGATGGTCTTGTAGCCTTTACCTTTACCATGCTTGTCTATTATTTTCTTTCTGATCTCCTCAGACAACTCTCTCCTTTGCTTTCTCTGGTCCATGTTCAGTGTGGTGCACACAATGATACCAAACAGCACAGTGACTACTTTTCTCCATTTAAATAGGCTGAATGACTGATTACAAGATTGGAGACATGTGTGATACTAATTAAAGAAACTAATTAGTTTAAAATATCACTATAATCCAATTATTTATTATCTTTTCTAAGGGGTACCAACAAATATGTCCAGGCCATTTTAGAATATCTTTGTAGAATAAGCAATAATTCATCTCTTTACACAGCTTCTTTGCTTTATTCTATTTTATACCAAAGGCATGCAAGTATACATGATAAAATAGTTTTTAATTTCATCACTTTTCAGGAGGAATGAAGCATTATTTCAATGAGCTGTAAGGGTACCAACAAATTTGAGCACGTCTGTATATGCAATACGTAAGTGGTACATATAGACAGACCTTCAGACAGAAAGCCTCCATACACCCCCAGTCGGCCATGCTGTCAGTGCTGGGGGTGGGGGAGAGATGGTCTACAAGGACTATTTATGTGTATTATTTATGTGTATTTACAACACTTAGGGTGCTTCCCACTTCGTAAGCTTTCAAATCAAGAAAATCTAACAGCATTTTCTTGAGATGCCACTATTACAGTTCTGCTCTGGGAATGGATTTTGTTCCAGTCTTTTCAAAGTATGAAATGGGTGGAAGGCATCAAGCAGTTCTAATTACAGCATCAGTGGGCCAGTGAGCCAGACTCCAGCTTGACATGTTTGGCCTCTGGGAACAAACAACTTTAGCAGCAGAAGAGACCCTGGATGTTATTCAGTTACTATGTAAGTGTGGATTTCACTTAATGGAGACTGGACACTTTCATTAATAATTAACACAGGGAACTCAAGGATATTACATAATGACAGTACAGTAAGCATTACATGCCTGTAAAACCTTGAAGATACAGTGTGCCCTTTGAATAAAATGACCTTCATAAGATTCTCTGTACCGGTATGTCAGGTGTTCTTGTCACATTAAGTCAGGATTGCATGCTACTGTCAAGGTGAAATGATCGGTAAATTAGCTTATTCTCTGTGGTGGATGCCCAAAGTGCTGTAATAAAAAGAGTATTTGAAAGATGCATGTTTTTATAGTTTACATTTTTTGAATATATTTCAGGATGTCAACAACATTCCGAAGGTCTGTATTTGCAGCCTTTTAATTAATCTACAGCATTAGACCAGTCTGATGCATTGTAATGAGGTAATTACTGGGGTAGATCATTAGACTATCATCCGAGTACCAAATTTGGTGATGAACCTTAACCCCCTGTAGAGGTAATTATTTCTGTGTTTTGGGGGCATAAAAAAATAGAGGCAGTTTTTCATGTAATTTACCTGAAATTAAGATTTTAAAAAGACAAATGGCAGTAACCAGAGTTTTACACATTAACACAACAGTGGTATCATTGCACTGAACAAGACCTGTGCTTTTATTGAATATATCACAGTGTGGGGTAATATGATCGTGTGGCACTATTAGTGCAGAATTCTGATCGTCTCAAACCCTTGCAAGTTATACATCTATGTATATCAAGGAGGAGGATGCCTTCAGACTGCTGAGTGTTAAAAAGGATCATGCAACACATTTGTTTTTTAACCAGGCTACACAACAAGTCAGTGTCTTTGTTTGATCTCATCAACAAAATGAGGTTACCTACATTTGCTAATATTAACCAACCAATAAAGTCTAAAATGGGAAACAAGAAGAAAAAAATGATCAATGCTGATAGGGAGCTCTTCAGCAGATTTCTGATTGCTGCCAGAAAAAGAAAGATTGCTCTCCCTTACATGAGCTTTCCACTGTTCCCCTCTCACTACTCTCACATCACATGTTCTCACATGAGCTGTATGCTGTTCCACTCTCACTACTCTCACATCACATGTTCTCACATGAGCTGTCTGCTGTTCCACTCTCACTACACTCACCTCACATGTTCTCACAAATAATTGAAGGCAAGGATGTTAATCTCATTTCCATTCTCATCACCTCTTCTGAGTCTTTGGATCACAGAGTGGTTGACTGTGGAGACATTTCAGTCACTCTAAAGTCCCGCGACCCACTTCAAAAATCCTTTCTGTGGGAGAATTCGTCCTCGCTTTCTCCATATATCGTGACATTCTGTTCTGTTTATCCACACAGATTACAGGAGCTAAATCAGTATCTCTTCCTGGTTGTTGAATTGTCTGTGGGGGCACCTTGTTCTATCAATACCACTGCGCTTTCTCAGCCAAAGCTGCTGCCACCCTCTCAGCTGACAACCGTATTATGGATTGGTCCCGTTCCGACCCAGATCTTTTCACCCGTATCTTCAGTGGAATTCGTGCCAATGCCTGCAGCGCATGTGCCTCCACAGCGCACTCCTCTCACTTATGCCCTAAGGCTGCAGCTAGTTCTCTTCAACCCATTCCTCGTCCCTTGCCTTCTCTTCTCAGTTCAAGACAACTTGCCCCTGCTTCCATCCATGCTTCAGCTCCACCCACCAGATCTCAAGCCCAAGATATCTATGGCTGTCCCATCAAGTTTTCAGGTGGCAAGCAAATATGTAATAATTTTAATTCTTCAACCACTCCTGCAAGAACCTCCATGCCTGCAGCTTCTGCAACAATGCCCACTCCCGGTCCATATGTCCTCTTACAGCTAAGTGACAATCAAAGCTGCTTCTGGTTTTTATTCCTATCAATGTTCCGGCTCTCACTAATGCGCTTCAAAATCATCCTGACAAGCCTTTCGTCTCCTAACTAATTAATGGACTTACAAATGGCTTCTTCACTGGCATTTCTCACGTTCCTTACGAGTCTCACATCTGTCAAATTATTATTATTATTATTATTTATTTCTTAGCAGACGCCCTTATCCAGGGCGACTTAGAATTGTTACAAGATATCACATTATACATTATTTCACATTATACAGATATCTTTTTTTTTTTTTTTTTTTTTACATACAATTACCCATTTATACAGTTGGATTTTTACTGGAGCAATCTAGGTAAAGTACCTTGCTCAAGGGTACAACAGCAGTGTCTCCCACCTGGGATTGAACCCACGACCCTCCGGTCAAGAGTCCAGAGCCCTAACCACTACTCCACACTTCTGCCCAGAACCTCCGTTCTGCCATTTCAGAGCTACAAGTCATCAGTTCCCTCATCCAAGCTGAAGTCGACAAAGGCTTCATGGTCGGTCCCTTTGCAGCACCCCCCTTCACTACCTTTCACATCAATCCCATAGGCATCGCTACCCGCAAGTATTCTGGCAAGAAACGCCTTATCATTGACCTATCTGCTCCTCGGGGCGGTTACACACGCAGCATTAACTCCCTTATTTCAAGCGAGGAGTTCGCTCTTCACTACATAAAGCTCTCAGACGCCATTCATTCCATCAAAATTGTTGGTCACGGAGCCTGGTTGCCAAAGCTGATATCGCTGATGCATTCAAGGTTATGCCTATTCATCCTTCCCGCTGTCACCTTTTCGAAGTCTGCTGGGCAGACAAGTTCTATTTCTCCACCCAGCTCACCTTCGGTTGCCGCAGTAGCCCAAAAATATTCGATTCCTTGTCAGAAGCCCTCTGCTGAATTTTGCTCAACATCTATCATGTTCCCTTCCTCCTCCATCTAATGGATGACTTTCTGCTTATTTCCCCCCCTTCAGATCCTCCAGCCAAGCAATTAATCAGCTTAAGACCCTCTTCTCCTTAGTTGGTGTCCCTCTTTCTCAAGAGAAAACCATCGGCCCTGTCAACTCTCTGGAATTCCTCGGCATTACTCTCGATACCATGAAATTCGAAGCCAGCCTGCTTCCTATTCTCTCACTCATTAACAGTTTCCAGATCTCCTCTTTCATTAAGAAGCGGGACCTCCTGTCTCTCCTTGGTCATTTTAATTTCACTGTCCGCATCATTCCTCAGGGCAGAATATTTATCTCATGTCTCCTAGCCCTCTCATCAACTGCCAAGAATATGAATTCTCACGTGAAAAGCTCAGCCGAAGCCAGAAAAGATCTAAAGATGTGGATCAGTCTACTTACTAACTGGAACAGTCTCTCTCTATTTTATGATGACTTCATTTCAGCCCCTCATGATCTTGCCCTCTTCACCGACGCCTCATCCATTGGATTCGGCGGGTTCCTCGCACCTGAATGGTTCTCAAACTACATGTCTGCAGCCCTCGCCCCTTCTTCAAGAGCTTCTTATTCTACAGCCTGGTCAGCATTCTTAACCTTCTGCGCTCATAATCATATCCACCCTATTCCCTTCAATCAAGACTGGATCCTGGCCTTCATTGTCCATGCTAAGGAATCTCTCCATTTCTCCCCAGCATCTATTAAATCTTACATTTCAGGAATCCAATATCACTACCGCATCATGTCTGTGCCTTCTCCCGCCATCCTCTCCATACCAGTAGTTCATCTGACTCTTCAAAAGCTCCCCCCCCGCTGCACCTTCCCGCCTGCCCATATCAACAGACATTCTCCATTCACTCATCTCTACTCTTCGGAAAGGTTGCTTCTCCCCATACGATGGAGACCATCTGCCTCACAGCCTTCTTCGGTTTCCTCAGAGGCTCAGAATTCACAGTTCCTTCAGCTTCTAGTTTCTCCACAGCAGGTATTTGTTTATGTGACCTCTCTTGTATTTCCAACTCCTACTTCATAATCTGGCTGCGTACCTCAAAGACAGATCAACTCCGGCGTGGTCAGTTCATTCAGATCTCAAGGATTGAATCTTCTATCTGCCCTTCTCAGGAATGTCAAGATATCTCTCCATCAGGAAACCCTCCCACCCCCGGCCACACTCTGTCCTTTTGCAGCTCCTGCGCTTATCTTACCTCACTCGAGGCTCTGTTCTAAATTCTGCCTTTCTTTCGGGACGTAGCCACTCGTGTTCAAGTCCCATACTAACCTGCATGCTTTGTCCTTATTTCAGGTCCCAGGCAGTGTGACGTCTCAGCCAAGCAGGGGTTTAACGAGCTCCCTTTACAGAAGTCTCAGATGCTGGGTACCTCTCTCATCTCCTCTTGTGTCCCAGCCTTCCGGGACCGACTTCCTCTCGAGGGGCGGCTCTCCGAGTCGTAACCCTCGTATGTGATTTCGGTTGCTGGGTCCTTTGCCCCTGAGATGTGTCGGCATCGTCACCCTCAGTCAGTGACCACTTTCTATCCTATTAACTGCTCCTTGCTGCTTCTTCTGCCTTATCCTTCACCCCCAGCTCACGCCCCGTGAACCAGCTCCGTTACGCATTCTTTTCTCATTGTGAATATTTGTATAAAACCTTCGTCACTATTCAATAAAAGGATTGCTACAATCACGAACAACACAATATCTAACCATCCAAAAGAATCTTCACAAGAATCTAGACTTAATCCACCTCCTACCAGGATTGGAATGTAATCTAGGATTGAATTTGAATCTCGATCTGCGCAACGGAAAAAAATATCAATCCAAGATTAAATCCGAGATCAAGTCTGATCCAGACTGAATCTCGATCTGCGCAATCCACCCCTAGACTTTTAGGATTGTGACATCATTATATATTGTTATATATATATATATACACACAATTTTGTTATTTTATTAACATCATGTGATCAAAGAAACTATTCAGCAGGTTTCATTCAGCTATGTAGCAAAATTAGTTAATTCTATACGACGATGCAAAACCTTTGGCTTGAGTCAGTCATTTAAACAATACAGTTCAATAAACATAATGAGCTGGCTGCATATCAATAACTCTCTCAGCTGCACAACAATCCATACAACGTGACTCGAGGCAAACTATTCTGATTAGTCATAAATATGACACAGCTACAGCTTTCAAGCCTTCAGCAGGAGCTGCCCTATATCATCATGTATTGTTTCCAGAAACTGTTTACCGTTCAATAGCAACACAAACACATTCGCTGCAGGTAGCCAGCTGCTTTTTTGTCGATTTAAAATGAACATTGCATTTCATTTGCCTTAACCCGGCAGTGTCTGGCTGCAGAGACACTGTGGATACTTTTCTGTAGCAATGCAATCTGTGTTGTGTCACGAACAAAGGAAATTCAAAGCAAGGGTTTAAAGATAAATAATTTGTTGATTGTTCTTCTAAGCACTTCATCAGGAATATCTATGTATGACCTGTTTCTTATATGTTTTGCCTTAGAATGTATGATTGATCTGCTCTTCAGGATACTTACACTTAAGATACCAATATCCGATAGTTGTTTGTTTAGATATTAGTTTATCATCATATTTTTACCCTTGTAAGAGTTTCTCCCTGATTAATAGATGCCTGCATCAGACCGGTACCTCACTGAAATGGCAAAAATGGAAAATGTTCTTCAGTGTGGTGGAGAGCCGCACCCCTGTGCATATTTGTGATTTATATCGCCTGTTGTATGTATTATTATATTGGTGCACAGGTATACATGGGGATATTTAGCATGGGTGATGTAAAATGTATATTTGTATTTAGGCACAGTGATTGCACAATCACTTCACATGCAGATTAAAGTGAGTATTTGTATGGGGGCACGGGGAGTGTTTCATGCACACACACAAGGTGGGTGGTCAGTGTGGAGAGAACGGGAGAGAGAGTCAGGAGAAAGAATTATAAATATAACAATTGCTACTCGTGTGGGAGGACCCGTATGTTTTGGCCATACAGAAAAGACAAACAGAAAATGCAAACAGAAATGATTCTGGCATGCCTTAGTTTACCAGATCTTTACAACATTTTAATTAAAACTAATGAAGAGCAAATTAAGAAAGCAAGAGAGGGATGTTGTTTGCACAAATCCAAATTAGACAGCCCAGGCCTGCAGATTTTCGGCCATTTTCAAACACCCTGAGTGTGTGCGCATGTAAACTGCTAACATGTTTTAGCTCTGTCTGATTAGAAAGAGAAGACTCATTTGCACTGATGTGTGAATACCCACTGGCTTTCCCCCTGCAGTCATGAGTCACGCTCGCCCTGGGCTGTAGTGTGCATACCCACTGGCTTTCCCCCTGCAGTCATGAGTCACACTCGCCCTGGGCTGTAGTGTGCATACCCACTGGCTTTCCCCCTGCAGTCATGAGTCACACTCGCCCTGGGCTGAAGTGTGCATACCCACTGGCTTTCCCCCTGCAGTCATGAGTCACACTCGCCCTGGGCTGTAGTGTGCTTACCCACTGGCTTTCCCCCTGCAGACATGAGTCACGCTCACCCTGGGCTGAAGTGTGCATACCCACTGGCTTTCCCCCTGCAGACATGAGGCTGTAGTGTGCATACCCACTGGCTTTCCCCTTGCAGACATGAGTCACACTCGCCCTGGGCTGTAGTGTGCTTACCCACTGGCTTTCCCCCTGCAGACATGAGTCACGCTCACCCTGGGCTGAAGTGTGCATACCCACTGGCTTTCCCCCTGCAGACATGAGGCTGTAGTGTGCATACCCACTGGCTTTCCCCTTGCAGACATGAGTCACGCTCGCCCTGGGCTGTAGTGTGCACACCACTGGCTTTCCCCCTGCAGTCATGAGTCATGCTCGCCCTGGGCTGAAGTGTGCTTACCCACTGGCTTTCCCCCTGCAGACATGAGGCTGTAGTGTGCATACCCACTGGCTTTCCCCTTGCAGACATGAGTCACGCTCGCCCTGGGCTGTAGTGTGCACACCACTGGCTTTCCCCCTGCAGTCATGAGTCATGCTCGCCCTGGGCTGAAGTGTGCTTACCCACTGGCTTTCCCCCTGCAGTCATGAGTCACACTCGCCCTGGGCTGTAGTGTGCATACCCACTGGCTTTCCCCCTGCAGACATGAGGCTGAAGTGTGCATACCCACTGGCTTTCCCCTTGCAGACATGCGTCACGCTCGCCCTGGGCTGTAGTGTGCACACCACTGGCTTTCCCCCTGCAGTCATGAGTCATGCTCGCCCTGGGCTGAAGTGTGCATACCCACTGGCTTTCCCCTTGCAGACATGCGTCACGCTCGCCCTGGGCTGTAGTGTGCACACCACTGGCTTTCCCCCTGCAGTCATGAGTCATGCTCGCCCTGGGCTGAAGTGTCAACATGAAAAGGTTTTCCTGCTGGGTGGTGGCAAGGCATCTCTGAGGAAGCTCTGAGTCAGGTTTATCCAGAGCACCACTGAAGGAGAGCTTGGCTAGATTCCAGGGAGGGCGGCGATGACACACGACATATACATCAGGCTTTGAGGAATCATATCAAGCTGTCTATCAAAGGCTGCTGGGAGGGCAGAAATATTTTTTATATACCTAAGTACGTTGTCAACAGTATTAATGTATTATTATTTTTTTAATTTTTTTGGTATAGTAAAGGTTCACCAATAGCATGACCTAGAAATATTGACAATATATATGCAAATAGGTGAAAAAAACAAACAATAAAATAGCTTCAGACCATTCTCCTTCCGCAGTCCCATTCTATAGCCAGTCAGAGTCAGGTAAGCAGTTACTCAGGATGCACTTCAAGCACATCACTACAGCAGCTGAGAGATATGAAGCTACACAGTACACATGGGCACGTAAAGGTAGAGTAACCACTTAGCAAGGGAATCATAACACATTCATTAAATCCAAGCAAGAACATCTAGTGTTAGGGTTAGGAGCATATCATGCAAAAAGATTTACACATGAAGTCCATTGTATCTATGTATAATAAAATTGTAATTATGTGTTCACATCTACACAAGTACACATGTATTCACTAAGTAGATCCTGTGTAAATACACAGTAATTAGAGACACGTCATGTAAGGTGTTCCCCATTTATTTAACTAAATGATAGAATCTAAACGTTGCTCTTTAAATAACAAAGGCACATTTCTGGAATCAAGCTGTTTTAATATAATGCTACATCAAAGCTGGAGCTGCTTTCTGAAGTGATGCACCAGTCCTTGTGCATTACTGAGTGGAGGCAGCAATCTCTTACTCTGGAGACACCAGAATAAATAATGTATGACCAATTATCTTTAGCCATGGATGTGTGTTTTTCTTTGTACTTATCCATTATTAATTATATCTGTTGCGGATTACTTTGAAAATGAATTCATAAGACAGTAAGAAGAAAGAGGCCAGGGAACACACTTGAACACACACAGAGAGAAGCTGCCTTTTCAGATTACATTTACTGAGAGATTAGCGTTAATGAAAATTATATTAACCAGGTGAGTTTATTACTTGAGGACGAATCATGCAATATGGAGGTATTTCGTAGTTCATATTTAGAGAAGCAAAAATAATGTTTTTAGATGTATAGTCACAGGAGTAAGAGATTGAAATTCTGGTTTATAGCAGAGAGACTGTGTGGACATTGGATCACATCTCGAAAAAACAACACTTCATGTGTACATTTGAATTGTTTTACACATTAATTATATTGTAACTATGCATAATAGCATTGTAATGATGTGTCAGTACACATGCATTTACTTAGTAATTACTATGTCAATACCCAGTAATTAGAGACACAATGTAAAGTTTTACTGTGTTTTGTTTTTTGTTGAAATCTACCTTTCTCCAGTGCTGATCAACAAAATCAGACCTTGCTTTTAACTGGAACCTGAGCCTTCCTTCTCACAAGGAGCAGCTCCACCAGTACAGGATGGGACCTGTCACCTGTGACCCTAAAAACCCTTCCTCCCTTGTACAAGGTGTGAGCACCTTTTTTGAGTGAAAGGTGTAGGCATCAGAGATGCATGGCTCTTTAATAGAACCAGCTTGATTTATTTCAAGTTTTCCCACTGATGATGGGAATGACAATGTAAAGATGGGAGCCCAGCTAACAAGATTGAAGTTTTATGCAGGTATCAGGCTTTTAAAGACTGTCCTCCACACCTGAGAGCAGAAGCTGACTCATTGAGAGCAGAAACTTTTAAAGACTGTCCTCCACACCTGAGAGCAGAAGCTGACTCATTGAGAGCAGAAACTTTTAAAGACTGTCCTCCACACCTGAGAGCAGAAGCTGACTCATTGAGAGCAGAAACCTTTAAAGACTGTCCTCCACACCTGAGAGCAGAAGCTGACTCATTGAGAGCAGAAACCGATCCAGCTACTGGAAGTAGGCTGATCTTTGAGATACAAATTGAACATTTGTGAAATGGCATGTGTGTTAAAATGTTGTAATAACTGTGCTGTGTTTTAAAGAATATAAAGCCAGCAGAAATGCTAAACAAATTGTTAAAACACACTGTTCAGGATAATGTTATAATATACTCTGTATTAAACTACAGTTATGTTAAAGGATTCTATATTCATGTTTATTCTAGTATAACAGTAGAAATTATTATTATAGAATCTTTGTAAGTCTGAGTAAAAAGGGAGTTGAATGGGGGATTATGCTTACCAGTAAGACCTGTGAAATGAACTATGAAATGAGTCTGTGAGCTGCCGGAGCGGAAGCCTGTGTTAACACAAGGGTTAGGGTTAGGGTTAGGATTAGGGTTATGAATGGGGGTCATGATGACCAGTAAGACCTGTGAAATGAACTGAGTTTGTCCTTATCTGAGAGCTGCCGGAGTGGAAGCCTGTGTTAAACTTGAGCAAGTCACTTCACCTCCTTGTGCTCCATCTTTCGGGTGAGACGTAATTGTAAGTGACTCTGCAGCTGATGCATAGTTCACACACCCTAGTCTCTGTAAGTTGCCTTGGATAAAGGCGTCTGCTAAATAAATAAATAAATAAAAATAAACTTGAAGAGAAAAGCAGAAGCGAGCATTTCATTTAATTACATCAGAAAAGTATTCACAGTGAATGTTCAAGCAACTAACTTTAATAAGAAGTGTTTTTTATGCCAAAAACACAGAGTCTCTTAGGTATTGCAAAGAAAAAGCAACCTTTGGACAGAATTTCATTTGAAACTAAAAAAAAGAACAGTTGCACTTATTTAAGATTTATTGTAACAGAAAAAGGAAGAAAACGAGCATCTAATTGAATTGGCTTGAGAGTTTGTTCACAGTCAGGTTTCTTATTTAAAAAGAGGTAAGCTTGATTTGGAAGCAGTCTTTAAGCTAAACACATGTATTCTAATTTAATTGAAGCTGAATATAAGTGTTAAGGATTTGATTTTATAGAGAATAGAAACCTTATTAAAGGAAAAAACTGTGGAGGCTGAGGGTGAGAATTTAATATGGGATTATGACCTGGTTTAATAACCTTGTTGAAGCTAGGAGTCTGTCTCAAACACACAGTAGACTTACTGGAAGGGGCTCCTCGCTCGAGCAAAGCAGTGCTAGACATTTGGAGATAAGGGGACTATGCTTGGACATCCAACCTGAATTTATTGGTCATGACTTCATGCAATGGATTTGGAAAAGTGCTTAGCGATGTAGTTTCCTATGAAATAAAAAAGTAACTCTGGCCAGCAAGCAGGGCCCCTCCAATTATTATCTGCATGTTGTCTGAAAACAATAATGAGCTAACATCTCTTTCTGGTGAGATTTGGTAACCATGTTCATTATAGCCTGGATTTAAACGAAAGTAACTGGACATGCGACTGTAAGACTTACTGGTTTTAAACAATGGCTCATGGCAAATGTCTTTGTCCAGTGTCATTTTGTTGAAGCACATTTATACATGAAATAAAGCTCTCTCTCTCTCTCTCTCTCTCTCTCTCTCTCTCTCTCTCTCTCTCTCTCTCTCTCTCTCTCGCTCTCTCTCTCTCTCTCTCTCTCTCTCTCAGTTCAATTCAATGGTGCTTTATTGGCATACATTTCAATAGCAGGTGTTACCAAAGCAATTATAGAACACATACATATATATATATATATATATATATATATATATATATATATATATATATATATATATACAGTATATATATATATACATTGCATCATATATATATATATATATATATATACAGACGTGCTCAAATTTGTTGGTACCCCTCCACAAAAAACGAAGAATGCACAATTTTCTCTGAAATAACTTGAAACTGACAAAAGTAATTGGCATCCACCATTGTTTATTCCATATTTAATAGAAATCAGACTTTGCTTTTGATTTTTTATTCAACATAATATTGTAAATAATAAAACAAATGAAAATGACATGGACAAAAATGATGGGACCCCTAACCTAATATTTTGTTGCACAACCTTTAGAGGCAATCACTGCAATCAAACGTTTTCTGTAGCTCTCAATGAGACTTCTGCACCTGTTAACAGGTAGTTTGGCCCACTCTTCCTGAGCAAACTGCTCCAGCTGTCTCAGGTTTGATGGGTGCCTTCTCCAGACTGCAAGTTTCAGCTCTTTCCATAGATGTTCGATAGGATTCAGATCAGGACTCATAGAAGGCCACTTCAGAATAGTCCAATGTTTTGTTCTTCTCCATTCTTGGGTGCTTTTAGCTGTGTGTTTTGGGTCATTATCCTGTTGGAGGACCCATGACCTGCGACTGAGACAGAGCTTTCTGACACTGGGCAGTACGTTTCGCTCCAGCATACCTTGATAGTGTTGAGATTTCATTGTGCCCTGCACAGATACAAGGCACCCTGTGCCAGGCACAGCAAAGCAGCCCCAAAACATAACCGAGCCTCTTCCATGTTTCACTGTAGGTATGGTGTTCTTTTCTTTGAAAGCTTCATTTTTTCGTCTGTGAACATAGAGCTGATGTGACTTGCCAAAAAGCTCCAGTTTTGACTCATCTGTCCAAAGGACATTCTCCCAGAAGGATTGTGGCTTGTCAATATGCATTTTAGCAAATTCCAGTCTGGCTTTTTTATGTTTTTCTTTCGAAAGTGGAGTCCTCCTGGGTCTTCTTCTATGGAGCCCACTTTCGCTCAAAAAGCGACGGATGGTGCGATCAGAAACTGACGTACATTCACCTTGGAGTTCAGCTTGTATCTCTTTGGCAGTTATCCTTGGTTCTTTTTCTACCATTTGCACTATCCTTCTGTTCAATCTGGGGTCGATTTTCCTGGGAGGGAGGTTGGCTACAGTTCCATGGACCTTAAACTTCTTAATAATATTTGCAACTGTTGTCACAGGAACATCAAGCTGCTTGGAGATTATCTTGTAGCCTTTACCTTTACCATGCTTGTCTATTATTTTCTTTCTGATCTCCTCAGACAACTCTCTCCTTTGCTTTCTCTGGTCCATGTTCAGTGTGGTGCACACAATGATACCAAACAGCACAGTAACTACTTTTCTCCATTTAAATAGGCTGAATGACTGATTACAAGATTGGAGACATGTGTGATACTAATTAAAGAAACTAATTAGTTTGAAATATCACTATAATCCAATTATTTATTAGGGGTACCAACAAATGTGTCCAGGCCATTTTAGAATATCTTTGTAGAATAAGCAATAATTCATCCCTTTTCACAGCTTCTTTGCTTTATTCTATGACATACCAAAGGCATGCAAGTATACATGATAAAATAGCTTTTAATTTCATCACTTTTCAGGAGGAATGAAGCATTAATTCAATGAGCTGTAAGGGTACCAACAAATTTGAGCACGTCTGTATATATATATATATATATATATATATATATATATATATATATATATTGTAAGGCAGCAGGTGGCGTGAGACAGCAGGGAGGGGGTTAAAACCTCCCTGCGAGAGAGAAAAGATGTGCGAATGCACTTGTTAATGGTTTTATTAATGATTATCCGCACCTGAGCGGGATTGGGCAGTTTAAAAGGAGAGCAGTCAGTCTGCTCAGGGCTGCTGAGGAGAAGGACATGGAATGGAGTACTCTGTGTCCTAGCAGTCCCAATGTAAGTCCTGTGCTGTGTTTAGCTGTGTAAAGCGTGTGTTTTGGTTGCTACGGGTAAACGGGGTATCCGTCCCGTGTTAGGAAGGGCGTTCCTGTATGTTTAGTTAGTGCTCGTATAAGAGCTAGGTGTTTGTTTTGTGTTTTTGTTTGTTTTATTAAAAGTGCGCGGAAGCGCTGAACGCTATTTCTGTGTCTGGGTCAATTCTTAAAGGGGCAACGAACCCGAGTGGGTCAAGTCTTTTACAATATATATATATATATATATATATATATATATATATATATATATATATATATATATATATATATATATATATATATATATATATATATATATAGGGCAGCAGTGTGGAGTAGTGGTTAGAGCTCTGGACTCTTGACCGGAGAGTCATGTGTTCAATCCCAGGTGGGGGACAATGCTGCTGTACCCATGAGCAAGGTACTTTACCTAGATTGCTCCAGTAAAAACCCAACTGTATAAATAGGTAATTGTATTTAAAAAATAATGTGTAACAAATAATGTGATATCTTCTATCATTTGTAAGTCACCCTGGATAAGGGTGTCTACTAAGAAATATAATAATATATATATATATATATATATATATATATATATATATATATATATATATATATATATATATATATATATATATATATACACACACAGTGGCTATAGAAAGTCTACACCCCCCTTTCAAAATGTTCACCTTTTGTTGCCTTATAGCCTGGAATTAAAAATGCTTTAAAAGATATATTTTTTCATTTATCTACACATCCTACCCCACAACTTCCAAGTGAAAAAAATATTCTAGGAATTTGTAGAAAATTAATAAAAATAAAAACTGAAATAGCTTGGTGGGAAAAGTGTCCACCCCCCCCCCCCCTTGTAATAGCAATCATAAATTAGCTCAGGTGTAACCAATCGCCTTCAAAATCACACACCAAGTTAAGTGGCCGCCACCTGTGTGTTAAATTGTAGTGATCCACATGATTTCAGGATAAATTCAGCAGTTCCTGTAGGTTCCCTCTGCTGGGTAGTGCATTTCAAAGCAAAGACTCAACCATGAGCACCAAGGAGCTTTCAAAAGAACTCCGGGACAAAGTTGTTGAAAGGCACAGATCAGGGGAGGGGTATAAAAAAATATCAAAGGCCTTGAATATCCCTTGGAGCACGGTCAAGACAACTATTAAGAAGTGAAGGTGTATGGCACCACCAAGACCCTGCCTAGATCAGACCATCCCTCCAAACTGGATGACCGAGCAAGAAGGAGACTGATCAGAGAGGCTACCAAGAGGCCAATGGCAACTGTGCAAGAGCTACAGGCTTTTATGGCCAAGACTAGTCAAAGTGTACATGTGACAACAGTATCCCAAACACTCCACAAATCTGGCCTGTATTTTACTCAAGAAAGACCACCTTGAATCCCATTTGAAGTATGCAAAATAACACTCAGGAGATTCTGTAGCCATGTGGCAAAAAGTTTTGTGGTCTGATGAAACTAAAATTGAACTTTTTGCCCTAAATTCAAAGCGTTATGTTTGGCACAAACCCAACACACCCAAAGAACATCATCCCTACTGTGAAGTATGGTAGTGGCAGCATCATGTTATGGGGATGTTTTTCATCGGCAGGGACTTGGGCACTTGTCAGGATAGAAGGGAAAATGAATGGAGCAAAGTACAGAGAAGTCCTTGAGGAAAACCTGCTGCCCTCTGCAAGAAAGCTGAAACTGGGACGGAAGTTCACCTTTCAGCATGACAATGACCCAAAGCACACAGCCAAAGCTACACTGGAGTGGCTAAGGAACAAAAACGTAAATGTCCTTGAGTGGCCCAGTCCGAGCCCCGACCTAAATCCAATCGAAAATGTGTGGCATTTAAAGATTTGCTGTCCTTCAACGCTCCACAAGGAACTTGACAGAGCTTGAAGGGTTTGTAAAGACGAATGGTCAAATATTGGCAAATCTAGGTGTGCAAAGTTGGTAGAGACCTATCCCAACAGACACATAGCTGTAATTGCTGCCAAAGGTGCTTCCACCAATTATTAACTCAGGGGGGTGGAGACTTATCCAAATATGATCTTTCAGTTTTGTATTTTTAATATATAATCTTTATCTCAATAAAAAAAACTTTTTTCTCCTTAACAGTGTGGAATAGTGGTGAGGGCTCTGGACTCTTGACCGGAGGGTTGTGGGTTCAATCCCCGGTGGGGGACACTGCTGTTGTACCCTTGAGCAAGGTACTTTACCTAGATTGCTCCAGTAAAAACCCAACTGTATAAATGGGGAATTGTATGTAAAATAATGTGATATCTGTATAATGTGATATAATGTATAATGTGATATCTTGTAACAATTGTAAGTCGCCTTGGATAAAGGCGTCTGCTAAATAAACTAATAATAATAATAATAATAATAATAATAATAATAATAATAATAATAATAATAATAATAATAATAATAATAAGCTACTAACAACCAAACGAGCAAGACGGGCCGAATGGCCTCCTCTCGTTTGTAAACTTTCTTTATGTTCTTATGAGATACTACTGGCCCTATTCCTATAACTAAACAAGTCACCAAAGCTGACAGACAGCAAAAGCAGGGACGTCAGAGGTGTCAGTTTCAAGAACAGCTGGTTTAATGTTGTGAACAATAATGTCAACAAATAAAATATGAACAAAAACAAAATACAGATGGGATAGAACCAATAAAGCATGAACAAAAATAAGAAAGGTTGAAACAATAACAACAATAATAATGAGACAGGAAAACAAATAATTGCAGGGAACAGGTAAGGCTAAAGATGGTACAGATAAGTAGGAAAGGTGGACAAACAGGTAAGTAAACCTGATACAGGTAAGTTGGTAAATGGAAAACAGAAGACCAAAAAGTAACACAAAGGAGCAATGGGTGGAGTGTCTGGTGGGCCTCAAATAAACCCACCCACACACAAACACAACAGCAGTGTAATTGAAAATCAAACAAAGTAACAAAAGTGTTTTGCGATTGCCTTAGGGGTTTGCAAACATTGCTAAATATTTGTAAATAGGGCCCTTGGTCTATTTTGGCAGCTTTTATCTTTAAGTGAATAATATATTTAACAAGTCCTGATCACTCCTTTAAAATTAATTGGATATGATCTCATGTCCTCTACCTTCCTAATCTCTAAAATATATGAGGTAATCTTCAAACTGATAACATATTGCCGGTACCACAGAGTCCTTATTACTGAATAACATACAAATACAGTACCTTTTTGTTATGTTTTGTTGTTGTTGGTCTTTAATTTGTTTCCAACCCCCCCTTAATCCTCAAATTTATTTGTTTTACTGTATTTTATAAATCAGTTTGTTAATATACAGTGCCTATAGAAAGTCTACACCCCCTTGAACTTTTTTCACATTTTGTTGTGTCAGAGTTTCATGCATTTAAATGAGGATTTTTTTCCACTTATCTACACATCATATTATTATTATGGCTAGGGTGTGTGAACTATGCATCAGCTGCAGAGTCACTTACAACTACGTCTCACCCGAAAGACGGAGCACAAGCTAGGTTAAGTGACTTGCTCAGGATCACACAATGAGTCAGTGGCTGAGGTGGGATTTGAACCGGGGACCTCCTGGTTACAAGTCCTTTTCTTTAACCACTGGACCACACAGCCTCCAGTATCCAGAATCTCATCAAGCAGAGTCTTGAAGGATCCCAGGGTGTCAGCTTCAACAACATTACTGGGGAGTTGGTTCCAGACCCTCACAATTCTCTGTGTAAAAAAGTGCCTCCTATTTTCTGTTCTGAACGCCCCTTTATCTAATCTCCATTTGTGACCCCTGGTCCTTGTTTCCTTTTTCAGGTGAAAAAGTTCCCTGGGTCGACATTGTCAATACCTTTTAGAATTGTGAATGCTTGAATCAGATCATCGCATAGTCTTCTTTGTTCAAGACTGAATAGATTCAATTCTTTTAGCCTGTCTGCATACGACATGTCTTTTAAACATGGGATAATTCTGGTTGCTCTTCTTTGCACTCTTTCTAGATCAGCAATATCCTTTTTGTAACGAGGTGAACAGAACTGAACACAATATTCTAGGTGAGGTCTTACTAATGCATTGTAAAGTTTTAACATTACTTCCCTTGATTTAAATTCAACACTTTTCAAAATATATCCGAGCATCTTGTTGGCTTTTTTATAGATTCCCCACATTGTCTAGATGAAGACATTTCTGAGTCATGTGGCAATGTGCCCCGCCCCTGTGTGCATTTCTGTGTTGTATGTTACATGTGTTAATGTTGGTGTATAGGCATTGGTACACTGGTGTGGCAATGTGCTCTGCCCCTGTGTGCATTTCTGTGTTGTATGTTGCATGCGTGTGTGTGGCAGAGTGTCCCGCCCCTATTTATTTTTATTTGTATTTGTTTGCGGCGCAGATAAAAGCGGCGCGTCTTTTGTTATTGTTTTTTATAGTTATATTTAAAAACCCTGTGAGGATGCATGACTGATCAGCTACTGATTATGTAACTAGCTGACAGTCATGCATCCTTACCAAATGCGTGCAGACTCTGGCCGAGGGGTAATAAGATATTTAACAACTAGTTAACCCCTCGGCCAGAGTATAAGAACCTGCAGCTGTCCGTTCTATGTCGGTTGAGTGTAGAGAAGAGTATGGGAGAGCGGAGAGAGAGAGAGAGAGAGCGAGGAGAATAATACAGAATTAACAATTGCTAAAACGTGCTGGATTAGCCAGCACGACACTTACTTGTTTGTCTGTTTATTCGTTTGGCCCTTGTGCCTTTTTGTTTCGTGTTTTGTTGATTGTTTAAATCTTTTGTTTTGTTTATTTGATTTATTAAACACGCTGAGTGTTGTTCCATTCAGCTTCACCCGCCCATCCATTGTTTTGGTTTCAGTTACTTCCTGGTTCGTGACGTCACCACACCTCACCACAGCGAGCCATCCTGTCACATTGTGTTAATGTTGGTGTATAGAGATGGCTGCACGGGATATAAATGGGTGTGTGCAGCACGAGTTATTTAAAATGTATAATTGTATTTAGGCACGGGATTGCACTTCACTTCACGTGCATTTAAAGTATTTAATATGTGAGCACGAGGTTGCACGTAATTAATTCACATGCTGGGATTCAAGTGAATAATTAATTAGTAATTGAATCCCAGCACAACAGTATATATAGATGCACGTTTTACTCACTCAGGGTTGTGTGTTCGGTGAGTGGAGAACGGATGTGGAGAGGAGGTAAAAAGAATAAAAAGAATAATAAGAAGTGTTTAAACTCACCGTGTTTGTTTGTCTGTCCATGCACCGTTTGTTTAAGTGTTAGTCTGTTTTGTTTGTCTATTTATTTTGGCCTCAAGTGCCGTGTCCTGTTTTCTGTTTAAAACCTTTTGTTTGTTTATTAAACTCACTGAGCGCAGCCATTGAGTCTCAGTTTCAACCACAGTACTGTCTGTCTCTGTGTGTTTCTTTCTGGCCTGAAGTCCTCCCTGCAGCTAGCCTGTCACAACGGGATATAAACGGGTCTGTGTTTCACGTGTGTTTTAAAATGTATAATTGTATTTAGGCACGAGGATTGCACGTCACTTCACGTGCATTTAAAGTAATTAATATGTGAGCATGAGGTTGCACATAATTAATTCACGTGCTGGGATTCAAGTGAATAATTAATTAGTAATTGAATCCCAGCACAACAGTATATATAGATGCACGTTTTGCTCACTCGGGGTTGTGTGTTCGGTGAGTGGAGAGGAGAAAGTAAAGTAAAATAAAGTAAATAATTGATAGTTGTTTGACTCACCGTGTTTCGTTTGTCTGTCCTTCCACTGTTTTGTTTAGTGTTAATCTGTTTTGTTTGTCTATTTACTTTGGCCAACGTGCCGTTTTGTTTGTTCAGTCTGTGTTTTCTGTTTTGTTCAACCTTTTTATTTACAATAAACCGGCACAAGCAAGCGCCATCATCATTTCACCTCATCTGTCCTGTGTGTTATTCATTTCCTGGATCTGACGGCACCACTCAGCCAGCCGTGTGACAGTCATCATAAACTCCTAGGTCTTTTTCATAGTTCCCTTCTTCAATTTCACTATCTCCTATATGATATTTATAATGCACATTTTTATTGCCCGCATGCAAAACTTTACACTTTTCTCTATTAAATTTCATTTGCCATGTGTCAGCCGAATTCTGAATGCTATCCATTGTCGATGTTGCATCCTCAAAAATATCAAGCAGGTTAGTTAGACACGATCTCCCTTTCCTAAAACCATGCTGACTGTCTCCCAGGATATTGTTACCATATAGGTAATTTTCCATTTTGGATCGTATTATAGTTTCCATAAGTTTCCATATAATAGAATCAGGCTTTTTGGTCTGTAGTTACCTGGTTGGCTTTTCCTTAGGGAGGACAGTGCAACTGCTTCTCAGTTGTGCAGAGTGACCGTTACAATATAGTACAATTCCATTGGAACTGCAGTCTAACTCCCACTGCAGTAAAAATGCAATAACTGCAGTTTAACATTACATTTAATAGAATCACTTAAAATTCTAACTTTAGTGAAGAATGAACAATACGTTAAATCTTTGCTCTTTTTTTTACTGTTAATGAAGATTGATTTTAAATATTTCATGAATAGATAATAATTAAAGATGTTTATATGGGCAAAAGATAAGAGGCATTTTGAAATGCACCTTATGTGTTGTCCATTTAAAACTTGTTTAAATTGACATAAAGGGCGTACTACATTACGTTAAGCCCCACTCACACAGCTGTACTGTTGGGCTCCCCTGGCTGGCAGTGGTGGTAGCAGCGGCACTGTGTAGTGTGATGGGCAGGTGTTTGCGGGGACCGACCGGAGCAAGGCGACAAGTTCCAGGACCCAGGTGGGGTGGGACTGGCTGTCCTTGTCATCCCCTTTTTCCATCTTGGCGTATCGGGCCGCTGGCCACCGTCTCTCGACCTCCCCAATCTCACATAGGCCTAAACACCTTCCCTCTCGGTCGCCAGCTCAAGTGCTTCCTGCAGCGTGTGCAGCCGGGCCAGCTGGACCTGCACACACAGCTCCCCTGACTCCAGGGCCTCCAAAAACTGGTACCCAGCCAGCTCCTCCTGGACCACTAGTACCCTCAGTGACTCCCCCGGCTTCCTGCTTCAGCTCGTTGCAGAGTAGTCCAGGCTATAGGTGCTCCTGAAACGGCGATTCAATGCCCCAGTGCCCAGCCTGCCCCAGGGTCCAGCTTTGCCCCAGTGCCAGGGTCAATAGGCATGGCAAGGCCTTTTGTGTCAATTCTGCTGTCAATTGGAGTGCTTTCTTCCCCTCAGTGCAGCCCCGAACTGCGCAACAAGTTCAAACTGGGCATGGAAAGCCTCCCAGTCGATCTTGCCATTGAATTTGGGTGGCTTACATGGGTCCCACCTCTGCTTAGCGTTGTCATCCCCGCTGTCGGCCCACAGGCCCCCCACTTAGCAGCGGTATCCCAGGCAGACTCCCTCATCTCTTTTTCCGTGAGTGCCACCACTTGGCCTCCACCCTAGTGTGGTTGCTCCTCCGCCCCCAGTCGCTCCATGTCAGCTGCCTTCCCTGTTGGCCTGACTCTGGGTCCGGTGTCCCCTGCAGCTGACTCTAGCTTGACCCGTTCTGGCGGCGGTGTAATTTCCATCCTCGCCTCCATGTCCTGCAGCATACAGTCCATAATCCCACTTCTGTACAAAAATGTAGCGCTGTGTGGAAATGAAAGCAGACTCACACCAAGTTTCAGGTTCTTGAATGCAGTGAAATGAAAGCAGACTCACACCAGGTTTCAGGTTCTCGAATGCAGTGAAATGAAGGCAGACTCACACCAGGTTTCAGGTTCTCGAAAGCAGTGAAATGAAAGCAGACTCACACCAGGTTTCAGGTTCTCGAATGCAGTGAAATGAAGGCAGACTCACACCAGGTTTCAGGTTGTCAAATTCAGTGAAATGAAGGCAGACTCACACCAGGTTTCAGGTTCTTGAATGCAGTGATTTATTAAGCCTCTACACTGGACAGGTTAAGTGAGCTGCTTTACCAGTCAGTGGTACAAATACAGCTGAGCAGCGTAGTGCTACTCAGACTGACAAATAATTAAAGAAAAGAAAGTTAAAAAATCACACTGTTTCAGCCGTGTGCTACAGCCACCCAGTGCAGTCTCTGGTTTCTCTCTCTCTTCTAGTCCCACTTCTCTTCTGCACTCCTTGGGTGTTGTTTATGTGCTCTTTCTTCCACTCCAGTTTGCCTCTCCGTTTCAGCAGCCCAGCAGCCCAGCTCGTCCAGGGTTGATCGGTGGTGATTCTCTCATCTCTGACGTCGCTGAACACCTGCTGCACTGAACAGAACAGAACCTTCCCGAACGCGGTTACAGCAGACCCAGGGTCGGTACAATATAGATAGATAGATAGAGAGATATAGATATGTTTTTTACAATTTGTTTTGGTGAAAAATGTCTAGTATAGGAACCATTGTTAATGGCATTAGGAGTGGCCCTATATCATTTTAAACATTAAGAAAAAAACAGTCTAATGAAACTGGCAGCAGCTGCACAGGCAGAATGTTAAGTATCTTAAAGAATTCAATTCCTTGGCCTTGAAACAATGAAACTGTGCTGGAAAGTACCACATTATTATAAACATTTCAATATCCATTCAACCGTGTGTTATAAAACAGGAGGATAAAATGTGTAATGAACAGAACAAGGAGACGGCTGAGATCTCCTTTTGTTCAGGGGGCTTCAAGGTTATTCAGACAGTGAAAAAGCACTTAAATATCCATACTACTTCCCTTTGTATTATTCTTAAGCAGACCTCCCTCAACTCAGAACCCTTTCTCCAGACTGCAGCTCTCTGGAACTCTCTGTGTGTTGTTGTCTTGCTAGTCCTGTCCGTCTGGTCTCCAGGCACCACCAGCAACCCACACTCCCTCTGGTCAGTTTTGGTTACTCTTTTATAGGGTTGTCAATGATGGTAATATGCGTCTCTATTGAATGCACTTGTGGCTGACTGTGGATCCTTGTGGCAATGGGGACTAATCACAATCCCTTCCCCATCAACTACATAATGACAACTAATACAAACACAATTAAATAATACAAAATCAAATCTCCAGTACAAGAGGGTAAACACTGCAAACAATAAAGAAAATATCCATACATAAACAATAATAATCTCAAAGCAAACACTGTGAAAAATATAGAAAGTTAATAATGTGACAAAAAGAATAATTATCAATAAAGTGTAAAAGGAAAACAAAACACCACACACACTACAGTGATAGTCTCCTGTGACAGAAGCACAGCCACGACTGCTATAGCTTCTTACAGCAGTCACCATGCCAACCAAGCAGCACTTTATTTTCATTTCACAGTGGATGAAAGCAGATGAAAACGAAACAATACAAGACCCTGAGGGAAGAAGAAGTTACCACGACGACAGCGAGCTGGGGAGGCACTCCAGCAGAGATGAAGGGCAGGCCAGTCTGTGTACTATCAGTCTGAGCATGTATAGAAATGTGAATAATATAAAGAAGAAAAAAACAATCACTGTGGAAGGAAACAATCTGCCCATGCTTAGAAGTGTTTGTGATTACGAATTATAATATAATCAGAATTTAAACAGTTTTGGATTAGGGTGTGCTGAACTTCGCTGGCAAATGTAATTTGATTGATGCTTTATAGAAAAAAAAGAAACATGGGTGTTTTAGGGTCCTCAGCTACAAAACCATGGTATCAATACCATTGTTGGGGTTTGCACTCCTGAGGGGGATAGGCAAGAAAATGGACCTCATCGCATGTCAGTGACAACAGCAATGCCTGTAACACAATGGCAGATCACCACAGCAATGCCTGTAACACAATGGCAGATCACCACAGCAATGCCTGTAACACAATGGCAGATCACCACAGCAATGCCTGTAACACAATGACAGATCACCACAGCAATGCCTGTAACACAATGGCAGATCACCACAGCAATGCCTGTAACACAATGGCAGATTGGACTGACAATGGCAGATCACCACAGCAATGCCTGTAACACAATGGCAGATTGGACTGACAATGGCAGATCACAACAGCAATGCCTGTAACACAATGACAGATCACCACAGCAATGCCTGTAACACAATGGCAGATTGGACTGACAATGGCAGATCACCACAGCAATGCCTGTAACACAATGGCAGATTGGACTGACAATGGCAGATCACCACAGCAATGCCTGTAACACAATGGCAGATCACCACAGCAATGCCTGTAACACAATGGCAGATTGGTTGTTGTGGGTTTGACCCCTTTAAGGTGTTATTGGGACCATGTTTTATTATTTATTATTTTCATCCTTTCAACACAGAAGAAATGGTTTACAACATCAGCTTTATTTCCCCCTAGCTGAAAAAATGACACCAGGTCTAATGTTTGATTTGCATTTTTGTAAGTCGCCCTGGATAAGGGCGTCTGCTAAGAAATAAATAATAATAATAATAATTTTGATTCTGATGGTGTTTTATTAAGGGTGACAGGCAGTTCAATATTATAGCTGCAAATGGACAGCTCTACCAGCTTGAGCAGATACGTCTTTGGCTGGTGCTCCTAAACCCTGTAATAGACAGACGCACCCCTGCATGTTCTTTAACAGCCATGTGAAACTGCCAGGTGAGTACTCTTTAATTGGCCTGTTTGCTGTAAGTGGGAGCAGGAGAAGACTATTCATTGTGAATAACAGCTCACCCACACAAGATCCTGCCTCTCCACAGCTTCATGTAGCTCACAGCAGGGTTCTGCTGACTGCTGAACCAAGAGAGGATGAATCTGTTAATAAACACAGCGGATTCGCTCGGGTCTGTAGCCCGTGCAGCGAGGCTAATATGTTCCAATGGGGATGTGACTCTATACAGTGAAATCTATACAGTGAAATCTATACAGTGAAATCTATACAGTGAAACGGGTATGATGATGATGATAAGTGTAGCTGCGGCTCATATGTTCCAATGGGGTCTGTACAGTGAAATCTAGACAGTGATTAATTTCCCTGATGACAATAACTTTTTATTAGTCCAGAAAAGCTATGGTTCTGGCAGGGAGTTCACATTAACCTTAGATCAAATCACAGAAACGTCAAGCACATGTTAAGAGCTTTCAAACACCAGCTCAAACCACCAATCGAATAGCTAGTATCTTATTTGTCCTTTGATAAACAATACGTCTGATGATCGTCAAGGAAAGGATTTATATCTTACCTCAATCCATTACGTCCCCACTGTGCACCAGAGCTCGCCTCCTCCTCCCCAGCCCCCACCTGCTTTTTGGGTTTGTCTAATGGGGGAGGGCAGCTATCCTGCCCTCCTGCCTCTCCACTTATCTGAGAGCTTATGTACTTCGAAAGGTGAGGCCAAAGACCAAAGAATGTAGTGTAAACTATGTATAGTGTAGTTGTGTTGTGTAGTCTGTTTTAATAAATAACACTATGTAACACAATATTTGTTCCTGGGTAGTAAGTGTTATTTCCTAATTGCTTATGCCTCAAAAGTATAGAAAATGGCTATTATTCCCCACAAACTTTGCTTTTGTGACCAGGACAGTGATATTTTGAAATGTACCTATTTCCAATGAGAAAACGGGCGAATTTGTGTCGTTTCATTCACATAAAGTCAGAAAAAAACAACATATGAATCCAAATTAACATGTATTTATACTAAAATAATACAAAAATGACTACAAAAGATTTAGAAGTGAGTAGTTTTTCGAGATTTACGATTATACTGTAAATCACTTTCACGAATCAGCCCCCAAATGTAGTCTCCCATCATGTTCTCGTTATACTGTCCTTGGTAGCGGCGTTCAAAGTCCAGTATATCCTGGTGGAAGCGCTCGCCTTGCTCCTCCGAATACGCTCCCATGTTCTCCTTGAATTTATCAAGATGGGCATCAAGGATATGGGCTTTGAGGGACATCCTACAGCCCATTGTGCCGTAGTTCTTCACCAGAGTCTCAACCAGCTCCACATAGTTTTCGGCCTTGTGATTGCCCAGGAAGCCCCGAACCACTGCGACAAAGCTGTTCCAAGCCGCTTTCTCCTTACTAGTGAGCTTCTTGGGGAATTCATTGCACTCCAGGATCTTCTTTATCTGTGGTCCGACGAAGACACCGGCTTTGACCTTTGCCTCAGACAGCTTAGGGAAGAAGTCTTGAAGGTACTTGAAGGCTGCCGACTCCTTATCTAGAGCTCTGACAAATTGTTTCATAAGGCCCAATTTGATGTGCAGTGGTGGCATCAGCACCTTCCGGGGGTCCACCAGTGGCTCCCACTTGACGTTGTTCCTCCCCACAGAGAACTCGGTCCGCTTGGAAGGGTCCACCATGCAGAAGTAGCAGTTGCTTGAGTGGTCAGTGGGTTCCCGCCAAATTCTTGGGATAGCGAACTTCATGGCTCTCTTTTCCCCTCTGTACCATCCTACAAAAATACATTTATTTCACCCATGACTAATGTGTAAGAGATTCTCGCAACATTTTTCATATATGATATATTTTTTCAACAACATTGAAAATTGTAAAACATTTTAAAATTAAAAACTTTTACAATTTTAAAAATTTAAACAAATTTTATAACATAAAATTCTGAGCAACAATTGTCCATCTTACCTTCCAGAGTTTTTTTGCAGTGCTTGCAGGTGAAATGAGGTGCCCAGGGTTTGTCTTGATCCCCGACAGGCATGCCGAAATATGCCTTGTAGGCCTCACACATCTTAGCAGATGCTTCCACGGAGTACTTTTTCGCTCTTGTCTTGATAAATTGGCCGCAGACATAGCAAAATGCGTCTGCCGGATGCTTGCAGCCTCTTGATGCCATCTCAGAAAAATGCAGATATGTATCCACTTAGGCAGCTGGAACTAAACTGAACTGGTGGGCTTAAGGCCCCTGTATTTATACTACTATTTATATTACTGGAAAGTTCTAGAAAGTTCTAGAAGTTACTCCAAGTTTACTCAGCACTGAATCTATCTGGAATGTTCTGGAAAATAGGTAAATTCCAAAATATCACTGTCCTGGTCACAAAAGCAAAGTTTGTGGGGAATAATAGCCATTTTCTATACTTTTGAGGCATAAGCAATTTGGAAATAACACTTACTACCCAGGAACCAAAAAAAAAAAAAAATTGTTACACGGTGTAATCTATCGCATGAGTTTCATTCAGAGGAATGTTGAAGGAATAGAGTCTTTGGGCATTGTGTCGAGTGGGATGCATCTCACAGCCCCACAGAAATACACCACATACGTTTAATGGAGTGTGACAAAAGGTGAATAAATGGGATCGCATAGATGCCAATGATTTTCCAGGGGTCAAAACCTCTCGCATTTTGAGTTCCTATATTAAAGAGGCCATCGGGAGACCAGACTGAGCTTTAATGGGATGTGAAATGACACGTCGCGGGGGTGAGGTCAAGTGTTTGTATTCTTTGATCTGTGTTCCTCACACAAAAATACTGCTTCATAATAACAGAAATATTTGAACCTCATAAAAATGCCAAAGCTTCTAATAGTCATTTCAGAGCAGTTCAATGAAGCGTTGCACTAGGATGTTCATCTGTAAATGGTTCCAAACAATTACTGGACCAGAAAGAATTAAAATCACTGAAAAATAAACGATCCAGCAGCAGCATTCTCTCCTTGTTTTGCACAGAAGACCCGCACTGTGAAACAAAGTGTTCAATGCAGAATAGAAAGATGACACCCCTGGACCATTTAAAAGCAAACTTCATTTCATGTGGTCACAGCAATTTACCAGTAACCCCACAATTATTGCACATTGCTTGTACTACCTCTAGGGGGAAAAAATGCTTTAGGCAGTAACACATAATGTTCCCTTAAACACTGGTTTCATTTAGACCGTTTTTCTGTTTTCCATTTGCTGTTGAGAAAATCTTTTTTTTAAAAGTGTCTGAAATGCCTAAAGGCAGGGACATGAGTGATGAGCAGATGAGCAGGACAGGAGCGTTTCCAGTAGGGTTATTATGTGACGTTTGGAAATGCTTTGTGCAGGATGAACAAGGCAATGGATCCAGAGGATGCATTTCAAAACCGAGTTTGGAATATATATATACATAACAAATATATATCTTCTTCCACATGCAGGACCTGTGGATGTGAATGTGTATAGTGTTCATGATTCAGTTTAATCCAGATGCCCTGTGTGTCCCCAGCACTGCTCCAAATGAGCAGGAATCCAGCACTGCCCCTATAGAGCAGGAATCCAGCACTGCACCTACAGAGCAGGATGACAGCCCCTATAGAGCAGGAATCCAGCACTGCCCCTATAGAGCAGGAATCCAGCACTGCCCCTTAGAGCAGGAATCCAGCACTGCCCCTACAGAGCAGGGATCCAGCACTGCCCTTATAGAGTAGGAATCCAGCACTGCCCCTATAGAGCAGGAATCCAGCACTGCACCTATAGAACAGGAATCCAGCACTGCACCTACAGAGCAGGAATCCAGCACTGCCCCTACAGAGCAGGAATCCAGCACTGCCCCTACAGAGCAGGAATCCAGCACTGCACCTATAGAGCAGGAATCCAGCACTGCACCTATAGAGCAGGAATCCAGCACTGCCCCTATAGAGCAGGAATCCAGCACTGCCCCTATAGAGCAGGAATCCAGCACTGCACCTATAGAGCAGGAATCCAGCACTGCACCTACAGAGCAGGAATCCAGCACTGCCCTTATAGAGTAGGAATCCAGCACTGCCCCTATAGAGCAGGAATCCAGCACTGCACCTATAGAGCAGGAATCCAGCACTGCACCTATAGAGCAGGAATCCAGCACTGCCCCTATAGAGCAGGAATCCAGCACTGCCCCTATAGAGCAGGAATCCAGCACTGCACCTGTAGAGCAGGAATCCAGCACTGCCCCTACAGAGCAGGAATCCAGCACTGCCCTTATAGACTAGGAATCCAGCACTGCCCCTATAGAGCAGGAATCCAGCACTGCCCCTATAGAGCAGGAATCCAGCACTGCACCTATAGAGCACGAATCCAGCACTGCACCTATAGAGCAGGAATCCAGCACTGCACCTATAGAGCAGGAATCCAGCACTGCCCCTATAGAGCAGGAATCCAGCACTGCCCCTATAGAGCAGGAATCCAGCACTGCACCTACAGAGCAGGAATCCAGCACTGCACCTACAGAGCAGGAATCCAGCACTGCCCCTACAGAGCAGGAATCCAGCACTGCACCTATAGAGCAGGAATCCAGCACTGCCCTTACAGAGCAGGAATCCAGCACTGCCCTTATAGAGTAGGAATCCAGCACTGCCCTTATAGACTAGGAATCCAGCACTGTCCCTATAGAGCAGGAATCCAGCACTGCCCCTACAGAGCAGGAATCCAGCACTGCCCCTATAGAGTAGGAATCCAGCACTGCCCTTATAGAGTAGGAATCCAGCACTGCCCCTATAGAGCAGGAATCCAGCACTGCCCCTATAGAGCAGGAATCCAGCACTGCACCTATAGAGCAGGAATCCAGCACTGCACCTACAGAGCAGGAATCCAGCACTGCCCCTATAGAGCAGGAATCCAGCACTGCCCCTATAGAGCAAGAATCCAGCACTGCACCTATAGAGCAGGAATCCAGCACTGCACCTACAGAGCAGGAATCCAGCACTGCCCTTATAGAGTAGGAATCCAGCACTGCCCCTATAGAGCAGGAATCCAGCACTGCACCTATAGAGCACGAATCCAGCACTGCACCTATAGAGCAGGAATCCAGCACTGCACCTATAGAGCAGGAATCCAGCACTGCCCCTATAGAGCAGGAATCCAGCACTGCCCCTATAGAGCAGGAATCCAGCACTGCACCTACAGAGCAGGAATCCAGCACTGCACCTACAGAGCAGGAATCCAGCACTGCCCCTACAGAGCAGGAATCCAGCACTGCCCCTATAGAGCAGGAATCCAGCACTGCCCTTACAGAGCAGGAATCCAGCACTGCCCTTATAGAGTAGGAATCCAGCACTGCCCTTATAGACTAGGAATCCAGCACTGTCCCTATAGAGCAGGAATCCAGCACTGCCCCTACAGAGCAGGAATCCAGCACTGCCCTTATAGAGTAGGAATCCAGCACTGCCCTTATAGAGCAGGAATCCAGCACTGCCCCTACAGAGCAGGAATCCAGCACTGCACCTATAGAGCAGGAATCCAGCACTGCACCTATAGAGCAGGAATCCAGCACTGCCCCTATAGAGTAGGAATCCAGCACTGCCCCTATAGAGCAGGAATCCAGCACTGCCCCTATAGAGCAGGAATCCAGCACTGCACCTATAGAGCACGAATCCAGCACTGCACCTATAGAGCAGGAATCCAGCACTGCACCTATAGAGCAGGAATCCAGCACTGCCCCTATAGAGCAGGAATCCAGCACTGCCCCTATAGAGCAGGAATCCAGCACTGCACCTACAGAGCAGGAATCCAGCACTGCACCTACAGAGCAGGAATCCAGCACTGCCCCTACAGAGCAGGAATCCAGCACTGCCCCTATAGAGCAGGAATCCAGCACTGCCCTTACAGAGCAGGAATCCAGCACTGCCCTTATAGAGTAGGAATCCAGCACTGCCCTTATAGACTAGGAATCCAGCACTGTCCCTATAGAGCAGGAATCCAGCACTGCCCCTACAGAGCAGGAATCCAGCACTGCCCTTATAGAGTAGGAATCCAGCACTGCCCTTATAGAGCAGGAATCCAGCACTGCACCTATAGAGCAGGAATCCAGCACTGCACCTATAGAGCAGGAATCCAGCACTGCACCTATAGAGCAGGAATCCAGCACTGCCCCTATAGAGCAGGAATCCAGCACTGCCCTTATATAGCAGGAATCCAGCACTGCCCCTATAGAGCAGGAATCCAGCACTGCACCTACAGAGCAGGATGACAGCCCCTTGTTTGTCCCCAGCACTGCCCCATATACAGCCCCAGAAGTGTGACAGTGCCCTGTGTATACCCCCAAATGACTACAGCATTGTGAATTGAATCTCCTCTTAGTTACCAATGAGTTAATAATGACATCAGTACTTACATCTAGCTTGCTCTTCAGTCGAATGGTAAGACGTTGGTCTTTGAATCTTATGATTTATGGTTCGTATCCAGCCCTTGCCTTTCCATTCATTCTTGCCAATTCATTGCAGTGGCTTACATTTGACTTTCCTAAAAAAGCTCTTATTCTATCGTGAGCAGTGCATCAGCTCTGCTGCTCACGAGAGTGTGGAGAATGAGCTGCGCTCTGGCTCCTGCCAGGGACTGCAGGGGGCCGAGCAGAGCTGGCTCTACAGCAGAGAAACACCATCTGGATCTAATGGAGTTATTGTTTTCTTGTGCAGTATTAACAGGGATAGATGCTCCTTTCTGCTATTTCGTTAGTACTGACTGTTGCATAGCCTTGGGAAGAAATGTGCTACCTGTACTAACCAGTAAGGCAGTTTCACAGAGAAGCATCAATCAGTCAGCTCCTTGGCTTTTTCAACCAACCCCCAACAAACAGAGGAATTACAAGATTAAACCACGTTAATACATTGTACCATTTCCAGCAGTGAAACTGATTCAATTGAGAGTGTTAAAAGAGGAATATTGATACAGCCACTTCAAGTATAAACTGTACAGGTGATCTTGAATCCTCCACTACCACTTTACATGATTGTATCTTAACACACAGTGCCTCCAGGTGGCCAATGATGTATTTGCAAAACTGATGTTAAAGGGGAAGTCTCATTGGGGGATGTCAAAGATTAAATATTATTATACAGAACATCTGTTTGCATGGTTCTGAGACAGTAGCACAGGGCAGCAAGGCGACACTCATTAGGAGCTGGACAGAGGAGTATCAAGATAAAAAACAGTACAGTACAGAGTTAACCGGGGGGCAGAATTCAGGTGAGATGAATATGATTTGAATGAGACTTCCCCTTTAAGGAGAACATCCAGTCAGACCTTAGTCTGCTTCTGGTAGGGGAGGTGCATTGTAGGGGGACTGCATTGAAGGACAGCAGCACAGAGTAGTTGACATCAGTCTCCTCAGGACTGCATTGAGGGACAGCACAGAGTAGTTGACATCAGTCTCCTCAGGACTGCATTGAGGGACAGCACAGAGTAGTTGCCCTCATAATAACATAAACCAGTTTACAAACGAGAGGGGGCCATTCGGTCCATCTTGCTCGTTTGGTTGTTAGTAGCTTATTGATCCCAGAATCTCAACAAGCAAAATCTTGAAGGATCCCAGGGTGTCAGCTTCAACAACATTACTGGGGAGTTGGTTCCAGACCCTCACAATTCTTTGTGGAAAAAAGTGCCTCCTATTTTCTGTTCTGAATGCCGCTTTATCTAATCTCCATTTGTTACCACTGGTCCTTGTTTCTTTTTCAGGTCAAAAAAGTCCCCTGGGTTGACATTGTCTATACCTTTTAGGATTTTGAATGCTTGAATCAGATCGCCACGTAGTCTTCTTTGTTCAAGACTGAATAGATTCAATTCTTTTAGCCTGTCTGCATACGACATGCCTTTTAAATCCGGGATAATTCTGGTCGCTCTTCTTTGCATTCTTTCTAGATCAGCAATATCCTTTTTGTAACAAGGTGACCAGAACTGAACACAATCTCCTTTCGGTCTCACTCGTCCATTGAAAGGTTTTCCCGGCTTTCTCCGGAGAAAAAACGACCAGAGACCTGTGCTTGACGTCTTTTTGATGATATCGGACCGGAAAAGGAAAATTGTAATGTCGGACCACAAAGGGTTCATTGAATTTGATTTCATGCCTTTTAAACCTGGGATAATTCTGGTTGCTCTTCTTTGCACTCTTTCTAGAGCAGCAATATCCTTTTTGTAACAAGGTGACCAGAACTGAACACAATATTCTAGATGAGGTCTTACTAATGCATTGTAAAGTTTTAACATTACTTCACTTGATTTAAATTCAACACTTTTCACAATATATCCGAGCATCTTGTTGGCCTTTTTTATAGCTTCCCCACATTGTCTAGATGAAGACATTTCTGAGTCAACATAAACTCCTAGGTCTTTTTCATAGTTTCTTTCTTCAATTTCAGCATCTTGCATATCATTTTTCATTTGCCATGTGTCTGCTCAATTCTGAATGCTGTCTAGATCATTTTGAATGACCTTTGCTGCTGCAACAGTGTTTGCCACTCCTCCTATTTTTGTGTTGTCTGCAAATTTAACGAGTTTGCTTACTATACCAGAATCTAAATCATTAATATAGATTAGGAATAGCAGAGGACCTAATATTGATCCCTGTGGTACACCACTGGTTACCTCGCTCCATTATGAGGTTTCTCCTCTAATAGGTACTTTCTGTTTTCTACCTGTTAACCACTCCGTAATCCATGTTCATGCATTTCCTTGAATCCCTACTGCGTTCAGTTTGAGAATTAATCTTTTATGCTGGACTTTGTCAAAAGCTTTCTGGAAATCTAAATAAACCATGTCGTATGCTTTGCAATTATCCATTGTCGATGTTGCATCCTCAAAAAAATCAAGCAGGTTAATTAGACATATTATTATAGTTTCCATAAGTTTACATATAATAGAAGTCAGGCTTATTGGTCTGTAGTTACCTGGTTCGGTTTTGTCTCCCTTTTTGTGGATTCTTTATTACGTTTGCTTTGTCTTCTTTATTCAAGACTGAATAGATTCAATATTTTAGCTTGTCTGCATACGACTTGCCTTTTAAACCCGGAATAATTCTGGTCGCTCTTCTTTGCAGGGAAGTAAGAGATTACTAATAAGAAGATGCCATACCCATCCCTGCTGGCCTCTTTAGTCTATCCAACTACATGCAGGACTCCAAATACGTTAACCAAACCAAGATGAAACAAATGTTCTCAATCCTTGTTCAGGAGCCCTGTTTCATCAGTCTGCTTCTTTACATACAAAGAAGAGAGAGTCGCCATCACCCCTATTGCTAAGCTGCTGTTGTAAGAGCAGGAGATGAATGCACTGGCGGATTCACTGATAGGAATACAATAAGAGCCTGAGGCCAGTGCTCTCCTCTGCACCCCCAGAATCCCATCGAGGCAGGAGACTGCCCATACTGTACAGCATATCCCTGAAAGAACAGGCAAGGTGCTTGATTGATCGACTGATGTTAATTATTGGACTGATGTACTCAAAATTACACAACTACCCATTGATCAAATACTCTATATGACTTACACTGATCTATTTTTATAAATACTATATATATGGTGATTTCCAGCTGCACCCTAATCTGTGATACAATCTGTGATACAACCTCCAGAAAAACAAGCCTGTTTGATCTAGATCGGGAATTTGAATTAGCTCCTTTTAGACTTATTACAACTCCTCACATGTGCTTAAATGTAATTTGATGCCTGTTGAGAGAGCTAGTTTCAATTCAACCATTACTGTATTCAAGATACATTTTAGATGGCTGCTACAACCTTCAGTAGCAGTAGCTGTTATTGACACTGGTTTGCTGTATTGTAATGTCTATATGAGGAGCAATCATATTACCTGTGTATCGGGCTCCTCAGATTGACTGATCACACTAATGTGCAGGCTAATGTGTTCCATATCAGCCCAGATTAAATGAATGGGGGTCTAAATAACAGGCTGGCAGAAATATTCACATGAAACATTAGCACAGGAGCAGCAATGGAGGGACTGGTTTAATTACAGACAACAATTGATGTTTGGTTGCAGTAATCATGCTGAATTTCTTAATTTAGAATTGAATTAGATTTCTGTCTCGCAATGCAGGTTTCAGAACAATGTCGTTAGCATGTGTGCATGATACCCATTTGGTTTGCTTGTAAATTAAATGCCGCGCATCAGGAATTATTAGAAGAAGTTCAAATTACTTTCTACGGTGGAACAGCTGTGTGTGTCACAAACTGAAAAGCCTCTGATAAAGGCCATATTCATTTGCTAAATGTGCTCCAGCACCTTTAAAAGACAGATCTTTTTTTATTATGATTTCTTTTAGAGGCAATAACAGTTTCCAGCACACACGTTTACAGGCTTCCTGGTACACTAAATAATACATGCACTTAATGCGCTTCTAAAAGCTCCTTGTGTCTGAATGACGACGAACTGTAATAAAGGGTTTTACTTTCTTATCCCCTGTAATTTATAGCAGCAGTTCTAACTGAATCCCCTGTGGGTATAAGTGATAAAGAGGGAGGCTGCACAGACTCTGCACAGCATCCAAATGAGAGCGATAAAATGACAGCCGTGCCTCACACACTACAGCCCTACCTGTGTTAAAACAGAGCAGGCAGAGGTCCCTACAAGAGGCCATTCAAGGTGACAAAACAACAATTGCAGTGAACGTATGGTGAAGCTTTAAACTCTCTCTGTGAAGAAGTGTCCCCTTCCCTCTGCCCTAAGTCTATCTCCATTTCATTTCCAGCTGTGCCCTCTAGTCCTGGTTTCTGTGCTGCGTTTAAAGGATTGGTTTGGGTTAACTTTGTCAACACCTTCAAAAATTTCAAAGACTTCAGTCAAGTCCCCCCTAATTATTATTTGTTCTAGGCTGAAAAAACAGTAAATTCATCCTTTCTTCATAGCTCAGTCCTGTCAGTCCTGGGATTAATCTGGATGCTCTACTTCAAATTCTCTCAAGGGCCACAGTGCTCCTTTGATTCTGTGGTGACCACAACTGGACACAGTATTCGAATGTCATCCTCACTATTGCATTATAAATAGTTTTAAAGGGGGCAGCGATCATGTCAATAAAGCTAATAAGAGGTAAGAGAAATGGTTTTAAAACCTTGGTTAGCTTTTATTCAGGACAAGTTTGTTCTTGATCAAGGTCCCTTTGAATATAGTAAAATCTGACTGGACCATGAATCTAAACTCAGTCACATTGACACCACTGGCACATAAAACGGTACTGTCAGCTGTGAGTGTACAGAACAGAATGCAAGGAGAGCTTATTTACATTAAGGCAGAACAACAGAGGAGCAGGGACTGAGCTGTGAAACATCTGTGCATTGCCCTGCACTGATTAAACAGAGGAGCAGGGACTGAGCTGTGAAACGTTTGTGCATTGCTCTGCACCGATTAAACAGAGGAGCAGGGACTGAGCTGTGAAACGTTTGTGCATTGCTCTGCACCGATTAAACAGAGGAGCAGGGACTGAGCTGTGAAACATCTGTGCATTGCCCTGCACTGATTAAACAGAGGAGCAGGGACTGAGCTGTGAAACGTCTGTGCATTGCTCTGCACCGATTAAACAGAGGAGCAGGGACTGAGCTGTGAAACGTCTGTGCATTGCCCTGCACTGATTAAATAGAGGAGCAGGGACTGAGCTGTGAAACGTCTGTGCATTGCCCTGCACTGATTAAACAGAGGAGCAGGGACTGAGCTGTGAAACGTCTGTGCATTGCCCTGCACTGATTAAATAGAGGAGCAGGGACTGAGCTGTGAAACGTCTGTGCATTGCTCTGCACTGATTAAACAGAGGAGCAGGGACTGAGCTGTGAAACGTCTGTGCATTGCTCTGCACCAATTAAACAGAGGAGCAGGGACTGAGCTGTGAAACATCTGTGCATTGCCCTGCACTGATTAAACAGAGGAGCAGGGACTGAGCTGTGAAACGTCTGTGCATTTCCCTGCACTGATTAAATAGAGGAGCAGGGACTGAGCTGTGAAATGTCTGTGCATTGCCCTGCACTGATTAAACAGAGGAGCAGGGACTGAGCTGTGAAACATCTGTGCATTGCTCTGCACTGATTAAACAGAGGAGCAGGGACTGAGCTGTGAAACGTCTGTGCATTGCCCTGCACCGATTAAACAGAGGAGCAGGGACTGAGCTGTGAAACGTCTGTGCATTGCCCTGCACTGATTAAACAGAGGAGCAGGGACTGAGCTGTGAAACATCTGTGCATTGCTCTGCACTGATTAAACAGAGGAGCAGGGACTGAGCTGTGAAACGTCTGTGCATTGCCCTGCACCGATTAAACAGAGGAGCAGGGACTGAGCTGTGAAACGTCTGTGCATTGCTCTGCACTGATTAAACAGAGGAGCAGGGACTGAGCTGTGAAACGTCTGTGCATTGCCCTGCACTGATTAAACAGAGGAGCAGGGACTGAGCTGTGAAACGTCTGTGCATTGCCCTGCACTGATTAAACAGAGGAGCAGGGACTGAGCTGTGAAACATCTGTGCATTGCTCTGCACTGATTAAACAGAGGAGCAGGGACTGAGCTGTGAAACGTCTGTGCATTGCCCTGCACCGATTAAACAGTTTGAAACCCATCGAACCGCCATCAGTCACGGCTGTTGGTCTATTTCTCATCAAGAAGCTGCTTGATGAGATTCTGGGATCAATAAGTTACTAACAACCAAACAAGCAAGACGTGCTGAATGGCCTGGTCTTGTTTGTAAACTTTCTTATATTCTTATGTTCTTAATACAGAACAATGCAGAAAAGCATCCTTTCTATCTGCTTCGCCAGGCATCAAATGTGATATATATATATATATATATATATATATATATATATATATATATATATATATATATATATATATATATATATCACATTTGATATCTAGCTAAACAGATAGAAGCCGATCTGCATACACAAAGTGAAGCACATTAAATTCCTTGGCCAAGACTGCTGTGTTTTTTTTATAGCTTATTAAATTCCAAAGGGATCGACTCATTGTGCATGTAAAGGCAGCTGCAGGGATGATAATCTTTCTGGAAATGCAGAATCCCTTGGTTTTGTAAAGGAGCTGGGACGCCCTGCTCAAATCTTACAGATATCAACCCCCTGGCTCAGCTCATTGCACTCGTGATGGTAGGCAATGTTCAGCATCTGATTACATTTAGGGTTCATATCTACTATCAGGGTTTCTGAAGCAGTCAATACCGGAGAACACTGGACCATCAATAACATCTACATTCCCCTCACTGCTGTGAAAAAAAACCAGAATGGCAGTGCATCTATTCTGAGTCTCTGTGTAGGTATCTGTCTGTCTGTGCGTGACTGTCAATGTCAATCTAATATTCTTATATAGATGCTGGAGTGATGGACACAGTGAAATGGTGGCTTCTGTCAAGATTGAATTCCTGGCGTGTAGTGCAATGCAAGGCAGCTACAATACAGCCATATACTCTAATCAAGTATAGAGAATCAATGGGATGGATGTGGCATAGCCTGGCATAACAAACAGGACTTCAGTGCGTCCCGTCACATGCTGTGTTTCATGTTTCGTTGCTTGACATGACCAGCACAGGTTTGGGAGCTTTTGAAGACAGTGAGGGTGAGTTGCAGAATATCCGTTGTCTAAACCAGTGCTTTTCAACCTTAAAACTGTACCCTTCTGTCTGGAGGTCTCAAGTACCACTTTACAGTTTTCACTCTACTGAATGGAACCACAGTTGCAATAAAAGGAAGAATAATCAGATTAACAAATACATGAATGTATTTAATATATAATTATTGTCACAACAGTTTGGGACTGACAGACTGCTGGCTTAGGACAGAATACCAAACAGCAATTATTAAAACTTTTAATTACAAGACTTTGGATGCTCAGAATCAAAAGACAGTATTTAGGATTCTCTTCGGAAACACACATATTCATGTTCTGTTCTGCAAAGGTATTATAAATAATCCAAAATAGTCTGTAAATGTTGATCACGTTACCATTTACTTCCCATCTCAGCATAATTATGTGACACACAGGATAATCTGGATGTTCAAATTCAATCAATGTCACTAAAATACAGCCACACCTAATCAGAGAGTAAATCTGCTCAATCAATATCACGCATGCATGCAGGTGGAGGATCATCTTGAACCTACAGTCAAACTGTAACCTTTGAGCTGCTCAACAAAAATTAAATATGCATGCACAAAGATAATATAAATATAATATGCAATGCCATTAAAGAATCAATTATCATAATTTAATTTTTATTTTACTTTTAATTTAATTTTTCTAATACCCCCTATGACCTGTAGAAGTCGCCCTGGTCTAAATGATTAACAGTGAATAAGCTCTATGCACTGGTGAGTGCCTGTGTATGGGTTCTGTTCATATGAAGGTACAGTGGTTTGCAGAAGTATTCACCCCCTACCAATAATGTCACAGAGCTCAACCAAGTTTGTGTAAAGTGCCGCACGATCCAGGACTTGCTTCAGTGATTAAGCCTGCTAGAAAAGGAGCTGGAGGAAATGAGACAGCAACAGGAGCTTGATGAGCTGACACACCCACAATTCATGGAAGTCTGCACCCCTAGCAGACTGAAAGCCACCACGGAGATGGAATAGAGTCAAAACAGCTGGGTTCAGATAGGCAGAAGCAGGGAAAAAAAGAAACTTCGTCAAACACAACCACCAGAAATCCAAACATCCAACAAATTTGAGCCACTTCAACATTTAGACGACCAAAACCAACATCAAGAGAATGAAAGAAACAACATCCAGGACCCTATAAACAGTGCTGGCCAGGCAGCAAAAAGAAGGGAGGTCATGATTGTTGGGGACTCAATGTTGAGAAACACAGCAAACTCAGTTCGCAGTTTGGACCCCCTTACTACAACACTGTGCTGCCTTCCAGGAGCCTCAGTCAAGCACATCACTGAGAACGTGGACAGGCTCCTAGAGGGAACAGGAGACGACCCGGTAGTAGTCGTCCACATCGGTACAAACAACATTGGAAGAGACAGACCAAGATCCCTGCAAAACAAATTCAGTGAGCTAGGAAGGAAATTAAAAGACAAGACAAAAACTGTGGTATTTTCTGGGATACTGCCGGCGCCTTGCAAAGGACCATATGGACAGCTGGAAAAACAAAATCAAAATGTATGGCTGAAATCGTGGTGCACACAGGAAGGCTTCACCTTTCTTGAACATTGGAGCACATTCTACAACAAGGACTATCTATATAGGTGGGACGGACTGCACTTAAACAGAAAGGGAACCAATCTACCCAGAGAAAGGATCCTTCAGGCGGTCCAGAAGCATTTCAACTAGAAAGGAAGGGGGGAGAAAACAAAAAAACAGAAGGGAGACTACATCAAAACAAGGGCAACAATTCAGGTAAGACCACTATTAAATGTATTTATCTTAATGCTAGAAGTCTCAGAAACAAAATGTTAGAACTTGAAGCTACTGCACTAAGAAGTAACTACGATGTGATTGGTGTTACAGAAACTTGGTTATCTGAGAGTGATGGAGATGAATATAATATTAGTGGGTACACACTATATAGGAAAAACAGACAGGACAGAAGAGACGGAGGGGTAGCGCTATACATAAGAAATAGTCTTGAAGCCCAGGCGTTAAATCAGGACAAAGAAAACAATGCAGAATCAATATGGGTCAGAATAATGGACACAAATTCAAAGGGCATAATAATAGGAGCATGCTATAGACTGCCAAATTCAGACGCTGAGCAAAATAATCTGTTATACAATGACATTCGAAATGCGTGTAGAAAAGGAGAAGCCATACTAATGGGGGATTTCAACTTCCCCCATATAAAATGGGAAAACCCGATGGGGGGCACGACAGACGAAATTGAAATGGTGGAAATGACAAATGACTGCTTCCTAACGCAATTTGTCAAGGCACCGACTAGAGGGGAGGCATGCCTTGATTTAGTCTTTTCAAATAATGAAGACAGAATAACTAAAACAGAGGTCAGAGAGCCATTGGCAAACTCAGACCACAACATGGTCTCATTTGAAATATTTTTTAAAACCCCAAAAGTAATGACTAAAGCTAAGGTTTACAATTTTAGAAAAGCAAACTATGAAGGTATGAAACAGAGACCAACAGAAGTAGATTGGAGTAAAATAGAGAAAACATCCACAGAAAAAGGATGGCTGTTTTTAAAAAATGTAGTACTAGAGGCGCAAAACAATTACATCCCAAAAGTAGACAAATCTAAATCTAAAACAAAATGCCAAAATGGTTTAATAGATCAATTAAAAAAAAATATTCAGCGAAAAAAGGCACTTTACAGAGCCTTTAAAAGGGACCAAAAACAAAGTACACAGAAAGAGTACTTGGAACTGCAAACACAAGTGAAAAAGGAAGTTAGAAAGGCCAAGAGAGAGATAGAAATCAATATTGCTAAGGGGGCTAAAACCAATTCCAAAATGTTTTTCCAATATTATAACAGCAAGAGAACATTCAAAGAGGAGGTTAAACGTCTAAGAGACACAAATGGAAAAATCATAGATGAAGAAAATAAAATAGCAAATATATTAAATGATTACTTTTCACAGGTTTTTACAAAGGAGGACACGGACAACATACCCGACATGTCGACCTGTTTCCTATCCAATTTTAAATAACTTTAGCATAACAGAGGCAGAAGTGTTAAAGGGACTAGGAGCTCTTAAAATAAACAAATCCCTGGGCCAGATGAGATCCTCCCAATAGTACTCAAAGAAATGAAAGAAGTTGTTTACAAACCGCTAACCAAGATCATGCAACAGTCTCTTGACACAGGGGTTGTACCGACAGACTGGAAAATAGCAAACGTAATACCGATCCAGAAAAAGGGAGACAAAACCGAACCAGGTAACTACAGACCAATAAGCCTGACTTTTTTATTTATTATTATTATTTATTTCTTAGCAGACGCCCTTATCCAGGGCGACTTACAATCGTAAGCAAAAACATTTCAAGCGTTACAATACAAGTAATACAATAAGAGCAAGAAATACAATAACTTTTGTTCAAGCAAAGTACAAGTTTGACAAACCACAATTCAATAATACAGCAGGTAATAGTGATAGTTACATCAGGATATGATTAAATAGTGATAGTTACATCAGGATGTGATTAAATACAAAGTACTACAGGTTAAAAACTTGGCAGATTACAGTATTCTGAAGTACAGGATTAAATGCAGTAAAATAGGGGCTGATAAGAGCAAAATAAAGCACATTTACATGAAGGGTGATAGTGTCCCAGGATACAAACAGAGGAGTTCTACAGGTGCTCTTTGAAGAGGTGAGTCTTAAGGAGGCGCCGGAATGTGGTCAGGGACTGGGCCGATCTCCCTTTCCTAAAACCATGCTGACTACTTCTATTATATGTAAACTTATGGAAACCATAATAAGATCCAAAATGGAAAATTACCTATATGGTAACAATATCCTGGGAGACAGTCAGCATGGTTTTAGGAAAGGGAGATTGTGTCTAACTAACCTACTTGACTTTTTTGAGGATGCAACATTGAAAATGGATAACTGCAAAGCATACGACATGGTTTATTTAGATTTCCAGAAAGCTTTTGACAAAGTCCAGCATAAAAGATTAATTCTCAAACTGAACGCAGTAGGGATTCAAGGAAATGCATGAACATGGATTACGGAGTGGTTAACAGGTAGAAAACAGAAAGTACCTATTAGAGGAGAAACCTCATAATGGAGCGAGGTAACCAGTGGTGTACCACAGGGATCAGTATTAGGTCCTCTGCTATTCCTAATCTACATTAATGATTTAGATTCTGGTATAGTAAGCAAACTCGTTAAATTTGCAGACAACACAAAAATAGGAGGAGTGGCAAACACTGTTGCAGCAGCAAAGGTCATTCAAAATGATGTAGACAGCATTCAGAATTGAGCAGACACATGGCAAATGAAAAATGATATGCAAGATGCTGAAATTGAAGGAGGAAACTATGAAAAAGACCTAGGAGTTTATGTTGACTCAGAAATGTCTTCATCTAGACAATGTGGGGAAGCTATAAAAAAGGCTAACAAGATGCTCGGATATATTGTTAGAAGTGTTGAATTTAAATTAAGGGAAGTAATGTTAAAACTCTACAATGCCTTAGTAAGACCTCACCTAGAATATTGTGTTCAGTTCTGGTCACCTTGTTACAAAAAGGATATTGCTGCTCTAGAAAGAGTGCAAAGAAGAGCAACCAGAATTATCCCGTGTTTAAAAGGCATGTAGTATGCAGACAGGCTAAAAGAATTGAATCTATTCAGTCTTGAACAAAGAAGACTACGTGGCGATCTGATTCAAACATTCAAAATCCTAAAAGGTATAGACAATGTCGACCCAGGGGACTTCTTTGACCTGAAAAAAGAAACAAGGACCAGGGGTAACAAATGGAGATTAGATAAAGGGGCACTTTTTTACACAGAGTATTGTGATGGTCTGGAACCAACTCCCCAGAAATGTTGTTGAAGCTGACACCCTGGGATCCTTCAAGAAGCTGCTTGATGAGATTCTGGGATCAATAAGCTACTAACAACCAAACGAGCAAGATGGGCTGAATGGCCTCCTCTCGTTTGTAAACTTTCTTATGTTCTTATGTTCTTATGTTCTTATTTTGTTGAATTACAAATAATGTATGCACAGTTTTTCAAATGAACTTTCTTTTTTCAAAGCTGTAGTGGTTAAACTGAACCCTGTTATATGAGGAGGAGGTTAAATGTCAGCAAAACTTGCAAAGAAAATGTACAAAATGAAATGTACTGGTTGCATAAGTATTCAGCCCCTTATGTCAGTACTTGGTAGAAGCACCTTTTGCAGCAATTACTGCTATGAGTCTTTTTGGATAGGTCTCTACTAGCTTTGCACAGTAGGATGGTGAAATTTTTGCCCATTCTTCATGGGAAAATTGCTCCAGGTCTGAGAAGTTTGTTGGGAATCGTCGATGGACTGCAATCTTCAAGTCTCGCCATAAATTTTCGATTGGATTCAAGTCAGGACTTTGACTGGGCCACTGAAGAACATTAATTCTCTTCTTGTTCAACCACTCCAGTGTGGCTTTGGCTTTGTGCTTTTGGTCATTGTCCTGCTGAAATGTGAATTTCCTCCCTAGTTTCAGAGTCTTGGCTGACTCAAACAGGTTTTCCTAAAGGATTCGCCTGTACTTTGCACCATCCATTCTCCCCTCTATCCTGACAAGCTTCCCATTCACTGCTGAAGAGAAGCATCCCCATAACATGATGCTACCATCACCATGCTTGACAGTTGGGAAAACCTTTTTCCACATGTCTGCAGTATCATCTACATGCTTTTTCGCAAACTCCATAGTGCTTTAAGATGAGGCTTTTTGAGTAATGGTTTCTTTCTTGCAACCCGTCCATACAGACCAGCTTATTGTTGATGTGTGAACACTGACTCCCATCTCAGACACAGAACTTTGCAGATCTCTCAAGGTCATTGTTGGCTTCATAGTGACATCCCAAATCAGTTTCCTGCTTGCCTGGCTGCTCAGTTCTGATCTGGGTAGTGTCTGGGTGGTATGATGCATCTTCCACTTCTTAATGATGGACTTCACTGTGCTGAGAGGGATAATCAGCATTTGAAATTTTCTTGTACCCTTCTCCTGCTCTGTGCTTCTCTACCACTTTATCCCTGACTTGTTTCGAAAGCTCCTTGGTCATCATTGTTGCTTTGTTGGATCACTATGTGAGTTGCAGCTTGAAAGTCTTTATATACCTGAGGAAAATGATCTACAAGTTAAACCACTTTGAGTACGCACAGGCTGAAACCATTTCACTAATTTTGTGACCTTTCAAACAAATCATTTCCACCTGAGCTTTTTTAAATTTAGATTTAATGACTCTATATAATAGCCCCAGAAATGTTACATTATCATATGTCAGGTTTTAAGGTCTTTTTTTTAAGGTGTTTGACTTTTATTTAAAATAGCCAGTTATTTTTTCCACTAACATCCTTAGTGCATTATCATTGCAGTTAAAGAGTCATATCTGAATACACTTTTCTAGAATAATAAATGAACACACTTTTAACATCTAAACCCAATTTCCTGCCCGGCAGCATTTCCTGCACACAGATGGATGGTTGTCTGCATAACGAGGAGCCCTTAATGTTTTATTGTTTTATCTATCCTGTTGTAAATGGAGGCAGTTATTACAGATGGTCCTGTTGCTGCTGTTTTGAGTGTCAGTTTTGTTCGAGTCTGTTTTGTATAATTTGTATAACATCAATATGCCTTTTTTGTGCCAGAACAGAAGTGATTCATGAATTTAATGAGACAAATACTGGTAAACGTCATGACAGACAAGGTTGATTACCAGAATATATTTGTGGGTGTACAGTATTTACCTTGAGCATGTGGATTAGGATTTGTTTCTTTCAATATAATGTTATATTCCCATGGTGAAAGCAGGACTCCCCGCCCAGGAATTCTGGCAGGATACCAGGCCTGTTGAAAGCTGTGTGAAGCCTCGGATTAGTCCTGTCCCCCAGCGCTTCACTGGAATCTCAGGACAGACACGCAAGCGCAGTGAGCGTGGGGCCCCAGAACCACCGGGCTGAACACATATCAAAGACGTGTCAGCTGGTGTCACCCTCTCCACTCAACAGACCCGGGGCAGGACAGGCACAGTGAGCTGGGGGCTCCAGAACCACCGGGCTGAACACATATCAAAGACGTGTCAGCAGGTGTCACCCTCTCCACTCAACAGACCAGGGGCAGGACAGGCACAGTGAGCTGGGGGCTCCAGAACCACCGGGCTGAACACATATCAAAGACGTGTCAGCTGGTGTCACCCTCTCCACTCAACAGACCCAGGGCAGGACAGGCACAGTGAGCTAGGGGCTCCAGAACCACCGGGCTGAACACATATCAAAGACGTGTCAGCTGGTGTCATCCTCTCCACTCAAAAGGTCTCCTTCAGACAACGTTAACAAATCAGTACTGTAGCACTGCAGTGTGCTATAGTGACTGGTATGAGTTGTATATATTATCTATTGAGAGTTGGGTACCACAGCCCTGGCCAGTAATGCTAGAGCTATCTGATGCCATGTCACAAGGAGAGGAGGTATGTGCAGTTCCAGTGAACTCTGAACAGTGAATGGTGAGGGAGCGGAAGGGGTTACCAATGGTTACCTAGCCATATTGTTGGTGCTGAATTGGAGATCAATCAGCTGCTAGGAACCTGATGATCACGGATGAGCAGAATGATCTCCTCTCATTTGTAAATGTTCCTCTGTTTTTCTGTTCTGATATCTGCATGTGTGTGCTGTTGTGAGGGGATCGCCAGCCTGGCATTGTCGCAGAACCTGAAAGCTAATCTTCAGATCTCACAGACTGACACCTCTTACACCGCCTCACGCTTCTGCCTGAATCCAGATAAACCTCCACTCCCACACCTCTCAAACAACACTACACAATGCAAGCCATAGACAAGTTTACCATGGGATTTCTGCACAGTAACCTTGCAGTCTACCAGCTAGAGCCTTGGCAGTGCTGTTTGTGGTTCAGGCTGTGCACCATTCATGTGAATCCATAATGAGGATTGCAACCACACAAAATCTTTTTTCTTATCGATCCTCATTGAACAGAAACGACAGCTTCACGCAGATTGTTTTAAATTGGCTGGATGTCACGGAGCGCTAGCATTCAAGCAGGCTATAAATGTTAAAAACAGTGTCACATTGAAGACATTCAGAGCCTCATTTATTAAAATGCGACAACACCCGCTAGGCCAAGCTTATCCGTGCCCTCTAAGGAGACAAGCAGTGCTGCCTGTTTTAACATGCTAGGACCCGAGGCCAGACGATCTCAGGAGGAGCGTACCTCCTCAATGAAGTCTGGGAAAGCTGGAACTTCTGAGGGAGAGGAGCCATTGCCTGAGTTCGGAAAACGGGCATAGACGTGGTTCTGCTGCTGGCGTCCAGGGGACCTGCAGGAAAGCTGCAGCACGTCCCATACCGCATGTCAGAGGAGAAGGAGGCCTCTTCCCCAGAGACCGCTATGAAGAGCGTGTCCTCTTGCACAAGCTGGGACCCCTCTTCCCATCCCCCCTGAACTCCCATGGGGGAGGGGAGGTATGGTAATTGGGGCTGCAACGGGGCCTGGACAGGGGCCTGGGCTGCTGAAGCCTGTTTATCCAAGAGCTCCAGGACCTGGGCCATCTGGGCCTTGAGGTCCATAATGTCCCTTGCCTGCTTGGAACGCTTCACCATTCTCGCTTGCGGAGATGGGGAGCGACTGTGGGTGGCCTGCGCATCAGGGATGCCTAGAAGGGGGTCCTGGGACAGGTCATGTAGGAGGGGCTCTGGGGCTCCAAAAGCCGCCGACAGTCCGGCCATAGAGGACGCGGAGCTCTCCCTTGTGTCCCTCTCCAAACAAGCTTCTTTCACCCGGGGCTGGAAAGCCTTACAGATGCTACAGGCCACGTCCCTCTTGAGGGCCAAGGTGGCATGTTGAATGCCCAGGCACCGCGCACAGAGGGTATGTTTGTCCTCTTGGCATTGTAGGTCGTGCAGGGGTGGAACCCCGACTTGCCTGACATGGGCCTGGTGTTTTGCACGGGCTGTGCACTAAACACCACTTGCACTGCGCTCAAGCACTGGCTAAGTGTCGAACGCCGTGCGCTCACCCACTAGCACTGTAGCAGAGGGTACCTAACACCGCACACCACACAACGAGTACCACATACCGTGCAGCACCATATGCCTTTGCACTAGTAAAGTTCCTAGCAGCGTGTGCACCGTGAGTGCTGAGCCCCGTGCGCACCGAGTACCGGGCAGCACCGTGAGCTGTTGCACTAGGTCTGAGGCAGTGGCCAAGCACCGTGCATCCCGAGTGCTGCGTGCACCGCGTATCGTGTAGCACCGTGCATCCCTGCACTAGTGTTGTAATAGTGGGTACCAAGCACTGTGTGTACCGTGTGCACCATGTACTGTGCAGCGCTGTGACTGTGCACTGACGCTAAGGCGCTGGGCACCGTGTGCCGTATGCACTGAGCACTTGTGCACCGAGATACCTAAGTATCATGGGCTATGTGTGCGCTGCGGTACCAAAGCACCGGGGGGGCTGCTACGCAAATGTGCCTAACCTAACCGTGCGGTCACACGCACACCTGGTCAGCGCGTAGTGTGCACCAGGGGGACACAAGGCCGAAGCCGTGGTGGGCGAGTTGAAGCAGACTGCAAAAACATGGTAGAAAAATAGTATACAAGGCCCAATTCACCGAGGTGGGCGGGCCTACGTGGCCAGCAGGGTCTAGTTGACAGGGTCTAATTGATAGGGGAATTGGGGGGGGGGTTGTAAAGTTGTGTATGCAGGGTGGGGGAGATCGTTTGGGGATCATAGTCAGGTGTGTGAGTGTGTGTGTGTGTCTGCCGGTGTGTTTGGGGGTAAATGGGGGAACGAGTGTGGGTGGGGTAGTAGTTGAGGCTCCCTGTGACCTCCCTTGTCTTCAGGGGCTGTGGTAGTTCCTGGGGTTGGAGGTTAATCCGATGCAGGAACAGCAGGGGTGCAGCGATTGGAGGGGAGGGGATCACGGGGGATGGAGCTATAAATAGTTGCTACAGTGTCCTCCATTTAGAGTTGGAGAAACATTGTACTAAAAGGAGCAGTGTTGTGCTGTGACGATCCAGATAGACAAACAGTGCGCTAGTGTACGGGCAAAACACTGTAATGCTTGTTGGGGAGTGGCTGTTGCTGCATGATAGGAGAGAGCAAGCGAGCGCTTAGACATTGGATTATGTTGTTTTTGGCATGGGCTCCTAAATCATTGGCACCCTTGATAAAGATAAAATAAACAACAGAGGTAATGAGCTATATTTTATGATCTGATATATGGGAAAACCATATTCTTTTATTCTAATACAATTGCTCAGAGAAAAAAGGTTTTTCTCAAAAAGATAGGTGTCAGAATTATTGGCACCCCTAAAGATTCTTATAAATAAAATCAAACAAAATTAAATCTGCATTAACATTTTACTTCTTTAAGTTCATCTCTGTCTTAAGGAACTGTATTGTGGCCTTCCATGGCTTCCTGTTTCACTGGGGTATAAAAATGAGGTAACACGCATATGAAATCCATTTGTCATCCATCACCATGGGGAAAGGCAAAGAACTCACAAATGAAAAGAGACAAATGGTTGTTGACCTTCATAAATCAGGCATTGGGTACAAAACAATAGCTAAAAAACTAAATACACCACTTACCACTAATAGGGCAATAATTAAGAAGTTCAAAACCACTGGAACAGTGGTAAACTTGCCTGGTAGAGGACGCAAGTGTATCTTGCCCCCACGCACAGTGAGGCAGATGGTTCGGGAGGCAAAGGGAAATCCCATGGCCACAGTTGGAGAATTACAGAACTTGGTTGCATCTTGGGTTCACCAAGTCTCCAAATCTACAATTAGATGCCACCTCCATGCCAATAGGCTATTTGGAAGGGTTGCCAGAAAAAGGCCTTTATTGAGAGCAACCAACAAACGTAAGCGCCTGGAGTTTGCTAAACGGCATTGGCACCTTGATTGGAACCGGGTGCTATGGTCAGATGAGACTGAAATAGAGCTCTTTGGCCACGCACACCAGCAGTGGGTTTGGCATCAAAAGAAGGATGCGTGTGCAGAAAAGAACCTCATACCTACTGTAAAATATGGTGGTGGATCTTTGATGTTATGGGTCTGTTTTGCTTCCACTGGTCCTGGGGCCCTTGTTAAGGTCAACGGCATCATGAACTCTACCCAGTACCAGGACATTTTAGGCAAAAACCTGGTTGCCTCTGCCAGGAGGCTGAAACTTGGCTGCAAGTGGATCTTCCAGCAAGACAATGACCCCTAGCACACATCAAAATCCACAAAGAAATGGTTAATTGACCACAAAATCAACATTTTGCAATGGCCAGCTCAGTCTCTGGACTTGAACCCCATTGAAAACCTGTGGTTTCAATTGAAGAGGGCAGTCCATAAGCGCAGACTGAAGGATATCAAGGATCTGGAAAGATTCTGTATGGAGGAATGGTCTAAGATCCCTCCCAATGTGTTCTCCAATCTCATTAAACATTATAGAAAAAGACTCAGTCCCATTATCCTTGCAAGGGGAGGGTGCACAAAGTACTGAAAACAAGGGGGCCAATAATTGTGACACTTCATTATTTTTGGAAATAAATTCATAATTTGAGAAATATGTAATTTTGGTTGATTCCATTGAATCATTAATAAAGTAAAATATATTCCATATGTTGGAAAAATACAATATAGCTCAGTACTGGTATGTGGCAAAGTGCCCCCCCCTGTGTATGTTATATGTTACGTGTTGTGTGTAAATGTTGGTGTATAGGCATTGGTACACGGGATATAAGCGGTCTGTGTTTCACGTGTGTGTAAATTGTATATTTGTATTTAGGCACGGGGATGGCACATCACATCACGTGCAAGTAAAAAGTAATATGTGAGCACGGGGAATTGCACTTTAATTAATTCACGTGCAGTTGTACCGAGATTCCAATTGAATGATTGACTAGCAATCGAATCTCGGTACAACTGCATAAAAGCTGCATGTTTTCACTCACTGGGGGTTGGTGTTCGGTGAGTGGAGAACGGGTTAGGAGACGGAGGGTATTGTAAAAGTAATAATAGTAAAAGAAGCTCACCGTGTTTGTCTGTGTAGTCCGTGTTGTTTGTCTCTTTATTTTGGCTCAAGTGCCGTGTCCTGTGTTTTGTTGCAAGCCGTTTATTTTCTGTATTAAATGCTGAGCGCAATCACGCGCTCAGCTTAACCAAAATCCAAATCTCTGTCTGTTTGTTGTGTTCCTGTTTCTGGTCTGACGCCACCCACTCTGGCCGTCTTTGTGACACGTGGTGTCAGAAGTGGGATAACAGCGCCTCCAGGGCTCAGGCCAGAGCGGGAACCGCAGTTTTTTTTGGGGGGAAAAAAAAAAAAAACCAAAGGAGAAGAAATGGGGAGAAGAGGCTGGAGAAGAGCACAGGAGGGCAAAGGGAGAAAGGTGGAAGCAGGGCTGTGGTGTTTCGACTGTGGCCAAACTAGCCACACCACCATACCCTGCTCCGTCCACAGGACCCTACAGGCAATGGCCCAAAGACTGGGATGGGGGGAGTGGTTCCCTGGCTGTGGGGCATATGGGCACACGTTGGCCCTATGCCCCATGCAGGATGAAGAAGAGGAGCCCTTGCTGCCACGTCCACAGCCCGAGTGGGAGGAGCCCAAACGTCCACAGCCCGAGTGGGAGGAGCCCGAACGTCCACAGCCCGAGTGGGAGGAGCCCGAACGTCCACAGCCCGAGTGGGAGGAGCCCGAACGTCCACAGCCCGAGTGGGAGGAGCCCGAACGTCCACAGCCCGAGTGGGAGGAGCCCGAACGTCCACGGCCCGAGAGGGAGGAGTCGGTGCGTCCACAGCCCGAGAGGGAGGAGTCGGTGCGTCCACGGCCCGAGAGGGAGGAGTCGGTGCGTCCACGGCCCGAGAGGGAGGAGTCGGTGCGTCCACGGCCCGAGAGGGAGGAGTCGGTGCGTCCACGGCCCGAGAGGGAGGAGTCGGTGCGCCCACGGCCCGGAGGGGAGGAGCCAGTGCGTCCTGTGTCCGGAGGGGAGGAGCTGAAGGCCCAAACCCCTATTTTTTTTTGGGAGGGACGAGGGCGTGAAGCTCAGGCTCCACAGCAGCCGCTGTTTTTGCTGCTGAAGGGAGCCCAGCGGAGACGCCCGCCACCAGCTCTACCCCCGCTGTCGGAGGAGCCGGCAGCGCCACCAGCCCTACCCCCGCTGTCGGAGGAGCCGGCAGCGCCACCACCACCACCCGAGGGAGAGGAGCAGGAGCTGCCTCTGCCTCCACCACCTGAAGGAGAGGAGCAGGAGCTGCCTCTGCCTCCACCACCACCCGAGGGAGAGGAGCAGGAGCTGCCTCTGCCTCTGCCTCCACCACCCGAGGGAGAGGAGCAGGAGCTGCCTCTGCCTCCACCACCCGAGGGAGAGGAGCAGGAGCTGCCTCTGCCTCCACCACCTGAGGGAGAGGAGCAGGAGCTGCCTCTGCCTCCAACACCACCACCCGAGGGAGAGGAGCAGGAGCTGCCTCTGCCTCCACCACCACCACCCGAGGGAGAGGAGCAGGAGCTGCCTCTGCCTCTGCCTCCACCACCCGAGGGAGAGGAGCAGGAGCTGCCTCTGCCTCCACCACCCGAGGGAGAGGAGCAGGAGCTGCCTCTGCCTCCACCACCACCACCACCACCCGAGGGAGAGGAGCAGGAGCTGCCTCTGCCTCCACCTCCCGAGGGTCCGCTGCTGCTGCTGTCGCCTGAGGTCATCGAGGGTCCTGCTTCGCCTGGGGTCGCCGGGGCCTCTGCTTTGCCTCGGGTCGCTACACTGTGGCCGGAGCTCCATGAAGGGGAGCTGCCGGCCATAAAGAAAGAGGGGGAGGTCAGGAGACCAGCTCCCCCAGCTGCACTTTCGCGGCAGCAGATAGTGTGGCTGAAGCCCCGGAAGAGGGAGCTGCCAGCCACGAAGAATTGGGGGGTGCCAGACATTCCACCATGGCCACCCCCAGAAACAACTTGCTTCCCCCTCTTCCGGGACTTTGGGACTGAGGGGGGAGGTGGCCATTGAGGCCATGTGTGCGTTGCACAAGGGGGGGTATATGTGGCAAAGTGCCCCCCCTGTGTATGTTATATGTTACGTGTTGTGTGTAAATGTTGGTGTATAGGCATTGGTACACGGGATATAAGCGGTCTGTGTTTCACGTGTGTGTAAATTGTATATTTGTATTTAGGCACGGGGATGGCACATCACATCACGTGCAAGTAAAAAGTAATATGTGAGCACGGGGAATTGCACTTTAATTAATTCACGTGCAGTTGTACCGAGATTCCAATTGAATGATTGACTAGCAATCGAATCTCGGTACAACTGCATAAAAGCTGCATGTTTTCACTCACTGGGGGTTGGTGTTCGGTGAGTGGAGAACGGGTTAGGAGACGGAGGGTATTGTAAAAGTAATAATAGTAAAAGAAGCTCACCGTGTTTGTCTGTGTAGTCCGTGTTGTTTGTCTCTTTATTTTGGCTCAAGTGCCGTGTCCTGTGTTTTGTTGCAAGCCGTTTATTTTCTGTATTAAATGCTGAGCGCAATCACGCGCTCAGCTTAACCAAAATCCAAATCTCTGTCTGTTTGTTGTGTTCCTGTTTCTGGTCTGACGCCACCCACTCTGGCCGTCTTTGTGACATGGTATTATTTATTTTATACAGTCTTTTTTGCTCATCTTTAGCAAGGGTGCCAATAATTATGGAGGTGACTGTGAAAGGGTGAAATGTTTAGCTTTATTAAGATGCTATATATATATATATATATATATATATATATATATATATATATATATATATATATATATATATATATATATATATTGTATTTAGCATCTTAATAAAGCCAAACATTTCACGCTTTCATTGTCGGGGTGTCATTAGAGATCCAGATTGCAAGGATGACTTTGATTGCCATGGTAACCATTCCAGGGATATTTAATATTCTGTTGATACGAATCGCAGCAGAGCTTGAGAAGGAGGCGGCATGGCTCCTGTCTGGTGGCCTTGATTTAAAAACTTATAATATCATGTAGTTCAGTGGAGCAGAAAACATGTGTAGATACACACAAACACACACTGACACGTACACACACCGACACACACACAAACACACACTGACACACACGTACACACACCGACACACACACAAACACACACTGACACACACGTACACACACACAAACACACACTGACACACACGTACACACACCGACACACACACAAACACACACTGACACACACAAACACAGAGGCATGCACACACAAACACACACTGACACGTACACATACCGACACACACACAAACACACACTGACACATACGTACACACACCGACACACACACAAACACACACTGACACACACGTACACACACCGACACACACACAAACACACACCGACACACACGTACACACACCGACACACACACAAACACAGAGACGCGCACACACAAACACACACTGACACATACGTACACACACCGACACACACACAAACACACACTGACACACACGTACACACACCGACACACACACAAACACACACTGACACACACATACACACACCGACACACACACAAACACAGAGACGCGCACACACAAACACACACTGACACATACGTACACATACCGACACACACACAAACACAGAGACGCGCACACTCTGACACACACAAACATAGGGACGCGCACACACACTGACACAAACATAGAGACTAGCACACACACTGACACACACACAAACATAGGGACGCGCACACACACTAACACAAACATAGAGACTCGCACACACACTGACACACACACAAACACAGACACGCACACACATTGCAACGCACACACAAACACAGAAACACAGAGACGCACACAGACACACACAAACACAGAGATTGCTCTCTAGGAGTAAAAGGGCATGTTGTTTAATTACTCCTAAAGCCAGCCTGTTTGAGTTTTAAATTGGCCACTTTGATTTACTGATTTATATCCCCTTTGGTCACTGCATGTACAATTGTACCATGTTAAGTTTCCTATTTATACTCTATCTATCTATCTATCTATCTATCTATCTATCTATCTATCTATCTATCTATCTATCTATCTATATACACAGACACATGCACTTACAACATTTTCCCAGGATCCAATCCCGTCCCATAGACTTTAATGTTAATGGATTTCGGATATTAGCAACTGCACGCCGCTTATCGACAACTTTATTACTAGTTGCCAGCGCTGCAGAGCGCACTTGCATGATTTATGTGCATACTTCATGCAGCTTTTATAACACACTGGCTTCGCAACTGCGTACTTCTGGAGGACTGAGGCAGAACCATGGCTTTGAAACTGACTAGCTGCACATAAAACTGAAGCTGCACATAAAACTGAGATGGATTTACAGCGGGAGGTGGTACATTATAAAAAGCAGACAACATTGAACCATTTCTTATTTTAAAAGTGTGTTCTTTAGAATTGATTGTAAGTACAACACATTTTTTATGTTTGCTTTACTCACTGTAAAGACAGTTGTAGTCAGGGGCAACAGGGGGTGGGGGGAGGGGGTGGAGTGCGGGGGGCACTGACCCCTCCAATAATCATCTCCACAATATTGATTTCTGCTTATCAATGTTTCAATTGCATTTGCCCTTTCTGTCACTGACACAAACTGAACGTATTTCATCATAACATCGACAATGGATAATTGAAAAGCATACGAGATGGTTTATTTAGATTTCTAGAAAGCATTTGACAAAGTCCCGCATAAAAGATTAATCCTCAAACTGAATGCAGTAGGGATTCAAGGAAATGCATGCACATGGATTAGGGAGTGGTTAACATGTAGAAAACAGAAAGTACTTATTAGAGGAGAAACCTCAAAATGGAGCGAGGTAACCAGTGGTGTACCACAGGGATCAATATTAGGTCCTCTGCTATTCCTAATCTACATTAATGATTTAGATTCTGGTATAGTAAGCAAACTTGTTAAATTTGCAAACGACACAAAAATAGGAGGAGTGGCAAACACTGTTGCAGCAGCAAAGATCATTCAAAATGATTTAGACAGCATTCAGAACTGGGCAGGCACATGGCAAATGACATTTAATAGAGAAAAGTATAAGGTACTGCACGCAGGCAATAAAAAATGTGCATTATAAATATCATATGGGAGATACTGAAATTGAAGAAGGAATCAATGAAAAAGACCTAGGAGTTTATGTTGACTTGGAAATGTCTTCATCTAGACAATGTGGGGAAGCTATAAAAAAAGGCCAACAAGATGCTCGGATATATTGTGAGAAGTGCTGAATTTAAATCAAGGGAAGTAATGTTAAAACTTTACAATGCATTAGTAAGACCTCATCTAGAATAATGTGTTTAGTTCTGGTCACCTCGTTACAAAAAGGATATTGCTGATCTAGAAAGAGTGCAAAGAAGAGCGACCAGAATTATCCCGGGTTTAAAAGGCATGTCGTATGCAGACAAGTAAAAAAAATTTAATCTATTCAGTCTTGAACAAAGAAGACTACGCGGTGATCTGATTCAAGCATTCAAAATCCTAAAAGGTATAGACAATGTTGACCCAGGGGGTTTTTTCAACCTGAAAAAAGAAATAAGGACCAGGGGTCACACAGCAACTCGATGAGATTCAAGTCAGAGGACTGAGATGGCCAATCATAACTATAATCTTCCTTTTTTGCAGAAATTCCTTTGTAGACTTCGCAGAATGCTTAGGGTCATTATCCTGCTGGAATACAAACTTCCATCCAATAAGCTTTCTAGCACTGGGTAACAAAGGAGAGGGCAACATTTCTTCATATTTTGCAACATTCATTGATCCTTCTACAATACAAAGGTCACCAGTGCCTGAGGAGGAAAAACAAGCCCATACCATCACACAACCTCCACCATGTTTAACACTGTGCATGATTAAGTTTTATTTAAATTCTTCTCCCCTCTTCCTCCAAACATATTATTGCTTTCCTGGTGAAACAAGTGACATCTTGGATTCGTCTGACCATAACATTTAGTTGAAGAAATCATCAGGCTTCTTCAAGTATTCAATGGAAAACTCCAATGTATTGTTTTTAACAAAGGTTTGCATCTTGGTTTTCTCCCATGGACATTCATCTTGTTAAGGTATCGTTGAATAGTTCACCTGAATTTCTTGACCATCTTCTCTCAATTCTTGTGTCAAATCTTTTGCAGTAATTCAAGGATTTTGCCGGGCTGCTCGAACGATTCTTCTTCCAGATTTTGCAGAACTCTTTCTTGGTCTTCCACACCTGGAGCTAGCTGCAGTAGTTCCTGTTCTCCTGTGTTTGTCAATAATAGCCACACAGGGCTTTCTGCTATTTTTCTGGTAGTTTCTCCTTTTTCGTTTAGTTGTATCACTGCCATTTTGAGATTGTTTCTGTACTCTTTAGTTTTAACCATTTTTGTTGCTTTTCTGAATCACAAATTTCCCAATTTATGTTTCAGCACTTGGTGATTATGTATTTATTGATTCTATAATTATCTTTAGGTGTTGATTTTCATCAATCATGATTATTGTCAATAATCAGCAACAAATGTGTTTCATACGAAATATGTTGATTGCCCAAATACTTTTGTCAAAGTATGAAATTAGTTTGTGTGTGTTATTTTTCATTTTAAACATGCTATGTAATCACGTTTTGTTTATTTCTAAAGCTGAATCTCTATTTTATCTTTCAATAGAACAATTAGAAATGATAGAAATCACTTTCTTTGTGGGTTTTCTCATTTTTTTAAACTGCCCGAATACTTATGTCTGCGACTGTGTACATTTTTTACGTTTGTTTTTTAAAAGGAGCATGTTGCTATAGAACGGTGAGGGGACGAGGCTGCTGCTGCTGCTCTTGCTGTGGGTTTCTTCCCAGTGCTCCACCAGTTTCCCTCCCAGTGTGTTTGTGGTTCAAGCCCAGCCGGGTCTGTGCTTCACACAAGCTGCGCTTCCGTTACCCACAGGCAGGTTGGCATGGAAACTGTCGTCGGGAAAGTTTTGATAAATAGGAAGGGAAACAAAGCTGCTGAGTTCTTAATGCCTGGAAGTCAGAAATCTGTATGCATTTTTGATGAATGAAATAGAGATAAGGGGCCTTCTACTGTATGTAGAAACTTTTTATTTCGTTTTTGTCTGTGGAAGTCTTAGTCTTTAAAAGAACCCTTAGTAAATACTGCTCAATAGTGTGTACTAATGTTTAATTCATGGAACTGCTATTTATGCAGGATCTAATGGATCATGCTAAACAGTGTTTAGGAACACTGGCAGCACATTGATATACATTTCAACAGTTTCATAGGATTGCATAGGAATAACAGCTGTTATTGAGACTGTTCCAGTCCTGGATATTTTAGTTTATAAATAGCAGGGAATATTTGAAAGAAGTTTAACCCGGCTTTTTTAACAGATGGTCTTCATTTACAGCTCACCTGAACTCCAGTGGATTTAGGATGCAGTGTGTGCTATACTCTACTGCACTTGGTGTGTTTGTAATACACTTAATACTGCACCCTCAGTGTGCCTCACCCTTCTCTCCTGAGCTCTTCTCCAATGACATTCATCTAATTGATTTACAGAGTACAGCATACCCTTTATAACAGCAGAGGTTACTTCCATTGTCTGGATTCACTGAGAGCAGTAAGAGGACATGAAAAATGAATACATCTTACATCTTTAATATAACTTTATTATTATTATTATTATTATTATTATTATTATTATTATTATTATTATTATTATTATTATTATTTGAACATTTTGTCACATCAGAATGAAAACCCTTTCCAGCAGACTTTCCCACAATCACCTCTTGCTGAATGGCAGGCAATGGCTACTAGTTCTTACACCCTTGAAATGTGCACTGGCACAGTCCATGTGCATTACAGCATGTACTTTATTCAATATAAACATCATCTCAGGTTAAAAAGCACTTTGAAGCAGGAGAAGTGCTTGCAGGGGGATCGGAGGAGGCCCACTGAACATTAAGGATCTCATGAGCCAGGTGGGGAATTGCTGTGGTGAGGAGAAAAAATGATTGGACATTCCAAATTGGGGAGAAAATCGGGGGTAAAATAATTGAGCACGCTAAATTATTTATTGATTTATTTTTGAATATCATTGCTTTAGGATTTTTACTTTTGATTTTGATCTACAAAGCTGTATTCATTTATAATTACCTAATCATTTGAAATCTGTAATCGTTTGGTTCTCCTCAGACTGAGGATCGATATCTAAAGAGTTAAAGCGACAAGACCTCCCAACTCTACAGCCTGGGGATGCTGCATTAGTGTTACAGCAATTCTCTTTGGTCACATCACATGTCTAGCAATTCCATATGAAGAAAACAACTGCAGTTAAACTGCACCAGAATATAGTCCAATATAGTCCCATTGTGACCCTAGTGTGAGATCAAGGCTACAGTGTTAAAGCAATATCCCATTACACTTCCAATATAGTCCCATTGTGACCCTAGTGTGAGATCAAGGCTACAGTGTTAAAGCAATATCCCATTACACTTCCAATATAGTACCATTGTGACGCTAGTGTGAGATCAAGGCTACAGTGTTAAAGCAATATCCCATTACACTTCCAATATAGTCCAATTGTGACCCTAGTGTGAGATCAAGGATACAGTGTTAAAGCAATATCCCATTACACTTCCAATATAGTCCCATTGTGACCCTAGTGTGAGATCAAGGCTACAGTGTTCAAGCAATATCCCATTACACTTCCAATATAGTCCCATTGTGACCCTAGTGTGAGATCAAGGCTACAGTGTTAAAGCAATATCCCATTACACTTCCAATATAGTCCCATTGTGACCCTAGTGTGAGATCAAGGCTACAGTGTTCAAGCAATATCCCATTACACTTCCAATATAGTCCCATTGTGACCCTAGTGTGAGATCAAGGCTACAGTGTTGAAGCAATATCCCATTACACTTCTAATATAGTCCCATTGTGACCCTAGTGTGAGAGCAAGGCTACAGTGTTGAAGCAATATCCCATTACACTTCCAACATAGTCCCATTGTGACCCTAGTGTGAGATCAAGGCTACAGTGTTGAAGCAATATCCCATTACACTTCCAATATAGTCCCATTGTGACCCTAGTGTGAGAGCAAGGCTACAGTGTTGAAGCAATATCCCATTACACTTCCAATATAGTCCCATTGTGACCCTAGTGTGAGATCAAGGCTACAGTGTTCAAGCAATATCCCATTACACTTCCAATATAGTCCCATTGTGACCCTAGTGTGAGATCAAGGCTACAGTGTTCAAGCAATATCCCATTACACTCCCAATATAGTCCCATTGTGACCCTAGTGTGAGGTTCAGCTACAGCAGCAGCGTCCCATGTAGAATCGGCTCATGACTGGTTTCATGAATACAGTATAATTAATAATACATCTGCTGTATACGGTAATTAGCCCTCCAGGCCCCGCCTCTCAGAACAATGCTGTTCAAATGAATGCACTGTGGTGCCTCCTGACCCTGCTGAAAATAGTGATGTCATGAAGCATCAATAAAAAGTGATGTCATTTTATGAATGGAAAATGCTATGAGTCTTAACAAGCTTGTTGCCTTCGTTTTTGGTAAATCTTTGTTCCTGTCCATCTCCCTCCCACCTACACCTCTCTCATTTTCAATGAACACAACAAGATACCTTCTGGACACACCAATACTTGCTTCAATGGCTTTACTTCGATTATGTTTGTATGCCAGACAGACATTTTCTGACAAGAATAAGCTTGACTTAATCAATCTTCTGTCGCTATTTGTACATTCCTAACGCAAACATCCTCTTGGACATAATGCAATTCAGTCACGAAACAATGTCCCTCACGAGACACAACACATCCAGTGAATGACAACATCATGGGTCTATTCCACAACTTGAATGCATCATGGATCATTTAGAGGGTGTGTTCTTCTAGTCTGTTGTAGTGTGTGCTAGACTGTTGTTGAAGAGATCAAGACTAGTCTAGAAAAGTGTCATGCATAGAACACTTTCTTTAATTAATAAAAAATAGATTTAAACAATGAATCAAAAATGAGTTCAAATTTGAGAATAGAGCCCAATGTCAACTTATGATATGTACCTCGATACAGACTATAGTAAATAATACAAAATATATTTATAAAAAAATAAATAATATCTGCCCTTTTTATGTAACCCTTTGTTACATGTTTACATATTGGTCATGTTTACATATTACAATAGGTCTTTATAGAACCAAAAAAAAAAAAAAACATGGACCACATCATTCTGTGCAGAACATTTTCTTCTGGAAGTGCAGCTCCTGAGAAACAATCTAATATACATGACCTTTTCCCAGTTCATTCGGTAGTCATTTTAGTAGAGGTAAAACTATGTGTCACATCAATCCATTATCTGAATTTAGCCCCGCCCGCCCTGTGACTATACCAAGACCTTGACCTTCTCCTTTCTCTTTCGAGTACTAGGGGTGACCCTATGAAATAAAACTGTTCCCAAGATGTCAGATGATTTCTAGCAGGTTGTATATACATACAGTACCAGGCTGCCCTGTCCTCACAGACTGGGTGGCCAAACCCTTTCTCAGTATATCATACATTACCAGACAGGCAACCTCGCCCCTTGTGTCTCAATAACCATCTGCATTCAATTGCCTAATTTAGGCTGTGCTCCAATTGGCATATAAAAGATAAATAGATAAATAAATAGTTAGATTCAAATTAAAAATAAATAAATGATTACATTGATAAAAATAAAAATAATACATTACTACAGTACACAAATCAATGACACCATATAGAAGAATGTTTCTGGCCATAACAGTTCACAATATAATAGTCAGACAAACAGCTGTACACGGTAATGCTGTAGTAGGTGAAAAGCATGATTTTTTTTTTTTTTTTAGTCTTTGGATTGTTGATGGTTGGATGTGCAGACAGTTCTTTGTTGAGCTGAAAGCAATCGTTTGATTGACTAATTAATTTAGTGAGTGAGTGATTGATTAATTAGCCGCACTTTGCACACAGCGGTCCTGCCCTGGTTGGTCCACTGGGAGGATGCTAGCCCTCGCTCAGGGTGTGCCACTTGGCGATCTGTCTCCGCGGGTGCTCACAGATCTCCCTCCAGTGCTCTCCCACAGTCCCCTCGGCCGAGGCGCACAGCAGCAGCTGCCCGATGCCCTCGTTGCGGGAGAGCCGGCCAGAGTCGAGCAGAAGCAGCTCCACCTTGGTGTCCTCCAAGCCGCGCTCCGAGGGGATGTCAAAGACGAAGAGCTCATTGAACACGGGGTTCGGGGAGCACTTCTTCACGTGGGTCTTCTTCTTGCAGACCCGCTTGCTGCCCTGGTACAGGTTCACCTTCACGTAAGGGTCTGGCGAGGAGAAAAAAAGCTGTCAGCTGGGAACTAATTAGGACTGTACCGCTGAACACATACACTGAGGAGTGGGGCGACGGAGAGCGCTATCTCATGTTTACTGAACTCTCTATTACCTAACTCTCTATAATATAATATAGACAAATGAAAATAAGAATAAATACCTGTGTGTCACAAAGCAGAAGTGCTGCCCTTATAAAAGTATAAAAGTTTCCCAGAGTAAAACTATAGCAAAGCACTGGGAAAGCAAAGCAAAACATAGGCATGCATTGTAAAGGCCAGCTCCATATATGGTAAAGCATATTAATAAACATGGCAAACCAGGGTAAACTATGGGAGATGCATATGACGACCATGGGAAAAGCATGTCAAAAATGCTAAAATTAATACATGTTGAGTGGCATTACAAATGCATGTTTTGCAGAGCAGCAGATGCCTGTGCAATCTGCTTGCATTGCCTCTCACATACCTGACGGTTCGGACGATTCTGCCTTTGGAAGGTGGCGTGCTTTCAGCACCACCACGGTCAGGGTGTTTGTGGTGGATTGGTAACATAGGGACACCAGCAGCTCTCCGCGGCCGACACATTTCTAAACAAACACATTTGAAAAAAGAGGAAAAGTCTTCTAATATCCCATACTCTTTTCACTCATTGTTCAGAATGAAATTCAATGCGGACGCCTAATAATTCAAAAGTGGCGTACATTAGATTATTATACATTACATTATTTAAACAGAGATCAAATTTAAAAGACAATTGGATATATGTTGCACAAAATATCCATACGTTTTACAGTAGGTGAGCCTTCATATGTATAATAATAATAATAATAATAATAATAATAATAATAATAATAATAATAATAATAATGAAAGTTCCATTCATGATTAAGTCGATGTCTGTCGAAAGTATCAGACTCTAAACACTGTTACATTGCTTCTTTCTTGTTCCTTTGATCACAAGTTCTCACAGAAAGAGCGCAGGTGCAGCAGCACTACTTTGACCTGAAGTACATACTTGATAAGGCGTCCTTTCATCTCATTCTGCCTGTGCCCTACAGTACTGTATATCACATGAAAAGCTTCCCTGGCAACCCATGTGATCCCCCCCCCCCTTCCACTGCGGTTAAATGAAAATCCACCTACCCTGACGTTCCGTTTGCTGATCTCTCGGTTCAGCAGAATCCGACCCTCAGACAGATCGATCCCAGACAGGGGTACCAGGACCTCCCCGATCACATCATCCCGGGAAAACCTATCGAAACTCAGCACCATGAACTGGAGGGCCAGGTTTTCCACTTGACTGTATGGGATGCCATAAAAGGAAAAGGTTTCATCAAAGGCGGGGTCCAAAGTCTTCCTCAAGACCCGGGTTTTGACCCTGTGCTTCTTGTCTGGCAAGATGGTCATTTTCACGTAGGGATCGGAGGTCATGGACTGCTCGTCCATGGCGGCGAGACCGTGCGCTTCCTTGATGTTGACGATGAAGGCCTTCTTCTCAAAGTTGTATTCTAAAGAAAAGAAGAGTGTCCCCAGTCTGGCTCCCTTGTCCGGTTTTTCGGTTGGGGAAGGTGCTTTATTCGATAGCAAACTCTCGGGCGACACCAGCTCCTTACCCTCCTCCGTGAAGCATTTCTGGGGTGAAGGGATGTCCAGGTTGGGCGAGCTCCGGACCTTGGGGTGTGGCTGCATGAAGTTCCCATTCAGGTCTCTCTTGTCCAGGTCCAAGTGCAGTGCGTTCTTAGTACCGGTGGGGGACGTGGTGTTTTTGGAGTTCAGTTCTGTTTTCTCGTCTGCACTGAACTTATTTTTGTTGCTCAGGCTCTCTGGGTAAATGTCCACTCCCTTGAGGATATGCACAAACTTGTAAGGGGGAGTTTTGTTGGCTTTGGCAGATTTGCGCTGGCAACAGATCCATGCAAACAAGGGCACAGTGAAGACCAGACCAAATGCACTGAGGATACCCACGGCAGCAGGTACCTTGGCTACAACAGAGAAAAACAAGTACAATATAACAGAAGGACTATAGTAACTATTGCAACATAATAGCAGTGTACAAAATGAAGAATAATAGAAAGAAAGTGAAACATTGGTCTAAGAAACAAAATAATGAACTAACAAATCCACAATTAGTGCCTGATTATAGACATCACGGTTTTTAATTTACAGCCAGTTATACCCCCATGCCCACCTCTTCTGTACCTCCCTTAATAACGCAGTCAGTTATCTACTAAAGTCCACTAAATAATGAAAGCTAGGGTCTAATGGGTTTCAGTGGTGCAGTATCCTGAGAAGACAGAGGTTTGGCGATTATTGATGTGCAGGGTAATAGGGTTAATACACAAATTTCGAGGGCATGTGTAAAAATATATGACACTGCCTATGTTATCCTAATGCTGAACGTTAAAACAAAGCCAACATTTTCTATCTATCTATCTGTCTGTCTGTCTGTCTGTCTGTCTGTCTGTCTATCTATCTATCTATCTATCTGCCTGTCTGCCTGTCTGTCTGTCTGTTGGGGTATAAGGGTAGCAATAGAACAATTATTAAATCAGCATTAAACTAAATGACCATACACAGGCGGTGACCATCTCTCTGCTGATGTCATTTACACGGGATGGTTATTAAAACGAAATAGTGTTAAAGCGAGAACATACAAATCTCTGAATTCATTTTTCAAATACTGCATACATAGCCCCAGTAGACGTTCCTAACTTGTTAAGCGAGGCTGTTTTAATATTATAAAAACCAGACGTATGTGTATAAATGATGAATGAGCTCACTTACCAAACTGCGCTTCCCCCGCCACGATGGGAGCCATGTTGCGCTGGGCTCTGTCCGAGGTGCTGAAAAGGGCACGTCTTTGAATCGGCCTTCTATTTTGTACCTACACTGCACTCGGAGTTCTTTCTTCTGTTGCTTCTGTTTTACTAAATAAATAACCGATTCGGAGAGTTTCCAGTGTTAGCTTCGCCTCGGTGCTCTACGCCCTCGGCTGTGTTTTCATGTCTGGCTCTGGTTCTAACTCTCTGTGTGGCGGCGCTGACTGAATGGCTGGCTGACTCACAGATCTGGCTGGATGTTGGCCGCTGACGCAGTTGTGACGAAGCCGGAGATGAAATCTCCGCCTTTTCTCAAAGGAATTGGAAGATGAGATCATCAATTATTTTAACTGCTTGGCTGCGGGAGGGTAATGCAAACTGCATCTTATGACAGGGAAGCAACAAAAATAGACTTTGCCATCTTGAAAAATGACCGTGAGGTGTGTGATGTGTGGTAACAAGCACAAAATCACAGCTATGAATAAACCGTGTTACAGAAATGGAATTAGTATGTTCCGTTTTAAGAGACTGGAAATTATTTAGCTTCAAAGAGATGGTGGAAACGAAAAATGTAGCATGTGTTTGAAACAAAAATACATTTGATCATTTGCCTGTCTTAACTTCTAGTTAATGTGGAAACGTTTAAAAGCTGTGGGTTTGTATATCGTTGTTGATAGATACACTGTAACGTGTATTTATCCAAGACTGCTGTTAACGAAGGGACTATGTTTAATCTGCTTTAATAATTTTTCAGCGCTTTGAGATACTGTGCGATGTTGTTGTTGTTGTTGTTGTTGTTGTTGTTGTTGTTGTTGTTGTTGTTGTTGTTGTTGTTGTTGTTCTTCTTCTTCTTCTTCTTCTTCTTCTTCTTCTTCTTCTTCTTCTTCTTCTTCTTCTTCTTCTTCTTCTTCTTCTTCAATCCCGTTACCTCTGTGAATAACTGCAGGGAAGCCATGCGTTCACTTGCTATTGATTCTGGGAAATGTAAATGTAGATTCAATCTTTCATTTTTCATTATTGTAATTTCAGAAAGCTGTAATTTCGTTGCGTAATGATTATTTTATTTGGAAAGCTATCAGTTCACATAAATAATAATTGAGTAAAACGTCATAAACGTCTTTCTTTGGCACAGAGAGGAAGCCGAATCTAAACTTCAGTGTGCACCAATGGAACACGGCGGAGCCTGGGTGAAAACCAGCGACCTCAGTTGGGGAGGTCACTATTAAAACTGTCATTTTTAACAGCAGAAGTCCCGTGCACACTTTGCAGATAGGCGGGCGCGCCCTTATAAAAGCTGACCGTGGTATTCGGGGTTTCCATTTGTTTATACGATTCATTTACCACAGCTTATCATGTTTGCCGTGTTTTTTTTTTTTTTTTGTAATATGCTTTACCACACCTCGCTGGGCTATACAATGCTTACCTATACTTTTCCATGCTTTGAGATGTATTAGCTTGCTATGCTTTTACTATGAAAAATATAAGAGTATTAACAGGTATTGATTACACTTGTATTTAAAGCCCTATCAAATAGCGTCATTACATGCACTGTGAATGTAATCTAATAAACGGAACCTGTCGGACGCTGTGACGCAGCGCTTTGCACGCCGGCCCGGAATAACGCATAGGCAAACTAGGCATGTGGTCAAGGGGGCCCCAAAACGGTTATGTTTTTTTTGTTTGTTTTACATATACAGATTTGAATGGAAAAAACTTTGCTCACTGACATTCCAACCGAGGCATGTATCTCAAAATCAAGTTGTTCTGACAGGTGTTATGCTTGTGCAGATGCAATTTTTGTTGATCGGGTCCGAAGCGTCGTTGTGCTGTCAAGCACTGCCATTGATTTCTGCTGCAGCTTGCAACAGATATTGTAAAAAAGACAAAACTAATTCTGTGACAAAATAAAATAGCACATTTAACACCACTGCTTTTCTAGATATGTAGTACACTCAGCCTCTTGCGTTGCTCAAGACACGAAACCCTTGATTTAAGTAACCTTATACAACTTATTTTTCTTTTAAAACACATTTTATTGTATTACATGTAAATACTGTTCAGAAACATCAAGCGTTCGCATCCAGAGATCTTTGAAAAAATGCAGCTGTGTCGGCGCGGAATCATCAAGGGTACAGAGGATGAGAGGCAGCCACAGAGCACTCAGAAACATTTCATTTGGTTACAGCCTCCGTGCCAGCATCCGCAATGCATGTCTTTCAGCCAAGAAACACAGAGGTATGTGTCTGGTCTCAAAGCCTGCAGTGCAGTGAGTGTTGTGGATGAACTCGTTACATGCAAGGCGTTACTGTAATCTCATTACATTCTTCAGTGTAACTGTAACGGTTCCTTTTTCAGACAGCTAATTGAATGTGGTAATGGATTACACTTTATGTGAAAAAATAACGTAGTTACTTTTAGTTACATTTAAAAAAAAAAGGACTATGGCTCATGCGTAATGTGGAAATCAGAAACCCTTCAGACTTTACTGTACATGTCACACTGAAGTGCTTTCCATACCATGTTGCTAGAAAATGGGAACTAGATCTTTGAAGAATATTTGGAGCTGCAGCCTGACCAAACCACCCCTGAGAAGTAGTGACTTGGGGGGTGTTGTGAAGAATCAGGGGCTGTAATCGTCACTTTCCAATTGAATGGTTATTTTTCCTCTTCTGGAATGAAGCAGATTCATGTAGATTTAAGTGGGGGGGGGGGTGCTGTATGCCCTCTTCTTAGTGTCTGCGGGCTTTACAATGAAGAAAGAAAGAAAGAAAGAAAGAAAGAAAGAAAGAAAGAAAATCCTGAACCAGTCCTCCTCTCTTCTTTGCATGCTGTAATCATACTGCTTTAACCACTTCAGTAAGCAATTCATCAGTCATTGTGCACAACAAGGACAGCTTGCTTGCATCAGTAATCCATGGTAAACCAGAGAACAGTAATGGCAGTGTTCCTGGAGTTACAGTCTTATCATCTTTTTCAGTGGGGTGATGCTCGTGGACTCGAGCTCACTCAGTCTGACTCACTCTCGCAGCATCCTCAGATAAAGCAGTGCAGCCAGTCCACTGGTCTCTGAATAGAAGCTGCATGACAGGCACACGAGGGCTGGAGAGACTCGTGGAGCACAGCCTGCGGGGGGCAGGGAGTGGCAGTTGCAGCTGCAGGAAAGAGAACAAACACCATCTACTGGTAGAGAAACACAAGAACTCTCACACTAAAAACAGGGTCACCTAGCTGCCAGCAGAGTGACATAAGAAGACATGCCATACAGTGGGACCTAACATCATTCAAACAGTTAGCCTTTGTTTTAATATCTGTAATTGTTAGGGTGTATTGCAATGCTGTTGCTGTGTATTGCAGTGGTGTTCCCTCTTTCAAGCCTTCAGCATGTGGTTTTACTGCCTTCTTTCTGCACTGCATTATGGTTAAATGCTTGTACTAATACGCGTACACTAATGAAGCTTGCCTTATAAATAATAGCTCGACGGATTGGTATTCCGTTTCCACTAATTGGTTAATTTAGCAAAATCTAGGCCTGTACACACTGTCTTCAGAATGCCATATGCACTGTCTGAACTGCGCAATGAGCTCTGTGGTACGAGCAGATGGCACAGGCTTCAGCACCACCTGTGTGATGTCGTGCCAGTCGTCTCACACAGACTTTCATTATTCACACAGTCTCCCTTTGTCTCTACAGCCTTGCGTTGGTGCACAGTGACACCTGCTGGTAGGTATGGGCCCTGTCTAGGATGTAAAGCTGATGCGAAGTTGGTAATGTGTTAAACAGCATGGAACTTTAAAAGACATTTATTATTATTATTATTATTATTATTATTATTATTATTATTAATAATAATAATATTAGTAGTAGTAGTAGTCGTAGTAGTTTTAACATGACTTGTTTGCAAGGTTTTTATTGCTATTACACAAGTCTGTATTAAGGCACTTTCACCTGCATTCAGGAGCTGCTCTTCAGTTGTAGTTGCCTGCTGAAGGGTCAGAAATAAAGAGGAGATTGCAAAGTTATACAGGGTGATTAGAAAGTAAGTTTACCACATCAGCACACCAGATCTCATGCAGTAAACGTACGTTCTAATCACCCTGTATATAACACATGGGGTTAGCAAATCTTACCTCTTCTGCATGTTTCTACCTCTAACCCGGTCCATCATACAAAGTGCAAGAGAATTAAACTAGAGAGAGCCACTGAACACTTATAAACATGAGTCAATAAATCTAAATACAAAAGAGAAAGCTTGTGATGGCTGTTAATACTTTATTACTGTCTCATTTCATGTTTCATATGAATATATCAGATTTAATATATCTGTAGATCGTTCATGCTATGACCAATGCAGGACACCTGCTCTTGCTGTTGTGTTATTACTTGCTCCTTTGGTATTTTATTCATCTTTCATAAAGGCTAATAAGTATAGCGATAGATCAAGCAGTGCAATATTCAATGTCAATAAATGTTGCCTAATTGCAGCTACACTGACAGAAAGAAAGAAAGAAAGAAAGAAAGAAAAAAAGAATCTTTGCACTTTCCTCTTTTGTAAAATGTTTTTTGAATCAGGTAGATGAAGTATTATACTCTGTCCAGGCCACCAGAGAGCAGTGTTTACTGACATCTACAGCAGAGACAGAGAAACTATCTGAACAGTGGCACACTCTCCCCACGTGCTCTCGCCAGACCCTTTGATTTAGACTGAAAACTGACAGCAAGCAACAGCTCAATAGTACCTGCATCACTGCAGTTGAGGTCACCATGACTATAAATATAAACTGCAATTGAGGTCACCATGACTATACATATAAACAGATTTTTTTTTTTTTTTTACTTGTGCAACTTTGCAGTGGACTTCTCATTTTGTCTTGTTTGTCATTTTTTTTTTAGAGAAATTTATTTTCAGTTAAGTTTGCAAAAAAATAATGTATAATGAACAATAATGTACCTCTGTTTGACAATAGGAAAACACTCATCAGATTGCAATTGATTGCACATGTACCAAAATCTGACAGCGTACCAATTCCACTGTAGCAATGTATTGCTTTCTGATGCTACACTGGTCAGTTTTTGGTACGTGTACCACATTCTGACAATGTACCACTTCCTAACACCAGTTTGCTGGAGGTGACTGGGGTTAGTTAAGTAGAGCTGCTTGCTAAAGTAACTTGGGTTAAAATTGATACGCGATGATCAAGTTTTGATCTGCAATGATTACTAGTTTTTTATTTTTTATTTTCTATGTATTTTTATTTATTGACACAATTGGAAAATGCAATATGTCTTGTATTGGAAAATGAATATCTCGAAAATATTAAAATGTTCGTTGACTATGCTTTTTTTATCCATAATGTATTATTGTTTTACTGTACTTAAAGTTCATTTGGGGTTATTTTACTGTGCAGTTTTGGAATTAAATACCTTTAAAACAGCAGCATCCCATTGTAGGCTTAATCGTTCGCTTATTGTTTAAGCTGATTATGACATAGCAAGTTGACTAGTGCTCCACTATCAGTACAGCTCAGTTGGGGATGCTGTATAATTATGGAGTAGAAATGACTCTGAAATCAGCCATGTGAGGTTCATTGGCAGAACGTAGGGTAACATGGGAGGAGACGCCCAAAGGAAATCTCATTTTATGCACAGAAAATGATGACATTTTTAAATCAAAGAAGTATAGTACAGTTCATAAATCTATAAATCAATGTGCAAACACCATGAAACGGAGCACAGCGTGCTCACTTTAAGATATTGAAATAACGTGCTCATTTTAAGATATTGAAATAGCGTGCTCACTTTAAGATATTGAAATAGCGTGCTCACTTTACCACGATATTGAAATAGTGTGCTCACTTTAAGATATTGAAATAGCGTGCTCACTTTAAGATATTGAAATAGCGTGCTCACTTTAAGATATTGAAATAACGTGCTCACTTTAAGATATTGAAATAACGTGCTCATTTTAAGATATTGAAATAGCGTGCTCACTTTAAGATATTGAAATAGCGTGCTCGCTTTACCACGATATTGAAATAGTCTGCACACTGCACCGCACTTTACTACGCTATACAGAAGTCTGTAATTATCTTGGTCTCCCTGTGTTATCTGTTAATAATGACGAAGGTTGGGGCTATGTTTGGAATTTTTCGGTTTACCTGAAATAACTATAATAATGATAAGGTTAGTCCTTATAAAAGTTTACCAAAATATAGGAAGTGTAAGCATAGTGAACGCATGACAAAGCATAGACAAGCACTGTAAAGTACAGTGTCGTATGGTAAAGCATATGTATAAACATGGGAAACTAGGGTAAATATATAGTATACATGTTAAAATCACTGTGGAAAACAGCAAAAATACTAAGCAAAGATATCGCGGTAAACCTTTCTAAGAGAGAGAACTCGACCAATGCGGTCCGTGCTGCATTCCCTGCTTTAAGGAAGTGACTAGAAGTTTAGCATTGAAGTGCTTACTGATCTTAGTGTCATTAAATAACGCTAAACAAGTGAGTTTTTCTGTCTGTTTAAAGCCAAAGCGACGTGTTGAATAAGATAAAGCACACGGGTATAAAAAGACCACTAAGCAGGCACAGATGGAGCGAGTTCACAAAGGAGGGCGCAGTTACTGTCTGGCAAGCTGAAGCTGTATGATCAATGATGTCAATCATTCCAAAGACGTCACTTAAGTTATGGTTCTATATAAAGCGCTTGGGGAAGCCTGTCTTAATATTCGCTGCCTCCCTTCAGCAGTAAACAGGACAATGCTGTCAACTTCTCAGGTCTCCGTGAAGAGCGCCATCGACAGCATGCTGAGCTGGACCAGTCTGAAACCCAGCAAGAACCCCGGGAAGCCTCCGTGTCTTAAGAGCAAAGACATCTTCAGCATCGTAGTGACCCCCGACCGCATCCCTAAGTTCTTCATACCTTCACTGGACGTGGAACATTTCATAGTGCAGGTGTGCCCTGAAGATAATAAGCCCAAGTCTGAATGGAAGAGAGGCTCGGGGGAGCTGAAAGGGATCGCCCGCCCGCGAAGAAGCGACTGGGACACCTGCAACAAGTCCAACAAGAAAACTCTTTGCAAAAATATGTCACTCCAGTCCTTCGACGGGGCGCTGTTTCCACTGTATCTGGAACGGGCGTCAGATCACTCCGATCCTGCCACCAGAGCAGCGCTCTCACTGCCGCACCTCGCCAAAGTCACCACTCCTTACGGGTTCCTGGCGCTGGGGGAAAGCCCTAACATTAGAAGAAAGGAGTCCCTGTTCTTCGAGCAAGATCCCAACGACATCAGGACTCTGCTCTCCCAGAGGAAGAAGAGCAACTCGCTATTTAGGAGTCGCTCGAGCCCGCTCAGCGGCTCCAAACAGCAGCACACAGCCCAGAGTGAAGATACCACACAATCCAGCCGATCCGTGTCCTGGGACGCGATCTGTAAAAGCAGTCTGTCGTCATCTTCCTCCCCTCCATCGCCACTTTCTTCCTTCGGCACAGAAAGACCGGCGCCAACGCCCGAAAAAAACAAGTTCCAGAGATTAATCAAGAAACACATTTCCAGAATCAAGCGTATGCGCCCGGGTAGCACATCCGTGCTGAAAGCGTCCTCTTCAGTGGACACGGTAGCATGATCGCACATGCACACAGACAATCAGACATATAACTCAACAAACGTCGGCGTCTTGCGCGCACTGAGCCTGTGCACAGACCTTAGGAAAAAAAATAAAAAATAAAAAATAAACACACACACACGCGCGCGCGCACGCACACACACACACACACACACACACACACACACACACACACACACACACAGCAGCATTTCAGGACCCTGGACGGGGTCAGGCGCTTTCTTGAAACGAAGCTGTTTTGCAATTGTTATACGGGTAAGCATTTCACTATTACACCCAGCGCATGAAACCTTCTGCATGCCAGATCATTCCTTTACTAGAACGGCAAGGGAAGCAATCTGCTGACTTGGTATTCAGTGTGTCCTGATCAGTTCACGTTGTCTCAACAAACAGAAAGTCGTTGTCTGGATAGGGTTGGGCAGAAACGGGTCTTATACAGGG